>NC_143077.1:10423787-10726818 GCF_052426305.1 Pelodiscus sinensis | reverse complement strand
GCCTGGATGTGCTGCCCTGGCCAGCGCAGACAAGCAGCGCCTGGGAGCCACTAGGCTGCAATTACTAGGCCGTAAGGCCCTGACAGAGTGTGGCTGAGCTCTTCATGAACAGCTCAGCACAGTAACTTCGCCTGACCCAGGCCAGGTTTTCTTTGCAGCCAGGATCCCAAAGCTCACTTGGTGCTTTTTACCTGGGCTTGGCTGATGTTTAAGGTCAGCTAGTGAGATGCGATGATTCTCGGCTCCGTCCTGGCTGCTGGCCTGGGGCTCCATGGGAATTCCTTCAGGCTGGTTTCCACTCTCCAGGAGATGCAGGTTTGTCCTCCGCAGCAATTTGCCAAGGATCCCGTGATGAAACTGACCGGAGGCGGCATAGTGTAGAACCAGCCATGCCAAAGCTGGGCCTGCCCCCCTCAGCATCCCCTTGCAAGTTTGCAGTCTAAGCACTAGCACACTTCCCCTCCCCCCCCCCCCCCCCCCCCCCCCCGTCTTTGCACCTCCCTTCTGGGAGCCAGCTCATGAATCTGGACTCAGGGAACAGGCTAGGAGCATGTGCAGGGGCTAGTGCAGGGGTAGCCAATCTGCAGCTCTTCACCCCTGAAAGTGCAGCTCACAAAGCCTCCCCCAGCCTACAAACGGCCCCCAGCTCCCTGTGCTCACTGGGTACAGGGGAGCTGTTCGGCACGATAAAATGGCATCAGCAAGATGGAGTCTGATGTGGCCCAAAAGCCTAACCTGTGGTTTTTAAAGGGGCAGTGTCCTTTTTTCCTTTTTGATCAACAACTCTGGTTGGGGGGGGAGCTTTTCTTTCCCTCCTCCCTCCCCCCAATGCATTTTTTCTGCCTCTGTTTCGGCTTTCTTCATTTAATGGGATGGCTACCCCTGGCCTAGTGCATTCTGGGCACTGCTGCACCACTGATAATAAAGGGATGACCCCATTTTCAGGGACCCGGCTCATGCTAGGAGCTAGAGATGGGACAAAACCCTGCGGCTACGTCTAGACTGGCAGGATTTTCCACAAATGTTTTTAACGGAAAAGTTTTTCTGTTAAAAGCATTTGCGGAAAAGAGCATCTAGATTGGCACGGACGCTTTTGCACAAAAGCACTTTTTGCGGAAAAGCGTCCGTGCCAATCTAGATGCGGTTTTGCACAAGAAAGCCCCGATCACCATTTTCGCCATCGGGGCTTTTTTGCGCAAAACAGTTTTTAGCTGTCTACACTGGCCCTCTTGCGCAAAAGCATTTTCGCCAAGAGGCCTTTTTCCCCGAGTGGGAGCAGCATAGTATTTGTGCAAGAACACTTACAATCTTACATTAGATCGTCAGTGTTCTTGCGCAAATTCAAGCAGCCAGTGTAGACAGCTGGCAAGTTTTTCCACAAAAGCAGTTGCTTTTGCAGAAAAACTTGCCAGTCTAGACGCAGCCTGCGTGTCTGAAGTACCAAAACTCGGCGTTCAATAGGGCAAGGCTTAGACAGAAGCGCTTGCTGATATTGGGTCACAGCAAAATCCCAACCCAGAAGGTCTTGGGAAACCCAAATCATGCCCACATTGGCATGAGTCTAGATGGTATCCAGGCATCCTTCCCCGTGTGGGCCCTTGGTGAGTCAGCTGAGACAGCCCCAGGGCATGTGTATGCAATACTGCAGGGGAACACAGCAGCTGTAGATGAGCATGCAGCAAACTCCTCAAACCTCATGCTCCCCAGACCCTCTCAGGTGCTCAAAACCTTTTACAATCGTTAATGAATCAATTCCCACAAGATCTCCATTTCCCCCTTCCACCCAGTCTCACAGGTGTTTTTTTTCAGAAACAGAAATACTCCTGAAAAGGTCCAGTGGCCTCAGGGCAAAGTGCATGGAAGGAACACGGTTAAATAGACAGGAGCAACAATTCAGAATAAAACCCACAGTCAGCCCAGGCAGGAGCCAGCCCCCCATGCTCATAGACTTTAAGGTCAGAAGGGACCATTATGATCATCTAGTCTGACCCCCTGCGCAGTGCAGGCCACAGAATCTCACCCACCCCTCCTAGAATAATCCTCTCACCGATATCTCAGATATTGAAGCCTTCAAATACTTTGAAGACCCCAAGATGCAGAGAATCCTCCAGCTGTGATCTGTACCCCATGCTACAGAGGAAGGCGAAAAACCTCCAGGGTCTCTGCCAATCTACCCTGGAGGAAAATTCCTTCCCGACCCCAAATATGGCGATCAGCTAAACCCTGAGTATGTGGGCAAGACTCACCAGCCAGACACCCAGAAAGACTTATGCTCAGCAAGACTTAGTCAAGATTTCCCCCCCCCCCATTTTACAGTGGGCAAACTGAGGCATCAACAGGTGAACTGACTCATCCAAACTCCCAGGTTGAGTCCATGGTGGAGCCAGGAACAGAGCCAGAGTTCCTGACTCCTGCTCCTAGACACACTAGCCTAGAGCTGGTGGAGTGCTTAAGTCTGCTGTGTTGGTGTTATTGAAGTGCAGGGGATCATGGGGCCCTGCACCCCATCTATCCTCAGATGTGGTTCTCAGGCAGCAGGGGGAACAGGTTTATTACTCAGCGTAGAACAGACTTGTCATTCGCAAATTCAACACCATCAATTTAGGGTTGAATAAGGATCTTAACTGGTTAATGCGTTACAAAGGCAATTTCCCCTCTCTTGCTATCCACATAGAATCCTAGGGCTGGAAGGGACCTCAGGAGGTCATTGAGTCCAGCCTCCTGCCCAAAGCAGGACCAATCCCAGCTAAATCATCCCAGCCAGGGCTTTGTTAAGACGGGACTTAAACACCTCTAGGGATGGAGATTCCACCTCCTCCCTAGGGAACCCATCCCAGTGCGTCACCCCCCTCCTAGTAAATTAGGAAAAATCGTAATATCCAACCTAGACATCCCCCACCATTGCTCCTTGTTCTGCCATCCATCACTACTGAGAACAGCCTCTCTCCATCCTCATTGGACCCCCCCCTTCAGGAAGTTGAAGGCTGCTATCAAATCCCCCCTCATTCTTCTCTTCTAAAGACTCACTAAGCCCAAATCCCTCAGCCTCTCCTCGTAGATCATATGCTCCAGCCCCCTAATCATTTTGATTGTCCTCTGCTGGGACCCTCTCCAATGCGCCCACATCCTTTCTGTAGTGGAGGGCCCACAACTACGGTGAATGAGCCACTTCCACTCTCACTTGATTAGCCTAATTTACACAAGGACCCTCTTTCTCTTTTTGTCCTTGTAGACAGGACATCCCCGCTATACGTCCAAGATACGTTGAAAAACACGGGGATGAAAAGTGGAAGGTTGTAAAGTGGGGGATTTTTTTCCTCGCAGCTGGCTTCCGTTTGTGCAAATTGGTCTTTTTTTTTGCATGCATGACAGAAGAGTGGGGAATGGGAGGCCTTAAAGCAGAACAGTTCTCACAAGCGTCAACGACACTAGTGTGGAACCAACATATACCGGGGCGACTTATGCGGGGAGGCCCTGTATACACACTCCTGCCTCTGTAAACTCCACTCCCAATCATCTGAGGAAGTGGATTTCACCCACAAAAGCTCATGCCCTAATAAATGTTAGGCTCTAAGGCGCCCCAGGATTCCTCGTTGGTTTTAGCAGCACAATAACCAGAAGCAGTCAGTACAATCCAGCGTTGGGAGAGAGAGGGGGCCCAGATCTACATGCAAACTGCCTCTCTTCCCCGCTGAATCGCAGCAGGCTGGCCTAGAGGCTGCACACGCACCAGTTATCTCCAAATTTGGTAACAGCGGCTTAGCTGAGCCTGTAAACCCCCCCCCCCCAGGCCCAAGTGCCAGGGAGAAAACAACATGCAAATTCTCCCGACCTATTGCTCAAGACGACGCTGCATCTCCCTTGCTGTGTATGTGCAATGCAGGCCTTGGGATGGGGACAGGGCGGGCTTTCCACACACCTAGGGCACCTACCGCTGGTTGTTCCTGCTCAGCTGATGGTTTTGCTGCTCATATTGGATACTGACCTGACCTCTTTCCCTTTGGTCCCTGTCCAGCCACCAAAGAGGACAGGGCTTCCGAAAGAGCATGTCTGCTCTTCCACAAACAATGTCAGAGGAGCAGATGCATTCCTGGAAAAACTCCATAGTCTAGACATAGCCGTAGCAAGACACACAGACAGACAATCTAGGTCTGCAGATAATGGAGATGGAGCCCACTCTGAATATGAGCCAGCAGCGTGATACAGCCATGAAACAGACTAGTATCATACTGGGTGTATTAATGTGCAACATGTGGGAGATCATTGTCCTGCAGTGTTGGGCTCTGGTGAGGCTGCAGCTGGAGTACTGGGTCCAGTCTTGAGTGTCATGCTTAAGAAAGATGAAGACAAATTGGAGAGAGTCCAGAGGGAACAACAAACACGATCGAAGAAAAGCTGGTGTGGCAGGGGAGGTTTAAAAAAACCCACACACAACAGGCGAGTTTAGTCTCGAGGAAAGACGACAGAGGGGTGATCTGATCAGTCGTCAGCTACACTGAGGGCTGGCATAAAGAAGATAGTGGCCAACTGGTCTCCATGGTCACTGCAGTAGAAGTAATGGGCTCTACCTGCAGTAAGGAAGTCCTCCTTAGAAGAACGGTGTTGTGATATTTAACCATGAAGAAGCAGATAAGCTCTGGCACAGGTTTGGAAGGGAGGTTGCAGAATTTCTTTCAGTGGAGGTTTTTTTTAAGAACAGGTTGGAAAACAGCTTCCGGCATGGTCTGTGTTTACTTGGTCTTGCTCCAGCTCAGAAGTTGATGCGTTTGAGGTCCCTTCCAGCTCTACAATTCTATAAAAACTACATCTGGGTGGAAGGCTGCTTTCCCACACAGATTGATCTTCGGTCTCCCTCTCCCACACACTCCCCACTTTGCCTGGTTTCCTCTCCTTTGGCTGGACCTTGGTCCTTGACCTAGTGAGATATTTACTCTGCTGTGTTTGCTTTTACACTTCCTTCCTTCTTTATTCCCAGGATGCTTTCACGTGTCTATCAAATTTACAAGGTGGGAGGAGGGAAAGGCTGTAAGCTTGGCAGTCTCTCCCAGAACTCTGTCAGGCCTTTTGGGTGGATGCAGAGAACTTCACGCTCAGGCTCCAGGCTCCTATAGAACGAGGGACACAACAGCACAAACAACATGGCTTGCAAGCTCCATCTTCGCTAGGCCCCAGCACTCAGGTAGAACTCTCTGTCCAGCACCATCGTGAATTGTTACTCATCTCTAGCAGGCACAGCCTGAGTTGTCATCCACAGCGGAGAAGCTAGTTCTAAACCGGCCACTTCCTGGGTGTTGGGAAACCCCCTCCAGGAACCTGCTGAATTCACAAGCACATTCAGCACCAGAAAGGCATGGGGAATTTCAGCACATACAGAACGAAAAGGAGGACAGTGTAATTAATCCCAGTCTACAGTAGTTTCTGGAAAACAGATCCTGACAAGCTAGTGTGCTTTTCTTTTGGATGAGATGACAAGTTCGGTCGACAAGGTAATGGCATTGACGTAATGAACCTGTCCCTTTTGGAAGGCGTTTAACTTGGTACTGCACAACTCTGATTAAAAAAAACTAGAAACAGTGGAAGCTCACTTGGCTCACATTAAACAGACTAAAAGTTGACAGGACTGCCGTTGTAAGCGTAAACGGGAAACCACCATTGTCTCTCCAGTGGGTTTCTGCCAGGTTAGGTTCTCGGCGTGGCCTTAACGTTTTTAATCAATGGCCTTGCAGACAACATGAAAATCCTCACTGAGAAAAGCTGCAGATGTCTCAAGAACATTGGGGGAAGTGGTAAACAAGCAGGCTTAGCGAGGTGGTGGAATCTCCAGTTTTTAAGTCTCAGCTTGACAAAGCCCTGGCTGGGTTGATTTAATTAGGATTGGTCCTTCTTTGAGCAGGAGGTTGAACTCACTGACCTGCTGAGGTCTCTTCCAGCCCTAGGATTCAAACGGGCAGGTGGCAGGTTCAGACAATCTTCATTGTTGCTGATCAGGGCCCAAGCAAGCACTAGGTTTTAACATGGCTAGGTGTAAATGCACACATCAGAATGCACACACTGAATGTTGGCGGAACTTACAAGCTGAGGGGGGGGGGGGGAGGAGGAGAAGATTCTGCCCTGGGAAGCAGGGACTCTCGGACAGGTTTGAGGATTGTGGTGAACGAACAGCTGAGCTCTCACTGTGGCCAGAAGAGCTCATGGGATCCTGTGATGTGTAAACAGGGGAAACTCTTTGTCTTACCTCGTCAGTAGCACTGTTGGCGGAATCCCGTGTCCAATTCCGGAAACGAGGCATTCTTGTTTAATGGCAGGAGTAATTCACCGCCGGAACAACTTAGTGATGGTGGAGTCTCCATCACTGGCAATTTTTCTAAAAGCTCAGCATTACTGGAGGGGATGTTCTCCCACTGGGCTACAGTGGGGGTCACACTGGAGGACCAGAATGGTCTTCTGTCCTTAGCATCTTGGCAGAAGGAACGCGACCAAGGTTGCTAAGGAGCAGATCAGTGCTGCAGGAAAGCAGGGACAGACCCAGTGCAGACAGCTGGCTGGGATTTCACCCATTCTGAGAAGCAGCCTGCCCCGCCTGGCGTTTTGCTGAAGCCCTGCTAAGCTGAGACAGGAGTGTGGATATATCCCCCCTCCCCTAGGGCTCATTGCAGCCTGAGGATCAGCCTGACACACTGGCCACAGAACCTCTCTCGGATTTGCCTTTCGAGTCTGCGCTTCCTGCCCAGGCCTTGTCTCCCCCTCCTGCATTGAGACTAACATTTAAAACAAAGCAAACATCTAGACACTTGGAACATCAAACTCCTCCTCCCTCCCCTGCCAGCTGATGTTCAACGAGAACAGATCAGGAAATTGATCTGGGCTGGTGCCCAGCGTAAAGGGGAAGCAACCTCTTCCCTCTAATCAGGAGGCAGCGTGGTTGAGTGGACGTTTCGGTCTCACCACACCCCAGAGTCTGGCCAGGACTCTAGTTGGTCAGCCATCTCTAGCCCCCTTCCATTGCTGCCATGTCTTTTGGGATGTGCAGACCTGAGCCTAGCCAACTCAGAGACTGGAGGGGGCTGGATGGCCGGGGAGACAAGCAGGAGCAAGAGAAAGCGTAGCGACAAATGCCGCAGTAGGGTAGAGGAAAGAGCAGTTTAGAAGAGGGACAGGACAGATAACTTGAAGGTCAGCTTGGACTCGTTCTGCAGGGCTCAGAGATGCTGCATCAGCTTCCTCCGGCCTCTGCTTCCAGGTAGAAAGTTGCACTGGGAGAGGACAGGAGCGTCCTTGCTCTTCCACTCTTGCCCTGGAGGAGTCTACTGCCCCATGCAGACTTGCCCTGTAACCTTACAAGACTTCCCTCGCGTGCTTCCCAGCGGCAAGGCAGAAACGCCTCACATTTTCCCCATGCATGATAGTAACGGGTGGGACCCTCACTCAAACAGAAGCTTTAGGGCTGAATATATCTGCTCACTTACCGAGTAGGGATGTATCCAAACAGGTAACCGACAATCCTGGGCTCATTTGTTAACCTTCATGGTTACACACAGGCCTCCCTCCCCCTCCTTGTGCTTCTGCCTCTGATACAGAGGCAGCAGCGGGGGAAGAGCAGGCAGGAGCTGGCTTTTAAGCAGGCTTCCTGCCAGCACCAGCTCCCACAACCACCTCCCCCTACACATGTAACCACCCACATTTTCAGCAGTTACACATTTACCAAAATAAACGCATTTTAACATTCCTACTGCCGAGATATGCCCCAGACTAGGCCAGCCACATCCCAGCCGAGGCACAACACGGATTTCACCAGCACGCGAGTGGGCTCCTCCACCCCTCCCCAGCAGACCTGCACATTGCGAAAGAGGATATAACCTATTTAGAGGGAAGAAATAGGATGCAGATGCACGGTGCTCACAAAGCTCTCACTGGGTTCTGTCTACGCTGGGGTACCCAAAAGGAAGTGGTGACCTATAAGCCGTTTTTCAAAAATTCCACAGCAGCAGACTGTGCTACAGCCAGCTTGGAGGGGCTTGGAAGGAAGACACGGGGCAGGTTGTTTTGAGCGATGGGCCTGAACCAGTCCATGTAGCAACTCAGATAGATGCTGCCATTTCCTTCTAAACAACTGGAGAAATGCCATCTGAATCCAACAGAAAACGAATGGGGTCACTTCACCAGCAGCCCCGTGTTGAGTCACAGATACCTGGGTATGCCCCGGATGCCAGAGAACAGCAAAGCAACACCAGCGCTCAGAAGCGCAGATTGCTGCATGACTGGCAGGGGACAGATTGGCAGTAGATACTGTCCCTGTGTCCCTTGCTGCATTTGGGCTCCTAAATACTGTTTAGGAGGGAGGGTTCTGTAGTTGAGACCCAAAGTCTATGGCTACAAAGTCTGCTGTAGAAACAGAGGCAAGATCAGGGGTGGGCAACCTGCATGCGTGCGGCCCATGAGACATTTTGTTTCACATTGCCCATGACTGGGTTGCCAGATGTCGCTGGTCTCCTTCCATGTGGGGGGAAAAATTTTTTTACCCGTATTAGCTACGTGACAGGTACGTGAAGTGAGGTGCGTGTTGATCGCGCACAACGCTGCCAGAGAGCCGAGCGCTCCCCTGGCAGCTGATCAAAGTGCTGCGACCGTTCCATCAGCACGCAGATTCTAGGGACGCAAGCAGAGTTAGAACTACGCTATCCTGGGAGACCATCTTGGTTATGACAATCTTTGCAGCCCACAGAGATGGAAGAGGGTCACACACACAGCCCAGTCATTAGCTTAGGTTGTCCAGTGCTGGGCAAGACCAAGCTCTGTCAAAAATCACAGCTGAACACAACACCTACAGCTCCCTTCTCTGTCAAGTTACATTAACTAACCTGGGGACTTCGGCACAGATACCGTGGATGTGTCTGCCAACGTGTCTAACGCTACAGTTCTTGGCTTGATTCCAGTATATGAATATGAGTGACTTAGAAAGGGAGAGCTTTTATTTTGATACAAGGAGGCATTTCCTTTTGAGAGACATCCGTCCATTCCTACAAGCGTTTTAAAAGTTCTCTTGTGAGGGCAATGATGGCTTAACTTTCAAGCAGCAGCTGTACGTGAATTTCAGGATCACCACTAGAGATTCGCGCTCTCTCAGCCCATAACTACTAGGTAGAGGGGTATTTAATTCAGCCCCAAATCTCAACTGCATTTGCCCCCTTTTTGGGCCACTCCACTTTGTCTAAGTCCGTTCACTCTGTAAAGCAGAGGAAAACCACAGATGGTTAGATTGCAGCACCTTGTTCTGTCCATCGGCACTAGCGGCGCCGACTGCATGTGTAATGGTGCAATGTTTCCAACCTGGCTGACGCTTTTGGTTTGAAATCAGAGTTTTACTTTGAGGTGCACTGCCTGCCGTTGCTAAGTTCGGAGGCCAAGCAAGGAAAAAACCCAGACCTTCTGAGTCCCCCTCCCAATTCTTCTCTGCCACTGCTCTCAGACTCATTAGAACACAGATACATCTACCACCTTCAAGGGAGATACCACTTTTCCTTCTGTTGAGGGAAGGGGTTTTTCCCCCCCATGTTCACTGGAAAGAGCTGCCTTTCTATACTAGATCAAGTGACCACTTCTTTGAATATCAGAGCATGAAGTCATTCACATAAGTGAGATAAGAATATGCTGTTCTGCACTATAGAGGGTGGGGCTGCAAGGGGAAGGATTCCCCTGGAGAAATTTGAATGTTAAATTCTTAGTAGACTTCCTCCTAAGCTCATAAACAAAGGCCCATGCCAAGAGCCTTACTTACAGAAAGGTGTTATGACACAGCTATTTACACAAGAGCTTGTGTAATACAATGCTAGACAGTGCTTAGTGTGTGCCAGGGCTTGTTACGGCTAACCTCCCCGCTTCTGGAAGCTTGGCACCTCTGGACTTGCTGCTTCATTTGTGAAAGTTAAAAAAAAAGTTTGAAAGAGGGGCCGGGGCCCACGCATTACAAACTAGGCATTGGTGTTCAATGATATCAGCTCTCTGATCAGCTCTTCATGAAGATCACAAAGCTGCAGAGAGCCAACATAGGTCTCTTCCCTTTGAGTGTTCAGTTTTAATTAGCAAGCGGATCAGAAAACAGTTTGCTTTTCTGTTCTGTCCAACATTCGAGGGGGGAGGAGGAGCAGGTCTCTCAGTCCTACCAAAAGAACACACACAGCATGTACCTCGTCACTTACACTACAGCAGACGCTTTCCCCACACAGCCTGGTCAAAACCCACATGCCAGCAGAGTGGCATGTCCCTGGACCACTACACACTTCCATGGTCTCCAGCCTTACAACCAGACTCAGGCAGGGCAATCTCATGCCCATTTCACAGATATTTAGTGATTTTCCTCAAGCTCATCCAGCGAGTCAGAGTTGGGAATTGAATCCAGAAATCCCAAATCTCAGTTCCGTGCCTTAACAGCACATTGAGATACATTCCTTAAAAATCGCAGCCAAGCTGTAAAACAGGCTTCCCCAAACCCTTCAAAAAGAGACCCCAACAGCCTAATCATTCAATCTAGCCATTTTTATTTGGATAAAGTTCTTAGTTTGCCAAGAGACACACACCATATGGCTAGCTGACTGCTTGAAATCTAAGTGAGACAGCAAGTTTCAATAAATGTCAACTTTAAGTATAAAAAGGTGTCTAAAGTCTTTAGCTGCAATAGGACAAAGTATATATTGCTACTTACTCTTCCAGAAACCACCAGAACACATAATGGTTGAGTTAAGTACAGTACTAAGTAAAATAGTATCGCCAAGCAAGTTTCTGGACAATACCACTAAAAACATATTTCCTGTAATTTACAAATATGCAAAGTTATCAGGTTACATAAGATTAAGAAGCATTTTGCTTACTAACATGAAACATTACAGTTTTGTAATGTATCATAATTAACCAGGTATACAGGGTTTCTGTGTCCTTGTGGTTTCCATGGCACATAGTGCCAATTTGGCTCGGCCATCCTTTGGAAAACGTGAGTGGTAAGAACCAGGAACAGAATAGCCACCAACACACCACAGAGGAGTGGGGTGCTCAGCCACATCTGTACTCAGCTCTTCCTCTCATGGTTTGCCGCTAAGAAGGACCTTTGTTTAACCACAAAACGGACATAATTAATAAAAACCACCACACAGATACAATGTGTATCAACAAAGTCAACTGCTTCTGGCCTGCAAGTGCAAGAGCTTACTCTGTGCCCTAATGCAATGCTGGAACCAGAATCAATTGCTACAGTATTTGTTTAAAATATTAGTTACAGTATGTACAAGTCACAGAAGTGATCCTTAACCAAAACCGAATGAAGAGGGGCAACCGTTACCATCATAAACGAAACCACAGTTTCGGTTATTTTGGGAATCTCAAGGGGAGGGCTGGGGAGAGAACAAGAGAGGAGTGAAAGGGCAAAAGAGTGGCAAGTTTCAAAGAGAAAATACTTAACGCTGCCAAGAATTTGGAGGAGCCTTAGAACCGTAGTGGCTACAGGGCAGGTACACAACTGGCAAGTCCAAATGGGACCTTAGTCATTTCATTTCAGTGATCCCCACAGCGATAGTGAGGTGATGTCAGAGGGGGAGGTACACCACATGGACATGAGGCTTCTCCTCAGCACTACACCAATGAGTCCATAACAGGGCAGAAGGGGAGACCCGTGTTTTAGAAGAGCAGCACAAGTCGGCTTCTCTCTAAACTTTGGTACAGAATGGCCAGTCGGGGGACGTGCAGGAAGTGAGGCTCTGGAGTCTAGAATGCAGGAGGCGCACGTCAGCCTGGTGCGGTGCCAGGCCCTTCCAGGCAAATGAGAAGCCTCATTGATTAGGGTAGCTGGCTGCAGGCTCCCACTATTCACCGCAGTGGCCCCACGTAAGGCCAGCTCATTGGGGCAGGCAGGCCCAGGCAATAAAAACGGCCTCTCAGCGCCTGGCTTTTCTCACACACAGCAATGGAACCTGAGGCTGACCGACGGGAGTTCAAAGCAAGCCGTTGAGTTAGGAGCTAAGGGGCCCGCCTCTCCAAGATGTAGTTACAGACACTTATTGCAAAAGGCGCCACCCCAGAGTAACCGCACAGAACCCATTTGCTCAAGTGGAACCGCTTCCAGCGCTATGTTGCCTTTGAATGCTGCAGGCTAATGGGAAGAACAAGAGTCCAAAGCACCCAATGGACAGTTGCCGGAGCTCAATCGGCAGGACATACCCACCTGGTACTACAGGGGAATCCCTGCTCTGTGCTCCAGAGAAAGGCAAAATCCACCCCCCACCCCGATTCCTGGTAATATGCTCTCAGGGAGTATGGAACAGTTTCCTAACAAGCCATTTTAGGAGGTGTATTAGGACTGGCCATACCAGAGCAGGCCACTGGCCCACTGAGTCTACTATTCTCCCTTCATCTTAGGCCTAGTGCTTCAGAGGAAGGTGAAAACCCTCATTGAGGCAGTTATACCAGCCGTGCAGTGCTGTCCACAGGAAACACCTTGCGCCCAGGACTCCCGGCACATCTGGCCACCAGGATAGGCTCATCCTCTGCCTCACAGACCTGGGTTCTGAGATTTGTAGGTCAGTATTTCAGCAGCTAGTCTTTGGGGATCCAACAGCTGAGGGAAACGGCTCATCACAGCATCTACTAAATGGGGGTGGAATATGCCACACAATTTCACGTGCACGTTAGCTCGCTCCTCTGCAAAGCGGTCTGGCAGGGGCCACGGGCAGTGGTCACTGTAGGCTGGTCCGGGGGCTCTAGGCATTGGGTGATGGTCTCGAATATTGCTAGGCTGTGTTGAAGGGGGAGGCAGTTGATATGGCTCAGACCAGTATTCACGAAGATGGGGTGCTGGGGGGTTGTACTCGCTGGGAACACTATAATGGCCAGCACTTCCTGGATGCAGAGACACTCCATAGCTTGGGAACGAGTGAGAGGACCTTGTGTGTGACATCTCAGGACTATATGGCAAGAAGCTACTGCAAGGGGAGACAGATTTGCGAGAGCTATGCTTATAGTGGCCCAGGGGATCCTGCTCTGCACTAGAAGCGTGTTGGTAAGCAGGTCTCTGTCTGCTGCAGCTGCAGCCACATGCTGCCCCCTGGTCAGGCTGGGAATGCTCACAGTGACTGGTAGATCTGGAAGGCCACATCTCAGACATTTGGTTCTCAAGGGATCCAATGCCTGAGTCAAGATGCTCCTGAGAGATGTAGGAGAGAGAGTCCATATGGGGAGAAGGGGGAGGGTGCTGGTACCAATTGGAAGATGGATAGCTGCCATTGACAGAAGGGATACTGCCCAAGACACCACCCTTGGTTAGGTGGGAAATGTCACCAGCTTTTGCTTTTTGGGCTGAACTTTTCCTCTCCATGGAGACCTTCTGAACGGAGCCTGTGTCGCCATCTATGGATACAGAGCACACGGACTCTGCCTGGGAAGGTTTCCTGCTCTTTTTTTCCTCTTTGGTTGTGCTGGTGGGACTTCTGGTTGGGGACAGCCTTGCATTGGCCCGTAGTTCATCAGCTACAGAGCGCTGCGGCTGGTTGGTCCTTTCGGGGTGATAGAATTTACACTTAATCCCATAAGTGCATTTCTTCCCTGAAAGGAAAAAGCAGAACATTGGGTCACTTGCTGCAATTCACCAAGGGCGTTCAGTTGACTTGGCACGGCCACTGCAGCCCTCAAGCGGACGAGGTGAGTCTTACCGTAAGGGCACTGCTGCTTCTTGTGTTCTGGCACCACAGGTTTCTTTCTCAGAAAGTTCTCCAGGCTGGGGCCATGCCGTCCTAGCGGGTCATCCGGAGGCATAAACCTAAAGCAAGGTAAGTCTCAGGTCAGGACCAGCCACTTTCCTGGGCCAGAACTTCACTCTTACTTCCATGAGGATTCAAAGTTACCCAAACCCATGAACTGTGTGCCAGCCAAGAAACAAGCCCTGGCACAGCCAAAAGGAGTCACTGATTTCAACAATTCCCCAACCCAGGGTCCTTACTGGGAAGAGAAGTTTCCTTTTAAAGCCTCTTTCAATGACCCATGGCAGGCTGACCCGTCTGTTAGCCATTCAGAACAGGGTTGTGGCTCATCAGGACTACTCTCAAGTAAATCAGAAAAGGATTTGTGCAAGATTGTTGCAAGAGGATTCTTGGCCCAGGAGCAGAGCAGGCGGCTTCCACCGCTCTGCTGGTCATGCCAGTCCCGTGCTCTGTTATCAGAATGTTGGGCCAGCTGATCGTTTTCCCATTTGTAACAGAGGAAGCAAGTCTTTTGTACCAGTGCCAGGCCGGCTCAGGAATGTCAGCAGGGAGGCGCTCCCGGTTCCAAGCTAGCCAAATACAGGGAGAGCTACTCCTGGCCTTGTCTTTGGGCCCTCCCTGTGACTTGCTACTCCTTGGGAGGAACTATTTCACACACAGAGCACTGAGTCACTTCCTCCCGAATTCTCACCTTACATCATTTTCTTTACCCTTGGTTTGACACTCACCTTTCCAGTCTCTACATGAGGGGTGGGGAACCTAAGGCTCGGGAGCCGAATGCAGCCCCAGGCTTGCCTGGATCTGGCCCCTATAGCTCAGGGCTGCCCCACACTGGTACTCTAGTCCTCCCCCGACACCACCCTAGCACAAGGCTGAAGTACACAAAATCTACTAGCTCCCCTCAGGCACTGTTGTGTAAGGTGAATATGGGGAATGTCTTTCTGCTTCTCAGGTGGGGGCCAAGTCAGCGAGGAGTTTGGTTTTTTTGGCTTCTCACTGCTGCACTGTTGTATGTGATCGGGGAATGGGAACGTACTTGTCGTTAACGAAGGAATACATCAGCAAGCGCTCCTCGATGAACTTCTTCCATTCCGGACGCTCATTCTGCAGGTCGCGGTAAGTGTCATTGGAAACCACGATTCCATCAGATTCATATGCCAGTTTCACAATGAAGCGGTCATCGTAACAAACGACGCGTTTGCCTCCAACCCTCCTAGAAGGAGTGAAGACCAGAATTTTCTTCTTTTCGAGGTCCCGGAGAATGTGCTGATCTGGAACAAAACCACCATGAAAACGTGGCATAAACACAAACAAGCACATACAATCTGGCATCATTTACAGGCAACAGATGCCAAGGAAGTAGAAGTGTAAGGTTTACGGGAAATAAGCAACTAGCTGTGAACACACAGAGCCTTAGGTCATAGTTAGTAGGTTCCAAAGGGGCTTCGTGTCAGAATCAAGGCCTGCTTCCACATTTCATTCACTCTGTGCCCTGCCCAGACAGCTACTGTTAAAATCTTGTCAAGTTTTAGAAGCCTTTCAATTCCCCCACTCAGTTCTCCTTGGATGGGTTACAGGTGGCACTGACACAAATTAAATTTAACACAGACCAAGAGCCACGAGAGATTGTCTTGTGCCCAAGACACTAGACTGGGCTTCTGAAAACTGGGACGTAGTCTGTGGCAGAGCCAGGAGTAACTGCTGTTATCCTAGGCAAGTAACGGAGTCTCAGTCTCTCTGGGCCCTATCTGCAAAATGGGAGACAATCTTTCCTTTTCTTGCACACTTTAGCTGTGCTGTCTGTGTAAGCTCTCTGACACATGGATTGACCCCACTTAAGCGTTTCTACAGCACCTAGCTTAGCGAGGTCCCGATTTTAGCTGGAACTTGTAGATGCTGCTATTGTACAATGAAACTCAAGTCCCCATGTTTTCCCTCCACCTATGACAGGCAGGCTGATAAGACAAGGCCAAAGCATGCCTTTGATTGCAGTGATCAGACTGACTTTTTATGGTGTTCTGGAGCATGCATGGATTTCTTTTCTAAGATGAAATATTTATTTACTTACAAACTTCAAACCTCAGCTGCTTGAAAACTCAAAACAATAATTATCACTGACTGGATCGATCTGAACAGATCCCCAGCCTGCTGTATTTTACTTAACTGCATGACTGTTAACATTTCATACAGGTGCGCTGCACTGTATGGCCATTTACCAGAGGGAAAAAAAAAAAAACCTGGAGATAAGAAAAGGTAACTCACATTTCTTATCTCAGGACTTAGGAAGCATTTTGGAATAAAGTTAGTTATATTCTTCAAACTCTGTCACCTTATCTAAGCAATTTTTTGCTCAGAGGAGAGGTTAAGGATTTGAAAGCTCACTGGTAAGGAGTGTGGTTAAGTTTCCAGTGCTCTTATTTTCCATTCACTCTTTAGGAGCTTACTGGCCAAAAGGACCTCAGCAGGCTTATTAAACTACAACAACAGGACGCTTTAGATACTTAGTTTTGGCTTTAGAGTCCCACACCTGTGATAGGCACATCCGGTCTTGGCTGTTCTTTTCTCCAGGATGGCACAAAGACTGTGATATCTGGGTGTCCTCGGTCACAAAACCAGCGAACCGCCAGCAGGATCCCTCGGCAGGAAAACACTTCTTTATTTCCATGGCTGTATTAGAGGATAGAAGAGGACCTTATTTTCAGTATTCAGATACGACTGACTTCTGCATAGTCAGACACCACACAATCCAATACCAAGCAAGTCGAGCCAGTGTTTCAGACATTCTTTCTGAGGTGATACTTTTGTAGACCCAGTATTCAGTTACTCAACAGTTGCAATAAATGCTCAAAGTCACAATACAAAAAGGTTGAGGGCACCAGCAGGCCTGTCTTGAACTATTCTAAAATTGAAAACTGCACAAATCCTCAGAGGGCATGGAGCAACCACAGCATTCATCAATTTTTAGCACCACTGAAATGGGGGCCCATTTGCTTGCAGCTAGGTACTCAAACCCTGCTTTAGACTCCCAAATTTAGAGATTTTTTCCCCTTTACTGCCAGAAAAAAACTTAACTGTAAACAGGATAGTTAACTTGGGAGTGGTGAAGGGGAAATAGAAGGGAATTACACTCACAGTCAGCTCTAATGGCAAACCCTAAGGCTGTGTCTACAATGGCACGTTCTTGCGCAAAAACATGCCGCCTGTCTACACTGGCCGCGCGTTTTTGCGCAAGTAAACGGACGTTGTACTGTAGAAAGTCAGGGCTTCTTGTGCGAGAACTCTTGACACTCTCTCCCAGGAAGAAGCCCTCTTGCGCAAGAGCTCTTCCAGAAGAGGCCAGCATAGACAAGCAACATGAATTTCTTGCACAAGAAGCCCCTATGGTTAAAATGGCCATCAGAGCTTTCTTGAGCTTGAGAGCATCTACACTGGCATGGATGTAGACGCTCTCTTGTGGAAGAGTTTTTGCACAAGAACTCTTCCGCAAAAGAGCTCTTGCGTAAGAAGCTGCTAGTGTAGACGGAGACTTTGTGTAGTCATGCTGGCAAAAAAGTCCATTTGCAGTACTGTATAGCTTTATTTTGTTCAGAGAACTGGGGGAGAGCAAACTATACCAACAAAAGGACTCATCACTACAACTGCATTCATGCTAGGAGGGTTCGCCAACACAGCTCTATCACCAAACAGCTGTAACATAGACCTGCCTTTGTTTTTGTCTTGGCTTTACTTCATACCAAAAAAGCGTTACCCATCTTTACACATGAATTTTTTGAAGGACAGATCCTCTCCTCACTATACAGAGTCCAGTATTATAGACTACCCGTGACTGCACTGTGTTTGTGAAATGACACCTTCAAACCTGAAAGCCCCTAATGAATCTTTGATATGCAGCTGCTAGAGACAATCAAGAAAAGGAAAAATACTACCAGAAAAGGGCAGTCACAAGTATCAGAAGTTAGCTGCTAGTACAACATAGTCCTTCCTACTGAATGGTCAATTAAGTCTGATCAGTAATTCTCCAGCGTGTCTATAAAACAAATGGCTGGTAATCATTTCTTTGAAAGCTGCAGTATTCACAATGTTATCAGTACTTAAGTTGCACATTAACTAGAAATATTATCAACTGTTTCCAGGTTACTAGTTTCACAGTAGTGACAGATCAGGGCTGAAGGTGGTATTTATTTTAGGGTGACCGTCAGAGACCACGCACATTACACTGAAGAATATGAATGGGGAGTCATTCACACTGCAAGGTAATTAAATTATGGAACGTGCAAATGTGAATCCTTCAGATTTCAAGGAACCTGCTTTATGTTTAATCAACCCTCTCTTCAGCAGGTGCTACTCTGGAAGGCTATGTTCAGAGTCAAGTATTTCTGAAACATATATACCAAGAACCACATTAAAGTACACTCCAAGGTAACAAAGAAATGCAGCAGCTTAAAAGGTGTACATAAAGTTGTCTCCTGGTGGTGGACAATTGATTGCCCTTGAACCTAGCTCATTGTGTTACAGACTCTGTAGTCTTAACTAGCTGGCTTTGATCAGGCCATCTAGGGATCACTATCCTAAATACAATCCGTGATCTGGGACTCAGACACCCAACTCACGTGGGTAATTCTCTCTGAAGAGCACTGACATCATATCACTTTTCACAAGCACCAGGGCTGTAACTCTTGGATCCTTGCCAAATTCTAATTCAGGTAATTATATGGTGCCAATTTAAGTTCCCTTGCAGTTTCAGAACAAGACTTGTTTCCCGTGTCATGTTAATATGTGCCAATAAAGAAAGGTCACATTCCATGCCAGAGGCAGTTGCATTTCACTGATGAAGCTATTCCTGTTTCAAAACTGCTTGGAGAGCCTTCGTAACAAAAGGAGTGACTACACGTAAGATAATTTGGGCATATTTGCAGAATGAATGATAAGTGAAAAGCTAAGACTCTGGGATTCGGCATAATGGATGGTCCGAATAGGAGAGGCAGACCCCACAGAGAATGGTAGATGATATAGTAGACTGGTGCAGAGCTAGTCTACAGAAACTAAGCCACTCTACACCGGACAGGGAAAGTTGGAAGGAAATAGCAAGGGAGGCATTGGTCACCAACGGGAGCTGAGCCCATGGTTGTTGATGACGACGACGACAACAACATGTACGATGATACAAACAGGATCAGCATTACCTGCGAGTATTGCCCATAAAGTCTGAAAGTTTTCTTATGTGAAAAAGCAAGAGCCTTACCATCTTAGGTGATTATGCAATTTTAGAGACTGATCTGGCAAACCTTTGGCCAGCCAGAATCATGAGTATTGAGTAATCCCACAGTCTCCTCACAGTAGGCAGCACTACACAGTCAGTGTTTCCAGGGTCGAGGCATAAAGTAGATACAGTATAGTTAAATGTAGCCCAAGAGAACTGGAAAAAGCTGAAGCATTGACATGCGAGGGGGCATCTTTCTGGTCCATGTGGGTGTAAAAACATCCCTCATAAAACATACCGAAGTAAATGCTCTGTGGAATAAGCTCTGAATGCAACTGTTGTAGTAACCATTGCATGCTGTGTTCCTCTTGAGCTCCCACACTCAAGGGCTATAAACCTGCAAAATGGTTAAATGCCAGAAACCTTTGTATCAATGTGAGCAATGTGTGGAGACAAAATAACAGAGGCACTAGGATTTTGGCCTCTGAATCCTTGTTAGGGTCTGTGAAATGAAAGCAGAAGGCTTATTATCCAAATTCTTTGCTTTTTTGGGTAAGTAAATTGAGAAAAGAACAAGATTTTCCCCAAGACCAGATTTTAAAAAATGGCAAGCAACTCTACAGTACTCGTTTCTGAACAACTTGCAGACAGGAAAGAGAATTACAAGCTTAAACGTAGCATTATTTGTCTTTTGCCAGTTTAGTTGTTTGATGCACTTTGAGGCCAGGTCTATACAGAGGCTGTGTCTAGACTGGCCAGTTTTTCCGGAAAGTCAGCCGCTTTTTCGGAAAAACTTGCCAGATGTCTACACTGGCCGCTTGAATTTCCGCAAAAGCACTGACTTCCTACTGTAAGAAATCAGTGCTTTTTGCAGAAATATATGCTGCTCCTGTTCGGGCAAAAGTCCCTTTTGCACAAAACTTTTGCACAAAAGGGCCAGTGTAGACAGCTGAGATTTGTTTTCCGCAAAAAAGACCCGATTGCGAAAATGGCGATCGGGGCTTTTTTGCGCAAAAGCTCGTCTAGATTGGCCACGGACGCTTTTCCGCAAAAAGTGCTTTGGGGAAAAGTGTCGTGCCAATCTAGATGCGTTTTTCCAAAAATGCTTTTAACGGAAAACTTTTCCGTTAAAAGCATTTCCGGAAAATCATGCCAGTGTAGACGTAGCCAGAGGGTATGTCTAGACTACATGCCTCTGCCAACCGAGGCATGTAAATTAGACATACTGACATAGTCAATGAAGCGGGGGATTCAAGTATCCCCCGCTTCATTAGAATAAAAATGGCCATCACGTTGTGCCGGCTCAGCTGTTTGTCGGCACGAAGCTGTAGTCAAGACGGGGATTGGTCGGCAAGGAAAGCCTTTGCCGATCGATCCTGTAAACCTCGTTGCACCCAACACATGCAGCAGCCACTTTCTCAATGAAAAAACTAAAACATGTTTTCTTCTCACCCACTGCCAAAGTAACGAAATACTAACCCTAACCCTCTACTTTGCCTTCTAGAATACAGTACAGTAGAACTTCGAAGCTACAAACTGATCCATTACCCACACACCTCATTTGGATCTGGAAGCACACAAGCAGGCAGCCACAGTGACAATAAAAAGCAAGTAGAACAGGGTGTTAAATGTAAACTTTTGAAAGAACAACCATAACATTTTGTTCGGAGTTATGAACAACCTCTGTTCCTGAGGGGCTTGTAACGGAGTTTTCTACTAGAAAAGATTGTTTTTAAATGTCCAATGCCATCCAGAGCTCACATCCTCACAAAGCCAAACGCCAGCCTAGAGATACATTTTTAAAGCTCTTGAAACAGAGAATTGTATTATAATGCAACTGACGACCTGCTCAGATACTACAATGATGGGAGTCAAACAAGTAACTGACTAGGCAGGCCTTTCACTGCCAAGGGACCAAGAATTACTATTTTGCGTCAGCTCCCAGGTTGTAGAACCATCATTTGAATCTACTTTATGTAGAGTGCTCATCCATGGGTAAGAGTTTTATTTTTCTGTTTAAGTTTAATCAAGAGTACAGCGATTGTCTGGTTTCACCCACAAAGTTGTTGTTAGGGGCTCATGGTACACTGCATGAGGTACATCGCGTGTTGTGACAGGCACATGAAAATAGGGATGTTAGATATTGAGTAACGGAATAGTCACGTAACCGCATTAAATCTTTGTGGTTACATGACTATTCGATAGTCCCCGGAGGCGGGGTTGGCAGCCAGTGTGCTCCTGGCACCACTCCTGGGGAGCCCCCCGTCACCCCGCACTGCTGTCTCTGTATCAGAGGCAGCAGCACAGGGAACTGGTCCACGAGGGGAGCTAGTTGAAAAAAACGCTCCCTGTGCAGACCACCTGCCTGCCCACCCTGTGCTGCAGTCTCTGATAGAGACAGCAACACAGGGTAGCAGCAGCCCTTGTTTGGGGGAGGAGGTCCGAGCTTCCCACAGACAGAGGCTGCTCCACAAGATTCAGAGCCGCCAACTGAAGTTAACCAACTGAAGCAGGATATGGACTGGGGACCGCTTCAATCTGGCTGGAGCAGCCCCCTTCTCTTGGCAGGTGGGAAGCTGCTCTAGCCCCCACCAATTACCGGTTAACTGGAACCGGCAAGCATTACCCATTTAGGATCATGCTTACCAGTTAACCCGTGGTGTCCAACACTCTGGCCATTAGCCAGTTGTGGCTATTTGGCCAATTGAGTGTGGCTAGTTCACCAGTAGCCACTATAGCGGCTACTGATTCAGAACTGGTTGGACACCATGGCTGCAAGTTGGACACCATGGGTTAATCTTTCACATCCCTTGTTCAAAGTTGATCCAATAAAATATATTTGAGACACAAAGTAGATGGAGGTTATATCTTGGGATGAAAAGGATTCAACTACACTGCAAAACAGGAAATAAAAAGTTAGTTTTACTACTTTCGGGTTTAAGCCACAGACCAATTTGAGACGGTTGTGAGGGCTATATAGATACTGAGATGAACAGGGGGAATTGAATATCTAGGTTTGTTTTTCTCCAATTAATTCAAAACAAAAGCAGAAGTTGACTGTGCTTCCAGGTAGCACTGCTATCCCTGGGGTACTCTTTAAAACGTCATTGAAAATGTTTTAAAATATTCAGCTCCCAAAGTTCAATTAGCTTACATCTGTGGCCAGAAGAAACACACTCAAAAAGGAATTGTATAAAACTCACAGGGTTGAAAGATATCCAGACATTTACCACATGAGAATCATGCATTCAGGTTCCTGGAGTCCCAGTACTAAGTCAAAGTCTGTAACAAAAGTGGCCAAATAGGCCTATCTGATTTGGCAACTACTGAGAAATTCCCTAAGAAGGAAGTAGAAGCTAATTTCCACTGAGATTTGCATATGGTATTGAGACTGTGAAGGGAGGCCTGTTGCACACTGTGAATCAGCAGGGATCATCATACACGATTAATACAGGAAGTTTCAGAATGGAATTCCCCTCCTAGTAAACTGCTTTAAAAGAAAAACCACACACACACACACCCCAACTGACTGCTTTGCAAACAAACTTTGTTCTAGCTTCAGTATTACTACTGCATCTTTATAGAAATCAGAGGAGAAACATTCCTTTAAATGCCAGTGAAAGACCAAGCATTACAAGCACAGAAAAGAACCCCAAGGGAGACATTTCCAGACGGTCAGATTAGATTCTCTCCTGGCAAGTTCTCTCAAATATATCACAACAAATATTCAGAAGAGCAGAATCAAGCAGTATTTACCCTAAAGTTTAATCATAACAAGTGGCACATTTCTAACGGGACAAAAAAAAGCATTCGTTAACTTAACACAGCAAAAGCTTCAGAGGGGTAGCTGAGTTAGCCTGTAACAGGAAAAACTTAAACAATGAATAGTCTAGTAGCACTTTAAAGACTAAGAGCTTTTGTGGGCACAACCCACTTCTTCAGATGACGAGAGTGTTGGAAGCCCAGATCCAAGAATAAATAAGGGAAGGAGTGAGAGGGGGTGGGAAGGAGAAGGAAAAAAAAATTGAAGGGGAGGAAGGGTGGGGGTGGGGGGGAAAAGGACAGTGAGTAGACAAGTTAATGGTTTGAATCGGGATATCAGATGGCTCGCACATTATTAACTAACCAAACAATGAAGGTGCTAACGGTTCTTGATGTCTGTAAAATCTGGTGTTGGTCATGTTCTTTTTCCACGTGCAAACTAATGAGTTCTTATCAGCCTCTTGTAACTATTTAGTCCAGGGATGGCCACCACAAGGCTCTTCACTGCAGAAAGTGCAGCACACAAAGAGTATCCCACAGCCCATGAAGCTGCCCCTGCCCCCCTACAAAGGGTCCTCAGTTCCCTGGGCTCACCGGGTGCAGGGGAGCTGTCCGGCGCGGACGAAGCAAAATGGCGCCAGCAAGATGGCATCGGTCGACGGGAACCTGATGTGGCCAAAAAGTCAAACCGGAGTTTTCATTTAAAGGGGGCAGCATCCTTTTGCCAGCGCTCGACAACTTTTCTCCCCTCGGCTATTTGAGCTACATCCACCACTATTTTGTGTCTCTGCCTGTAACGGGTTGGCCACCCCTGATTTAGTCTTTAAGATGCTACTAGAGACTAATTGTTTTTTTAATTTTTTCCTGTTACAGACTCACTCCACCATCCCTCTGAAGTTTATCTACTCAGTCTTTTTCTCTTCCTCCCCTTCAATTTTTTTTCCTTCTCCTCCCCGCCCTCATTTATTCTTGGATTTAAACGTCCAATACTCCGGTCATCTGAAGGAGTGCGTTGTTCCCATGAAAGCTCACGATACCATCTACATGTTGTGTTAGTCTTTAAAGTGCTACTACACTATTTGTTGTTGTTTAAGTTTTAACACAGCAAGAAAGGCATAAACCTAGATATGTAAATCAACTACTCCTCTGAAGAAGCAGCAACTAGACATGACAGTGCGGGGAGAAACAAAAACCCTAACCATTGGATGCCTCACCCCCCTAGGGAACATGCTCCAACTCCTCCTTCCCCAATGTAGCACCCGAATGCAGAAGGCCAAACCCCACTCAGGTGGTCTAGAAATCCCACTAACTCTGAAATGCTTAGGTGGGCCAATTCTTTTCTGCAGTCATTTCATGGAATGAAAGTGCTGAACAAATATCTTCCTCCCCAGTCACAAATCAAGGTGACTAGTCACCTCACACCTGGTCTGCCTGTGACCAGGTCTGCCAATGTTCTTGCCTTTGCTTGATGGAATGGTATTCAGGGGTAAGAGGCCACTGCAGCCTAATATGTTGACTGCATGAATAAATAAATACAGAGTTAAAGGATTCTGCAACAAAATTAACACTACCCACTAGCACATCTCTTCAAATAAGTTACCCCACCCCTTAGAAACACACTATGCTTGGAAATGCATTTTTACTGGAGAAACAATTATTAATGGAGAGGGGTTAATCTCCTGCCTACACACTAAGGATGTTAAAACGCATGTCATTTGACAACCATGTAACCGCTGGGGTTGCACACAGGGCGGCAGCTCCTGGCACACACTGGCTCCTGTCTGGCATCCTGCTCTGGAGGATCTAGTTGCTACCCCGTGCTGCTGCCTCTAATAGAGGCAGTGGTGGCAGGTGGCTCCCAGGGAGCTGGACTGGGAGCCATGTGTAGCAGTGTAGGTAACCGATTCTTACTGGTTACCCTTTTAAACGGCTGCACTCTTACATCACTACTACACACACTTTCAGGTCAAGTGCACTGGCTATAAAGCCTGATAAGTCAGAGTCCACATCAGAATGCAAACACTGTACTGCATGTTCAGACTGGCTAAGTTGGGCCTTGCCACTGTCAGGAAAAGGGACGTGCCCCTTCTTTCCTCATACAGTCTTACTCAGCCATACTACCAATCCCGACTTGGGGGAAAAAACCACACCTATACGGCAGTCTTCAGAAAGAACTTTCCTCAGCCCTAAGCAAATCTAGAGTAGTTCTATGAGCACCAGCATTTAGTTATCTTCTCATTACAAGAGAGAAGACGACTATCAGATCTAAACTAAAGAAAATTGGATTTGAACTGAAGTGGTGGACTCAGATTTGAAGTTGGAGTATATTATCCTCTGGCCAACTGGCTCCACAGGACTGATTTTTTTTTTTAAACCTAGAGATAAGAGTACTTTATGTGCAAAAAGAGAATTCACTGAAGGGGAGCCTTCCTCATATCCCCCCCCCCCCTTCTGACCAAATAATCCTCTCCACCATTCTTATGGGACAAAATGAGGCTGAAAACTTTTAAATCAGCCTGGGTCAGTGCTGAATTTGCCTAGTAAACCTGTTATGAAAGAGTACAGGCTGCCTCAACAGAAAATATGAGAGATTTACAGATGAGTCATCCACCTGACCCCTGTTCCCAGCGGTCAACGATACTGAAGAACTGGTGTCATTCTAAACTGGAAATCTGCCCCTTTTTTGTTCCATCCAATCTGCAGATTTGCCAAGAGTTTTAGCAAAAATGTTGTAGAAACTAGACGTAAGATGCCTCTAATTAAGTCTGTAAAAATTTGTAGATCAACTTCCTGCTTTTGGAATTTACATATAATAATTAGGTAACAGGACTACACATGGATTTCACTTCTGCTCACTAATTTAAACAGAAGAGTTTTGGCATTTCATATGAAATAGATTTGAAGTTCCCACTGGGCACAAAAGTCCCCATCATTTGCAGACTTGTGAGAAGTCATGGCAGACGGACCAAGCACTGAATGGGCCATTAAGGCAGATTTAACCTCACATTTGTAGATGTTGCCCATCAGGTGAGGGAATGAGACATGTTGGTGAAACCGGTCTACCAAAGCTCAGCCCATCCTCACCTTTGTGGAGAATTTAGAAGCATCCAGGGGTTTTAATCTGGTACCTTTCACAAGTACTAAGTTACCCAAAAAGTAAAAAAAGGCTTAAGAAATGTAAGGAAATCACTTTAATCATTTTTAATCTACTGTCACTCATATTAAAATAAGAGATGATATCCACACTTAAGAGGGCAAACTTACCTCATTGCCACATTGCTTCCATCAATAACAATGGGTTTTAAGTTATTGCCTTCATTTTCCTCCAATGACGGCACAGGTGCAGGGGTTTTGTTGGCAACTAACCCACGAGGTACCAATGGGGCTTCTGGGGCCTCCTGTGGGGGATCGTTTGTCTCTCGGTCAGCAGCTGCAGCACCATGCTTCACAAGCTCCCCAAGTACTGTGTTGGTGTCAGCATTTAAACCCAGTTTTTGGAGGACAACATAGATCTCTTCTGATGAGTAGCCCAGTTTGCGGAAGAAATCCACTTTCATTTGCATCTCAGCACTGTTCATGAAGTCCTGCTCCAAGATCCTGAGCCTTTCCTGTGCTGCCTGTGGTTCCACATCCACTATGCTGAGCGGCTCATATTCTGCTGGATTCTGGCCCTTGGCAGGAAGCACACAGTTCAGGTTGAGGTGATAGTTCTCAGACATATCTCTGGTGCTCATGCTTTTGTCGACGTGAGCAACTTAATGTTTGCAAACTGGAAGCATCTCACTCCAACTGGGAAAACCCAGAGCAGAGGGAATATTGTCAAAGTTCATAATTTTCCTTGGGCAAGTTCTGTTTGCCATTCACACCCAGTATCTGTGAAACAATACAGTGATTATCATCTCCTAGAGATTTGTTCTAAAATAAAGGGAATGCAGGAACTGTTTTCATATGAACATTCTTTAAATTCTTCTCTGTGTCTCACTATTACTTAAGAACTCTGGAAATCCTTTAATTGAAAATGCTTCATGTTGGTTTCCAAATCACATCACAAGAATGGAGATAACTTTACAAAACCCATCCTCAACATCTTGTTAACGTGCAGACTGTTTGCACTCAATTCAGTACTTTTGTCAAAATAGGGCATCATTTCCCTACAGCACATCAGATGTATTTATTAAAATGACCACGTATGCCATTTCTTTTGCAATAAGGATCCTGGGATGTGCAAAATATCATGCTTAGCACATAAGTAACACTTTTCACCTTCAAAGTGCCCTACAAATATTAACTGATTGCACCCCCAAACACATCTGCAAGGTAGGGCCAGTTATTAATCCTATAAATACGTGAAAACTACAAACTTAGAATTTTGCGCAAAGCCATGCAGCAAGGACAGCAGCGGATATAGGGCAGGGCGAGCGAGGCGGCTGCCCCGCGCTTCAATAGGCCCTGCGCAAGCGCCAGGGGCGGACTGGCCCGGCGGAATACCGGGAATTTCCCAGTGGGCCATCCGCCGAAGGGCAGCTGCTGGGGGAGGGAAGGAGGATTGTGGTGGGGCGCCGCAACCCTGCACTTTTGAAATTCCCTGGCGCCGGCCAGTACAGGCCACGTGGGGCCGAGGGAGCGCGTGCGTGGCGTGCTGAAACACCAGGCAACAGCTGGGAGGGGAGACGCCTGGGCGTGGCATGGTGCCACGGCCCGGGACTTTAAAATTGCGCGGCCCAGCATTGCACCACATGGTTCGGCACGTGGCCTGGAGCCTGGGCTGGGGCCACGGCCGCCCTGCACACTGGAAGGCAGAAGGTGGATGGCAGAGGAAGGGGCTTGTGCTGAAGGCAGGGGGGGCAGGTCAGGAGAAGAAAGAGGAGGAGACAAATGCCAGGGGGCCAAGTGGAGACAATGAGGAAAAGGGCAGGAGGGGAGGTGTTAGTGGGAGGGGGACAGGGTGATGCTGGGAGAGGAGAGGGTAAGGGCATTGAGGGCTAAAGGGGGGAGGGAGAGGTGCTGGGAGAAGGCTTGAAAGGAGGGGTGGGTGTGAGGAAGGCAGGGATGGAGCAAGGCATGAGAGAGGGCACAGGGGCATGAGGGGAATGGGGTCAGAGGGTGGTGAGGGGGCGGGCATCAGGGAAAAAGAGGGCAAAGGGCGCAGGGGCAGTGAGGGATGGGGGAGGCACCAGGAGGGTGCAGGGCTAAGGGAAGGTGCAGGTGCTGGTGCCAGAGAATTCTGGGGATGAAGCAGAAGGGCAGACACCTGCAGGGGAGGGACCAGCACCAGGAGAACAGAGGCAGGGCAGGTGTGTAGAGGGAGGTGTTAGGAGAGGGGATAAGGAGGGGGTAGCTCACATGATCAGAGTGGGGCTACTGGAGGAGTGGGCACGAGGGTGACCCCTTTTTTCTGTTTTTTCTCCAAAGGGGGGAGCGCCCGTGATATTGTGCTGCCCTGGGCCCCGCAAAACTCTCATCCGCCCCTGAGCGAGGATGAAGGACACATGGAATTTGGAACTTAACATTCCTGGTCCTCTGCTCAGACCATGCAACTTTCTTGCCTGTGTTCCATCCTACAAATGGGGTCACACTTATAGCCCCTTAACTGCTACAGGTTGAACCTCTCTAGTCCAGCACCCTTGGGACCTGACTGATGCCCAATCAGAGAGTTTGCCAAACTACGGGAGGTCAATATTGTCTAGCAGCATTACCCACACTTCCACTGCTTAACGAGCTCTTAGAAAACACTGAGGGGTCAATTAGAGCTAAACAGCAGCATAGAACACTGACAGGCAGGACTGGTGGCTCTAAACAAACTTTATAGGACTTGGGAAACTTGCCTCACCCAGGATAAGTGGACATCCATTCTAACTAAACACATGCCAGACCACGGATGTTGCCAGACCAGAGAATGACACAGACTACAGAGGTTTGATCTGTACTGTGAGGAGAGTTAAAACCTAGCCTCCGAGTAACCTGTGCTCAAGGCACTTCTGTGGCCTCAAACTTTGGTTAAAAAGTACCCATTTCACCTACTCCCAGATTCTTATTTCAGGCCTGTCCTGCTTCAGGGACAGCAATGCAGGAAACAAACAGGGTACACATGGATGACCTGCCAGGGCTTCTAGAAGAAACCGGATGACTCTGCCCTTTGCCGTACCAGTACAGTCCTGCAAAGACAGTTCTGGAACAGGGACTAGGAAACCTGAGTTTTATTCCCCGCTCTGCTAGGGAGCCGTGTTGTGATGTTGAGCAAGTCACTTCCCCTCCATGACTCCGCTTCTCGTAAGGCACCCTTGGTCTGGGACCCTAGTTCGGCAGCAAACTCTTCAGGGGAAGGGACAAGAGTGGGTCTAATGGCTCGCACAAAGGGGGGGGGGACCCTGATCACAGCTGGGCCTAGGATGACAGCGTAACAAGTAATAAAACAGATGCCACACTGGCCCTTGCCAGGAAGGGGGGGGTCACAGCTACCCCCCCCAATTTGCCCAGTAATAAAGGGCAGCCCCCCCGTTGGCCACTCAGATCGTCCCCACTCTACTGTGTAGGGGAGGGGAACCGAAGCCCCGCTCTCGCCCCCCCACCACCATGGAGGGGGGCAGCCCGTCCAGCAAAGGGGACCCCCCCTTTTAACCTCCCCAGATTGCCCCCCCTCCGCTCTACTGTGAAGGGGGAGCCCCCGCTCCAGCCCCCCCCCCAAAGCCCGGCCGCGAAGAGGAAGGGGCAGCCCCCCCCCCGCAGAGGGAACCGCTCCACTGACCCCCCCCCCGCCCCGCCCGTGAAGGGGGGGCCCAGCTGCGGCCCCAAAGCCCCTCGCGGGCCCCCGGCCCGGCCCCACTCACCGGGCGGCGCGGAGGGTCCGGCGGCGGCGGCGGGGGCGCGCGGGCTCGGCCGGGGCCGCCGCTTTATACCTGGGCCGGGCCCGGCAGGTGGCAACGCGGAAGCGGGGCGGGGAGGAGCCGCGGCCGCTTCCTCATCCGCCGCGCCCGCCCCGGCCACGTGGGGAGGGGCGGGCCGGGGCTCCCTGCCCCCGCGCTCCGGGGGGAGAGCACAGGCCCCCGCCTCACGCTGGGGCGGGGCGCGGGACCCCCCCCCTCCATTCCCTCCACACACGGGGGGAGGGGCCCATGACACCCCATTCCCCCCCACACACGGGGGGAGGGGCCCATGACACCCCATTCCCCCCACACACGGGGGGAGGGGCCCATGACACCCCATTCCCCCCCCACACGGGGGAGGGGCCCATGACACCCCATTCCCCCCACACACACACGGGGGGAGGGGCCCATGACACCCCATTCCCCCCACACACACACGGGGGGAGGGGCCCATGGCACCCCATTCCCCCCACACACACACGGGGGGAGGGGCCCATGACACCCCATTCCCCCCCACACACACGGGGGGAGGGGCCCATGACACCCCATTCGCCCCCACACACGGGGGGAGGGGCCCATGACACCCCATTCTCTCTCCCCCCCACACGGGGGGGGAAGGGGCCCATGACAACATTCCCCCCCACACACACACGGGGGGAGGAGCAAATGAAATCCCTTCCCCCCATACTGAGGAAGGGGCACATGATGCCCCATTTCCCCTACCCACACACTCACTGAGGGGAGGGGTACCAACACCCCTTTTCTCTCCACCCATACACTGGAGAAGGGGTTCCTCCCCACACACACTGTGTGGTACCTGACACCCCCTTTATCCGCCATGGGTCCTGGGGGCTGCTGCACACATTGGGGGAGAAGTACCCCCCACACACATACTGGTGGCTGGGTACAACAATCTCCTTACCCTTCCCCCCCCACACACACACACTGAGGGCAGGATACAGAAGCCCCCCATCTTCCCCACACCTTGCAAAGGGGTACAAGAGCACACTGCCTGGCACCCCACACATTGGGGACATGATACAGAAGCTCCTCTTCCCATGTTCAATGTTTTAGGGCTGAGCGAGAGGCTGGCCAGTGGGGGACTGTTAGCCAGGCCTCAAAGCCAGCATTCTATGGGCAGCAAGGGCCAGAGGTGCTGGATCTATGCGTTCTGGGGGCTACTGCACCCCCAGCTTGAAGTGGTTTTATCATACAGGGTTCAGTTCAATGGCTCAGCACATGCCCTATGCAAAATGTACCAGCACTTCTGCTGAGGGGAGAAACCCTGCTGGCCCCATAGCCTTAACCCAGTGACTCACTAGCTTTCTCCCAAAGCAGGGCGGGCATGCCTCCTTGTGCTGATGGCTGGTTTATTTCACCCCTATCTGAGGTGTGTCTTGAAACTTTTGCCTAGGGGTGAACAGCTGAGAGCCATGTTTAAATGGCCAAGGGATGTTTTTAGCTCCCAGGATTGCAGAGGAGAGCATGGAAATGTGACCCAAGTGCACATCAATAGCTCTGACAGCAGCCAGCCCAGTAATACGAGCCTGAGCATTAGTACTTTTGAGAGTTTCAGAAGTTTAAGTCTCTTAATTGGAATACTTGGACTTGGTAACAGGCAATTTCAGGAACTAAGTGAGTGAGAGTTGTGGGGATCCAGGCCTTTGGAAGGCAGCTGACTAGATTAGGAACCTTAGTTTAGGCTGCCATGTTTGTGGGAGAGGGGCAGCAGCATTTTCAAATCAGAGACAGAGCTTTCTGCTGCTGTGTGATTGATCTTCACAGTGCTTTTCCCAGCAAGCTGTGCAGCTTGAAATCCTAAAGCAGGAGCAGGGAAACCTTTTTGGGTTAGAGGCCACTAACCCACAGAATAATCAGTCTGCACAAAAGGGAGAAGCAAAAAGACTGCAGGGGCCCAGACTAGTAGGTTGTGGGCCCCCCTATATTCTGGTGTGTGGCCAAAAATGAGGTGGTCATTGTGTGGGAGAGGGCTGACAGGACACAAGCTTGAGGTGCAGCATCTGGGCGAGAGAGGGTGCAGGAGTGGGTTGGGAGGGCCAGCTGAGTGGAAGGATGAGGGAGTGGCCTGGGGGTGCAGGGTCTGGGCAGGAGGGAAGCCACAGGGTTTATTATTTAGTGATAATAAAAAGAAAAAACAAGGCATTGCAAAATAAGTGCACAATGTTCTTTAGATTTGTTTGTTGAATTTTAAACCCTACAGTAGGAATTAGTTTAGATTTTATGCATCTAATGTGTAGCTATTCAAGTATGTGATTTTTGGAGAGTGGAAAGAAGGCAGTGCAGATATTGTTTAGGCAAGAGTGTTGGTATCATGTTTACTTGATATTTTCCTTTTTTATTAACTTAGTCTCTTACTGGTAGCTGACTAAGGTGCTTATTTGTAGAATAAGCATAATGGATGAAGAAATAGATCTTTTTCTGAGAGCACCTGGTTTTTATGCAAATCATTTTACAATAAGGAAGATTTGCCTCAGCAAGTGTACTTAGATTACCCAGAGTACCTTTTCTTCCTGGTGTCCTTTAAGGACAGCCTTTGCTCTGGATTTTGCTGTCTGGAGGTCATTACTGTTTTTCCTAGCTGCTTTTGTATTTGTTGCAGCTAGAAATAGCAAAAGCTGTTGTGGACAATTTAGAAGGGGAATTTGGTAGGACTATATAGCCAGGGATTTTAGTCCCCATGGAAGTGTAATGCCACAAGTTTCCCTTTAAGGGCTACTATGGAGAAAGCCCTTTTTCCTCTGGTAATTCTCAGACATGTGGCCAGTTGATAAACTCAGAATGTCCAACATCTTGGAGAAGTACATTTTCAGAATGGCTGCTGCAGGCCTGTCATTTCTCAGACCAGATCCACTTTGCAAATTACACCACATTTTTACTGTTTGAGTACCCAACATTTCTTAGGCACCTCCCAAAATAGAAAGGACAGACTTTTTCAGACCACCTTTCTGTATAATAAAGAAGAAAAAAATTAAAGTCCATTTCCTTCCCTGTGTTAAGTAAATGAGCGCTTATTGCACAGAACTAAGGCATGCAGTAGCTGGTTCAGCCAGTACTCTAAGGAAACTGACCAAACATCCCCCCCTGCTGGCAAACAGAGGGGAAGAACAAGGGGAGAGTGGTGTATATTGTTTACTTGTATGTGTGAATTTTTTTTTGCAAGTATTTGTATTTCAAATGCTTCCCAGAGTTAGATGGTAAATAAACGAGGGGAGAAAGAGAGAATAATAAATTTTACAAAAGAAAAAGCTATTACAAGCAGGACTATCCTTAGGATTAGTAGGGCCCCATGCAGTACTATTAAACGGATGCCCGTATTCCCAATGGCAGCTGGAGGGGAGGGATGATGATATTTTAGAGATGTGATTTTATAATCTTCAGCAAGACACTAATAAAATGAGTTTAAAATTTGCTTTAAAATTAAGTCCTGTCAACTAACATAGTAAATTAAGAAACTGATAGTATATAGCTGAGGTTGGGAAATGCCTGTTAAATGGCTTTATTGCCACTTGATGGCTCTTTCACAGGTTCAGTGTTCTGCTAATAGGTCTGGCAGGCTCACTCCCTGTTAACTAGCTCCTCTCCAGAGGAAGCAGAGCCCCAGAACAGGGATCGGAAGAGGAAGGTGGGTGGGCATTAACACCCAGTGATATCCCAAATTTTTGGGTGCCCTACACAGCTGTATATGGGTCAGGATCGCCCTGGGTACAAGAGAGAAAGGTCATGAGGCAGCAAGCCTGCTCCAGAGAATAGGAGCTGCAAGAGAGAAAGGTCTGGAACCCACAATGCTGAGACTGTGGCAGAAGCTAGGAGGTGGAAGACGAGGAGTCCATGATCTTCTTGGCTAGTGGGTCTTGGATGGTTTCAAGAATGAAGCCCATTCTGAAATGAATTGGAAGCCATTGAAAGAGGGCAGTATTTCAGCAGGACCATCTAAACTAGCACAGCTTCACTCAGCTTTGCATCATCAGTAAGCTTGAGACATAACAGGGATGCACAAGTGAGCTTACCTGAGGCCAGTGAGTGGTCTCAAAAGCATAGGGAGACCAGACTGCACACAGCACAGTCAGCTGTACTGCAGCTCTCAATTCTGTATTGTATAACTGTGGCAAGGGGCTCTCTCACCCTGGCCATTTCCTTCTTCCTTAAGGGATGTGTGATTTAACCCACCCTAAGATAGTTCACCACAAAGCCTCATGGCAACATCCCACTTCTAACACCACATGTGGCAAGGGCCCCTCTTACCCTGGCTGGACTCTGCTTTTCTCTTCTTGGTGAGAAGGACCTCAGGCAAAACAGTCTCTATCAGGCAGGGCAGGGCAGGGCAGGGCAGTCAGCCTTCACCTCAGAAGCAGGTTAGCCTAGTAGTCTGTCCCTGGGGAGGAGGCTGGAGAGCAGAGCCCAGCCCAGCCCAGCCCAGCCCAGCCTCCCCTTCTGTTTCTTACTTTGTGACTGCATTATTATGTTGCTACCTCTCTCCTTTCATGGAACCAAGAAGGCTTTTTAAAAAGTCTCCAGCTGGCCTAAGTGGAGTCAGCTGGCCCTCTCTGAGCCAAGATAGCCCTGTCTCAGGTGATCCCTAATCTGCCTGAGACAGCTCTTTATCCGCTGTTCTTAACTGGCCCACTCCTCCTTAACAAGGGAGTTGGCTTTTCTTTTCCCTCCTTGGGCTGCCTTTTCCCCCTGCTCCATTGCAGCTCTCTGACCTGACTGTCACAAATGTTCTTTTTCCCCAAGGCAGAATTTACATTTATGTTTTTTGTTTCCATACTGAAACTTTATCACACTAAGATATATGGTCTCTGGAAGTGAGCTTCCTAGAAAACAGCCAGGCTACGTCTACACTGGCATGATTTTCTGAAAATGTTTTTAACGGAAAAGTTTTCTGTTAAAAGCATTTTCAGAAAAGCACATCTAGATTGGCAGGATGCTTTTCCGCAAAAGCACTTTTTGTGGAAAAGCGTCTGTGGCCAATCTAGACGCGGTTTTCCGCAAAAAAGCCCCGATCGCCATTTTCATGATCGGGGCTTTTTTGCAGAAAACAGTACTGTGCTGTCTACACTGGCCCTTTTGCGCAAAAGTCTTCCGGAAAAAGACTTTTGCCCGAATGGGAGCAGCATAGTATTTCCGGAAAAGCATTGACGATCTTACACGAGATCATCAGTGCTTTTCCGGAAATTCAAGCGGCCAGTGTAGACAGCTGGCAAGTTTTTCCGCAAAAGCAGATGATTTTGTGGAAAAACTTGCCAGTCTAGACACAGCCCCAATGTAAAGGGCTACAGGTGGCAGAGCTGGACTTAGGCAGAACAGTGATCTTCACCTCTTTTCTTGCTTGCTCCTCAACCAACAGAGTTCTCATTTTCCCCTCCATACCCTGGCCTGGTTGCAGTAGGGCCTGTATCCTGGCAAGGCAGAATGCACAAGCTAGCTTGTGTCATCAAGTCAGTTGCATCTAGGGCAGTTGCAAGTTAATTAGGGCTGGTTTCTAGTTCCCTGTCTTTGCATATTTACATTCACAGGAAGGGATGTATGGAAATCCCCTCTGCAGAAATCACATGTATAGGCTTTCCTGATAAACAGCTTCCTGTGAGTGATGGGTGGGGGGAAGGGAAGAGAAGAGGACTGAGCAGGCAAAGCTAGACACCAAACCACAGGGTAGATTATGATGATTCTATAGGGCAGCTGTACCTAGCAGCACATTTCACTCCTTTATTAACCTCTGCCAATAAAGGGATAGATATTGCTCTCCACAAGCACTCTGAGTAACACCTTATACCCTGTAGCCTGAGGGCTCCTTACAGAAGAAGGCCTTGTATAGTACTTTCTCAAAGTAGAGTTAGTATTCCAGAACAGAGCACCCACATTGGGAGCTAGGCCACGACAGCAATAAAGGAAGAGCTTATTGTAGTGTACTTATACCAATTAGTTTCACTGATGGGCTGTGTCTACCCTGCACCCCTTTTCCGGAAAAGGGATGCAGATTAGACAAGTCGGAATTGCAAATGAAGCGGGGGATTTAAATATCCCCCGCTTCATTTGTATAAACATGGCTGCCGCTTTTTTCCGGCTCGGGGCTTTGCCGGAGAAAAGCGCCCGTCTAGACGGGATCTTTCGGAAAATAAAGCCTTTTCCGAAAGATCCCTTATTCCTCTTAAAATCAGACTTTTATTTAATAAAAAGGCTTTAAATCCCCCGCTTCATTTGTAATTCCGACTTGTCTAATCTGCATCCCTTTTCCGGAAAAGGGGTGCAGTGTAGACACAGCCATTGAGTCTCCGTGGGCTGGATGCGGCCCACCAAGTGAATTGATCCAGCTTGTAGAGGCCCTGCTGCTCTCCCTACCCCCAGGCCAATGAGAGCCTGGGGGCAGGGGTAATGGGATTGCCAGGTGTCTGGTTTTTGCCTGGACAGTCTGGTATTTGTGGCCCCTGTCCGGTAAAAAAACCAGAAATGTAAAATGTCTGGTATTTTCTGTTTTTCTTGGACGGAAGGCCAGCAGGGACATTTTCCCCCTGTCGTGTCTGGCAGCAGAAGGGGGAGCAGGGGAATGTGGGGATTTAAAGGCGCAGTTACTTTTTTTTTTTGCTCAACAAGTTTGGTTCCCCAATTTTTCCCCCCGCCATGTTCGAGATTTTTTGTGAAAGTATCTGGCAACCTTAGGAGAGAAGTGCACAAAGTCTCTTTCCACTCCACGAGGAGCGTGTGGTGCGCGGCACACTCCTGGCAGGGTGGGAGGAAATTTCATGTGCTTCCCCCTGCCCCCAAGCCCTGATTGGTCTGGAGTGGGGGGAGTGCACAAAGTCTCTTCCTGCCCTGGGAGGGGTATGGCACCTCTAAGCACTGCAGTCTCCTTGCAAGACAGCAGTAGCGTGGGAGGAGACTTTGCATGCTTCCCCCACCCCCAGGCCAAGCAGGGCTTGGGAGTGATGGGGGGGGGGGGGAAGGAGAGCACATGAAGTCTCCTCCTACACTGAAGGGGCTCAGAACTAAAGTCAACCATTTTGACTCTTAGTATAGTGCTCCCTTGCAGGGTGGGGGCAGGGAGCGAGAGACTTCACGTGCTCCCCCTTCCCAGCCCCTAACTTGAGGGCAGCAGGGGGGACATGTGAAGACTTTGCGTGCTCCCTCACCCGCAGACCAATCCGGGTCTGTGGGTGGGGAAGCATAGAAGTGTACTGGCCCTGCCCCTCCCCTCTGAGGCTCTGCCCCTTCTTGAGGAGACTCCACTTCAAAAATTATTGAAGTGGCTCCTGGTAAAAAATGATTGCCCTGCCTTTGGTGTACTACACAGCATAGCAAACCCAGGGCCTGTGAATGACACAAGTGCTGATTTGCTTCTGCAAATAGACAGTCCTTTCAGATATACCCTGTGGTATTTCAATTGTGTTTACTTTGAGGAGTTGAGCTACCACCTCATGGATCTCTTTAATCCTTCATGCATGATGTTTTTGAGGGTTTACAGGACACAGAGGCTGCGTCTAGACTGGCAAGTTTTTCCGCAAAAGCATTGCTTTTGCGGAAAAACTTGCCAGCTGTCTACACTGGCCACTTGAATTTCTGCAAGAACACTGACTTCCTACTGTCTGAAATCAGTGCTTCTTGCGGAAATACTATGCTGCTCCCGTTCGGGCAAAAGTCCTTTTGTGCAAAAGGGCCAGTGTCGACAGCTCAGATTTGTTTTGAGCAAAAAAGCCCCGATCGCGAAAATGGCGATCGGGGCTTTTTGGCGCAAAAGCGCATCTAGATTGGCACGGATGCTTTTCCGCAAAAAGTGCTTTTGTGGAAAAGCGTCTGTGCCAATCTAGATGCTCTTTTCCGCAAATGCTTTTAACAGAAAACTTTTCCATTAAAAGCATTTGCGGAAAATCATGCCAGTCTAGATGTAGCCACTGGGTAATCAGCAATGCACTGCAGTAAAGTTAGAGCACAAAAGCCCATGCCAGCAACTCAGGAGACTCTGCTAATAATTGGTTGGGGGGCGGGGGGGAGGGGGGGGGAAACAAATTGGTTGCACTTGTGTCTCTAACAGCAGCCATTGTATTGTTGAGCTACCTCCTTGCTTGCTGCAAAACATCAGCCATAGCTTCCTATAACCAAAAAGTAAGCCTGTCTTTTGCTAAGTTCACATGCTGTTTGGTGGCAGTGCTTCTAATCATGGATATACTATCTGCTCTGAGCCACCCAGGAGATGTTAACAGTGCAGCACTAAAGAATATCATGTTTAAGCAAATATTTGATTGTTTAAACATGATCTTCCAATAGATCACAAGATATTTCAGTCCACTCAGGCTAGGTCTGGACTGCAAGTCTCTTTCAAAAAAGCCTCTTTCGAAAAAGAGCATCTAGACTACAACTAGTACTTTCGAAAAAGAAAGCCACTTTTTCGAAAGAGAGCACCCAGGCAGTCTGGATGCTCTCTTTCGAAAAAGCACAGTTTGTATTACATAGCGCCTTTTTTCAAAAGAGCACTTCCGAAAAAAGGCGTTATTCCTCATAAAACAAGGTTTTCTGCGGTCAAAAAACTGCCATGTTCTTTCGATTTACTTTTGAAAGAAAGCGGCGGTAGTCTAGACGCAGGGGAAGTTTTTTTTTAAAAAAAGGCTACTTTTTTCGAAAAAAACCCGTGTAGTCTAGACACACCCTCAGTGTAATAGGAGGAGATCAGGGACCAGCACAAATCCTCAACATTGTCTGTTAGTAAAAACAAACCCTTCTAGGAAATGGAAACTTTTTGTTCTGAGAAAATGGAAATGCAGCATCCTTGAAATAACAGAACCAAGGGGATAAGAGTGGATGAGTTCTGCTGCCTCTCCATCAAAGCAGGCCCTCAGAGGACTTGTGCCCAAAAATGACCCAGAGGCCTGTAAAGAAAATTCAGCCACAGGGCCATAGGAGAAAGATCTCAGGTTGTGGAAACTCTCAGACAACTTGGTGGGGACACGTTTGTTGATGTGTCTCTGATCTGACCATAGGGAAATAGGATTGTAAGCTAAACAAGGACAGCTAGAGCTGTATCGCCTGCTCCGTCACTCACCGGTGACTGGAAGCTTGCTCTGCTCTGAGTGTTGGGTGGTGAGCAAAGCATTCCATAGAACTCCTGGGAAGGGGCTGATCCTGCCCCATGTACACCCTGGCTTGAATGGGGCTGTTTGCCAGAAAGGGAGGCTGAGAATGGGTTGCTGCGTCAGGCTAGGGTGTGTGCATGGAGGACACAGAGATTGCTTTCTCTCTTCCCCTCCCCATCAGTGAGCCATTGTGTCTCACCGGAGTTACTCACCTGCAGGAGTGTTTCTGGGGTGTCTAGAAACATGTGCCAAGAACCTAAAGTGTAGAATTTTGCCTAAGCAAACAAACACGCAGCCCTACACTATTTGCCTTGCGGTTTGTTATGTGACGTTTCCAGCCCTGAGCATGGGAACTCCCCAGTGTGTGAGTCACTGAAACATGCTTTCTCCTGGTAGCTTGTGACCCATTCCTTCCTCTCTGCCTGGGCCCAGTCACCTAGTCCTTGAGTCATCCGTTCCAGCACACAGAAGGGAGTAGTAGCTCTGGAACCAAGTTGGGAAACGCAAAAATCAGCCACATCTGAGAACGTCCAGTGTGGGGCAGGCTGTTTCTGGCTAGACCCCAGGCCTCTCTTCCCGTCAGGGCCTGGATAGCATTGCTGAAGGGACAAATAACTCCCTTCGTGGCAGGAATCACAGGATGGAATGTCCGGTCTGTGCTACGTTGCAACTCAGACTGGTCTTGTGTGGCCATACAGGCTGTGGCTCACAGCTGAATTCTGTTCAAAACAAATGTGGTGAAGACAACACCAGAGCATCACCTGGGCAGAAGCGCACTAGTTGGACATTTAAACAGGGAATATCAGCGTGTGTGAGAGGCACCGACACTTCCAAAGGGCAGGCGGAGCGGCAAAGGGAGAAGCCGAGGAATAGCCAGGAGCTCAGTGGGATGGATTTACTAGAGACCAAACCAGTCAGGAGAGCCAAGTCCTGAGATGGCCTTTGCTGTCCCAGGTGGTATAATCAAGCACCAGCAGAGACGCACTCCACATTCCCTTCCGAGGCCAACGTGTTGCTAGCTCCTGGCCTAACCTGATGTGCACAGCCAGCCAGCCAGCCAGAGAAGCTGAATGGCACAGAACATCCTAGCAGAGCCCAAATCTCCTACTGAAATCCATGGAGAGAATGCCCGGCCTGCCAGCCCCAAACCCTTTCCCAGCGTTGCACTGGGGGCTTGGGAATTCTCTGTCCCGTCTCATGGCAGCGCTTGAAGGGAACCTGCGAGTCCAGCTCAACGCCTGCTGCGATTGGGCTAAGCAGACATGAGTAATGTTGCTTCCCCGCTGCCCACCCCAGGGCCCTCCCTCGAAGTGGATGAGTGCCTGTGGGGGCCGAAATGTAAATATAGTAAGCAGATCACCCCCTCTCCATGACCTGATGTCGGAGGCAGCAAGAGGCCGAGCTCGGCAGGCAGGAGCCACTCTCTGATGTGACTCAGTCTGTGGCAGCACAACAGCGCACGGCGCTGGCATGCAGGAACCACAGGCTGCTCGGCTTTCTCCTCACGTGGCAGGCAGAGCGGGCGCTAACCAGACCCAGTTCTTTGTGGCTTTGACCATTTCCAGCATTTAGCAGGCAGCAAGATCCTTATCGTCACCCAGGGCTGCAGCAGTGGAGCGCAGAGGCACAGAAAAGATGGTAATGCAGCTTCCCTTCCACCAAGCGGGTCTCTCATTCAGGCTGGCTTCATAAGGCTCTACCTCTGCTGGGCCAGATCCTCTCGTCCTTTTTCTGTTTCTAGACAGATTTCCATGGGGGGGAGTCCCATGGGCGGGGGAGAGTCCCTCACTGGCACAGAGCTGCAGTAGCCAGTTCTTACGCAGCCCACTCGATGATCTCCTGAGGTCTCTTTCTCATATGATTCTATGATTCACTCAGTGCGCAGGGTGAGGCTGGAATGCTACTGTGCTTCAGCTGTTCTTAGCTAATGCCTGACCGGGTGGGCCGTTAGTATCTGGCCCATTCAGCAGCCCTAGGCTAGAACCAGCCTTGTCATCAGGAAGCTGCACTGGGTGCCACCTCTGCAACCTGGCTGCCCCCAGGAGCTACTGAGCAGAGCTCCTTGAGCACTGTGAACTGACTCCTGGTTTCCAGCAATGTGAGAGGCCAACAGGTCCCAGCGAGTGTTCCCCAGTTGTACTCTGACGAGGTGAAAACCCGGCGGTTGTTGGGTGTCATTCGCCAAGTGTCAAAAAGTCCCTGATGTTCGAGAATTTATACTCCGGGAGGTAACAGAAATGAATCCCAGGGCTGATCGGACTTGGTGATGATCGATCCAAACGAGCTCTCAGCCGTGCCTGTAGTTTCCATTGTTTCTCACTGACTGGGATGCTCCGGGCTTCCGCGTGACACACAGCATGTCAGTCCTGAAATCTCAGGCCCCAAGCCAGCAGTGTATTCTTTTCAAGACAGAACATGCGGGGCAGGGCAGGAAAGCGAAGCAAGGCAGCTACCAGCAGGTAGGAGAAGATAAATTAGGTCATGTCCAAAACACCTCAAATAGCTGCTACATGAGATGACTTCAGGGTCAGACCTGGCAAACCTTCTACAGTTCCCTCCTGACACAAAGGACTCAGGGTATGTCTACACAGCAGCGTTATTTCAGAATAAAGGACGTTATTCTGAAATAACAAAGAGCATGTCTATACAGCAAGCCATTATTTCAAAATAATGTTGAGCTGGAGGACTTCTTACTCTGACCCCTGTTACCCTCATTGTATGAGGAATAAGGGAAGTTGGAGGAAGAACACTCTTTCTTTGACTTCCTGCTGTGTAGACCACATCAAAGGCTGAAATAAGCTATTTTGACTTAAGCTACGCAATTGATGTAGCTGAAGTTGCATCGCTTATTAATTCGACTTTTGCCCTGCTGCATAGGCGTGCCCTCAGTGATTTGGCTCCGTAGCTAAGCAGTGTATGGGGGGAACCTAGCTGCATTGCATTGGCCCTTTGAAAAGTTTGTTTGGCAACGAGACTGAAAACGACTGTAAAAGCACAAAGGATGGGTAAAAGTCCTTGCCTTGTGCTACCAGGTTTCCAGTGCTGATGTGTGTGCACAGCCTTCCACCTAGTGGACTAGGGCCGGCATTGCAACTTGCACAAAGCTTTCCCATCATTTGACACACGGTCCTGACTTTGTACATTGGGGTGGAAAATGATATAAACCAGACAATCTATTGCTGCCAACCTGATGGCCAGTTAATGCCATCTCCCAGCAGCTGTTAAAGTAATATACGTTTTACTGCCTTTCCCAGCTTTCATATCACTGTAGCACAGACGTGCAGACAAGAAAACCTTCTCTTTAAATCGTGCCACCTTTTCACCCTTCATATAACCCCCACTCCTCCAATAGCTTCCACTTATTACACAGTGTTCTTATAGCTGATCCACATTCCTATTCAGGTAAATACATTGTCTATCTAAATGCCCTCCTCAGAGAGTCATTGTCTTCATCTTTTTTCCTAAACAATTGAGGGATGTTGCTGTGAGCGAATAGCTATTTTTCACCCCACTGATGGCTGCATTTCAAGGGTGGCATTATTCTATTAGTTTGTAAATGGGCTTCATTTGGCAGCTGCCCCAATGCTCTGCCCTGAAAGTGGGTGGAAATCCATGTGTGGAACATAATCGTTATGTAAGTGTGCTACAGTGCCTGGAGAGCCTTTAGCAAGAAAGGTGCTGCAGGGCTGTAAATCAGTATGGCGGGGATTGCTTGTAACAGAGTTAATTCCACCCACCATAGCCAGAGATCGCCCTGCGGAGCCCTGCCTCTGTTTCCCCCTTCTTCCGGACTCCTTTAATGCCCCCTCCCAGTCACTCATCCAATCACTGCCCTTCTTAGGGCTGGCTCCTTTAGTCACAAAACTCCAAAGGCAAAGACAAAAACAAACGTGCCACTCGGCCTTAAACTGGGACCAGCCCCTCCTCGGAGAGGTCTTGACTCAGCCTCTGCTTTGCTCCACACAATCTCGCGAATGCTGTTTGCCGAGTGGCCTGCCGCAGCTCCCTTCTCAGCCACAACCCCCCTTTGCAACTTCCCGCTGCCTCTCCTGCTGAAGTCCCAGGATTCCAACCAGGTGAGGCTCATCTGGGAGTCAAGGCTGGCTTAGCCCCAGCTCTGGAGCCATGTAGGGTTCCTTGCTATAATCCAGAGGCCCGATCTCAGTCCAGCAAACTCCACCTCCCTTTGCTGACAGGATCCGACTTGGGATGTGCAACTGTCCCCTCTGCTCCTAGTTCCTCTTTATTCTGTCTGCAGGTTGGCACTGACATGGTCATCCTTTGGGAGAAGCCTCCAAAGCCACGGACGTGGGAATTCCAAACGTATGTGGGGCACCTGATAGGATAAGGCCTTTTTCTGTAGCCACATTGGAAGACCTAAAACCTTCACCTCAGCCAGATTGAAAGACCAACAGCCATAAGCTGAAAAGCCGGAAGTCACATAAAGAAACAGATCGGAAGCCAGTTAAAGAAAACTCTGTCTGACAGAATGTAGTCTGGCAAGAAACTACTTATCAATAGTTATGGTTGTGAAATCCTCATTCTTTTTATTCTACTATAATGGTTCCCACTTTCCTACTGTTTGTCTGCGTGATTTCTGCCTGGTTTTTAATTGTTTCTGTCTGCTGTATAATTACATTTGCTAGGAGTAAATCAGTGAAGGTGGTAGGGTGTGATTGGCTGGATAATTCTGTTACAGTCTTTTAGGATTGGTTAATAAAATTGTAGCAAAGTAAACAGAGGTGAAACTAACTTAAATTTCTGACAGGTATTGTTGCATCACAGCTCTTCCATTGGTGGGGCGTCTAAGGGCAGGGGGCTGAGGGTGTTTGGGGGAAGTGCAGGAGGCTCAGTCAAGGAGGTTGGGGTGTGGTTGGGGGAGTCAGGGCAGGGTGTTGAGGTGTGGGGGATGCAGGAGTCAGGGCATTGGGTTGGGAGGAGTCAGGGACTCAGGGCAGGGGATTGTGGGCTGGGGGGTACAGAGCAGGAGGTTGGGGTGTGCATAGCGAGGGTGAGGGGGGACTCCTAGGGCAGTCACGGTCAGGTCCCTGGTCCCTGCCCTGTGTTGCTCCTGTTGACAGTGAAAGGGAGCTGTGTTTATGGGGGTGCTACATAGAATCATAGAGCACTAGAACTGGAAGGGGCCTCAAGACAGTGGTGGATATAGGGCAGGGTGAATGGGGCAGCTGCCCCGGACCCCACGCTTCAATAGGCCCCGTGCATGCGCTACTTCCTGTCAGCTGTGGCCGTGGCGCATGCGCAAAATTGTGCTGCCCCGGGCCCCATACCCTGGGCCCTGCAAAACTCTCATCCACCCCTGCCTCAAGAGGTCATCGAGTCATCAATGCCCCTGCCCTCATGGCAGGACCAAGCACCATCTAGATCATCCCTGATAGATGTCTGTCTAGCCTGCTCTGAAATATCTCCAGTGATGGAGATTCCACAACTTCCCTGGGCAATTTATTCCAGTGTTTAACCACCCTGACAGTTAGGAACTTTTTCCTAATTTCCAACCTAAACCTCCCTTGCTGCAGTTTAAGCCCATTGCTTCTTGTCCTATCCTCAGAGGCCAAGGAAAACATATTTTCTCCCTCCTCCTTGTAACACCCCTTTAGATACATGATAACCACTATCATGTCCCCTCTCAGTCTTCTCTACTTTCTGAGAACAGTTGTCCATCCAGCTATGCACCCACCTTATAGTAGCCCTATTTACATTGTATTTGCCTAGTTTATTGATATGAAGATCACGCGACACTGTATCAAATGCTTTACTAAAGTCTAGGTATATCATGTCCACCACTTCTCCCTTATCCACAAGACTTGTTATCCGATCAAAGAAAGCTATCAGATTGGTTTGACATGATTTGCTCTTGATAATCCATGCTGACTGTTATCTAGCACCTTATTATCTTACAGGTGTTTCAGATGAATTCCTTAATTACTTGCTTCATTATCTTTCCTGGCACAGAAGTTAAACTGACTGTTCTGTAGTTTCCTGGGTTGTTCTTATTTCCCTTTTTATAGGTGGGCACTATATTTGCCCTTTTCCAGTCTTAATCTCTCCCGTCTTCCATGATTTTTCAAAGATGATAGCTAAAGGCTCAGATACCTCCTCTATCAGCTCTTTGAGTATTCTAGGATGCATTTCATCAGGCCCTGGTGACTTGCAAACATCTAACGTTTCTAAGTAATTTTTAACTGGTTCTTTTTTATTTTATCTTCTAAACCTACCCCCTTCCCACTAGCATTCACTATGTTAGGCATTCCTTCATCATCAGAGTTCTTGGTGAAGACTGAAACAAAGAAGTCATTAAGCACCTCTGCCATTTCCAAGTTTCCCGTTAGGCTGTGTCCAGACTCAGGGATTTTTTCGGGAAAAGTAGCCTTTTTCCGAAAAAACTTCACCTGCGTCTAGACTGCAGCCGCGTTCTTTCGAAATTAAATCGAAAGAACGCGGCTTTTCTTTCGACGGCGGTAAACCTCATTTCACGAGGAAGAACGCCTTCTTTCGAAAGTGCTTCTTTCGAAAGAAGGCGTTCTTGAATGTAAATAGGGCTTCTTCGAAAGAGAGCATCCAGACTCACTGGGTGCTTTCTTTCGAAAAAGCGGCTTGCTCTTTCGAAAGTTCCGCGTGCAGTCTAGACGCTGTCTTTCGAAAGAGGCTTGCAGTCTAGACATAGCCCTGGTGTTTCTTCCTCTTCACTGAGCAATGGACGTAACCCTGTCCTTGGTCTTCCTTTTGCTTCTAATATATTTATAAAATATCTTCTTGTTACCCTTTATGTCTCTAGCTAGTTTGAGTTCATTTTGTACCTTTACCTTTCTAATCTTGCCCCTGCATACCTATATTGTTTGCTTATATTCATCCTTTCCACTTTTTATATGAGTCCTTTTTTATTTTTAAATCATGAAAGATCTCCTGGCAGGAAACAGCAGCACTATGCAAAGATCCCCTGCTACTCCCTTCCCCTTTTCCCCCAGGGGCCACATGTTTCAAGGCCCCCATCAGGAGTCTGGCTGGGAGGGTGCACCTCCACTTACAGCACCCCCCGCTGTTCCCTTTCATGGCACACACATGCCTGCTGCTTCCAGCCGGCATGGCACAGGGCCAGCAGGACAGGCGGGGAGCCCCACCGGGAGCCCGTGGGGCCCCGGCTGGGACCATGCACCCTTTTCTCAGGAGCACAATTAGCTGCTCTAGGGGGGCATGCAAGATATGACTTTGGGCCCCCCTTGGTCTCCCTGCTCAGCTCTTCAGCATAACTGCTCAGCCAATGTTAATTATTTTACCCCTTCTTCTCAGTGTATTAAGAATGATTAAATATGTTTGCATGGTTTTAGTTGAGCCTAGTAGTTCACAGGGATGAAAGTAACGGAAGTTTCTTACAGATACTGCTGTATTGCATCCCCTGGGGGGGGGGCACTCATGGCAGGGGGTTGGCAGGTGTTATATAACAGTGTGGTGTGGTGTGGTGTGGAGTGGGGGGGAAGGAGGGGGCTCAGGGCAGGGAGGATGTGAGGAGTGCAGGAATCAGGGCAGGAGCAGAGAGTGGGGAGACAGGGCAGAAGGGCTTTGAGGCATGCAGGAATAAGGGCAGGAGAGTGGGGGTAGGACATCAGGACAGAGGAGTTTGGGGGTTCAGGAATAAGGGCAGGGGAGGGAGGATGGGAATTCAAGGCAGGGGGATGTGTGTGTGGGGGGGGGGTGCAGGAATCAGGGCTGGGGCTGGGGCTGGGGGTGGGGGAGAGGGTAGGGGGTTCAGGAACAGGGGTAGGGGGCTGGGTGGGTCAGGGCAGAGGGGTTTGGGTTTCAGGAATAAGTGCAAGGGGCTGGAAATGGGGGGTCAGGGCAGTGGGATGAGGGGGTGAGGAGTGCAGGCATAAGGGCAGGGAGGCTCAGGGGTTCAGGAATAGGGGCTGGGGGCTCAGGGCAGGGATGATGTAGGGAGTGCAGGAATGAGGGCAGGAGGCTGAGGGAGTGGGGGGTCTCAGGGCAGGGGGCTAGGGCTGCGGGGCAAGGCACCATTTGGGGAGGGTGGGAGGACTGCAGCTGCACATACTGGAGAGCTGCTGCTCTTCCTCTGACAATCAGGGAGTGAGGGGAAGTGCATAGCTTGTGAGAAGTCTCCTCTGCCACTCCACTGGGCAGCCTGGAGTGAGAGGAAGGCACACGCGCTGCACCCTCTCCCCTCACACCCTCAGCGTCAAGGGAAGAAGAGCAGCAGCGTTTCAGATACATGTGGCTTCACCCCCCCCAAAGGGCATGGTGGGGTGTGTGGAGGAGGAGGTGCAGCCCCAGACTGGGGGTGGGACACACCCCCGCCAGCTCTTTTCACCTGCCTGGCTGCCTGCTTCTTAGCAAGGCAGTCTGCAGGAAAGCCCCAGGAGCCCAGCTGGGAACAGCTGCAGCCGAGCACCGCAGCCTGCTGGCTTCTCTGGATAGGGCCGCCATATGGTGGTGGGCCCGCGTGTGCAGCATGTCCTGCGCTGTATGCTTAGCGTGGGCGTTCTGAGTTGGTCACTGTTCATAAATAGAGGTTAAGTAGGATGTTTCGGCGTAAGGCTCTTTCATTGATAAAAGACCCCGCAAACCCACAGAGGGAGAAGATTACAGCCTGAGCCCACAGAAGGGTGCGGGCAGGTGCCCCTCGGGTGTGTGAATGACAGAATTTTGTTCTGGTAACACAAAGCTGGCCCCCAGCGTTTTGGCGAAGGATTTATTTATCCTGCAAAGCAGGGAGTCCTCTGAAGTAACAAAGGGTATGTCTACACTAGCCCCCTAGTTCCACGAGGAGTAACGGTAGTTCGAATTAGAGATCCTAATTCGAACTACCTACTCCGTGCCGCGTGTAGCCGCGGGCACGGAGTTCGGACTAAGGGGGATTTAAAAATGGCGGTGCCCGGGAAGATGCAAATGAAGCACGGGATATTTAAATCCCGGGCTTCATTTGCAACTTCAAATGCCTACATTAGCCTCCCTAGTTCGAACTAGGGGGCTAGTGTAGACATACCCTAAGGGAACAGGCTTGTGGGAGCAAAGGACTTCAAGGGGGAAATGTAAAACGACCCGCTGTATGCTGTGTCATTGTAGCCAGGTTGCTCGGGGCGGGGAGGGGGGGTCAAATCACCTGGGGGCAACAGATGGAGCCAGGGAACACAGTGGCTGCGTCTAGACTGGCATGATTTTGTGGAAATACTTTTAATGGAAAAGTTTTTCCGTTAAAAGTATTTCCGCAAAAGAACATCTCGATTGGCATGGATGCTTTTGCGCAAAAGCATCCGTGCCCAGTCTAGACGCGCTTTTGCGCAAGAAAGCTCTGATAGCCATTTTAGCCATCGGGCTTTCTTGCACAAAAAATTAAGGTGCCTGTCTACACTGGCCCTCTTGCGCAAGGATTCTTGCACAAGAGGGCTTATCCCTGAGCAGGAGTGTCAAAGTATTTGCGCAAGAAGCACTGAATTCTTACATTAGAATGTCAGTGTTCTTGCGCAAATTCAAGCGGCCAGTGTAGACACACCCAGTGGGTAGGTGCACAGGGACGAAAGTGGGGCCAGGGGAGAGACCTGGCCCCAAACTTTTCTGCGGCTGGGCCCGTGGGCCAGGAATCTTCTTGGAGCCCAGGCGGCACGGGCCCGTTGCAGCCATTTTGTGAGGCTCTTGCGCTTTGTTCAGGAAGCTGCTTTTTATGGTGATTTAAAAAAAGAGAAACACAGACAAATGGAACAGGCGCGGAAGCTCTCTGACCTGTGACTCTCCATGGCTGGTTAGCATTTTGCCCCCGTGCAAAGTGGGGGTTCACTCACGCCGGATCAGAATTCTCCCCTCACTCAGCCAAGTGCATGTGGGTTGGACTGGGATCCCACATTTCACCTCCCACTGGTGCAGGCTGAAATCCGTGGCATGGGAGGCAAGCCAGACTGTGGGAACTTGTGATGCCCCTAGCTCAGCACTGGGTGTCTCTGCTGCTCCACAGACCTGCAGGTGGCTCAGCCTGTCTGCCAGCGTAACCAGAGCAGGAGAGGGGTTGGGGAGGAAGCCGCCAAGCAAATGGGCTCACTCTGCATTTAAACAACTGGGATGGTCACATGCAATTTATATCCTGTTTGTTATGCAGCCCCTCTGCTAGCATGCTCCCTGCCCCTTTGCAGGTCTTAGCCCTAGATCTCTTTCCCCCAGGGGTTCTCTGATGCCTAAAACACACTCTCGTAAGGCACCCCAACCCACGTGGAGCCCTTGTGAAGTGCCCCAGGTGACTCATCACAACGCCACCCTCACTAACCTCAGTCTGGTTAAGTACCATGTCCACATAAGGGATGTAAGAGGTTAACTGGTTACCCGCTAAGCAGTAGGCTTATCGGCCTGCTTATGTGGTAACCGGTTAACCAGTCTGGCTGGCTGGACCCTGCCCACAGCTAACAAGTTCAACAAAATGGTTAACTATTTCGGTGCATTTTTACATCTCTAGTTCACATTCCTGCCTTCCTATTCTTAGCTCCCCCCCCACCATTGGACTCATGTATTCACCATACTTCCACAGTGCACATCCCCTCCTTCCCTGTGCGCTAAAATTGGCCAGAAATCCTCAAGTATCATTTGTACCTGGGATCTCCCTGCAGCATCTGACAGTCCAAGCGCTGCAATTGCCAGGCAGGGGCCTGTGTCTAGTTTATCGTTGCCACACCTGTCCTAGGACATTGTTTATAACATGTCTGTTGTCACCAGCTGCTCAGCTCCCATTCCTCCACACCACGGCTCCCAGCATGGCAGCCTCGGGTGGGGAAGGGTGAGGCATATTAGCAAATATTTCTAAGGCGGACAAGGTCCCAGGAAATAAAAAGTCGGAGGCAGGGAGCTGCGTTTGTTTCAGATGCTTTGTAGCCAGGGCAACCTACTCGTCTCACCTAGCACAGCCTCCTTGCTGACAGCAGAACCAGACTTCTCAGTATTCTGCAGTGTGCGGCTGTGTGTCACGCTGTTCAGAGGCACAGTAAATTAGTCTAAAGCCCTTAACCCAAGGGCATTACTGAAAATTACTATCCATTTGAATAGCTGAGAAGGCTGAGTGGGTTTAATGGGAGGAACAGGCAAGGCAGGGAGCGAGGTGGAGGTGGGAATAACTCAAAGCTCGAGCAAGGAGGGAATCTTTAAGACCTAAAGCAGCTGCACCAAATTAATATTGAGGCAAAGTTTAAGGGCAATTGCCTGCTTTAACAAAGTGTGAGTGCCCAGTGTAGCTTATTTCGAGGCTATTTCGAAATAGGCTATTTCAAAATTTGGTGCTGTCTTAGGATGAAGTTTACAGGATGTTGAAATCGCATGTCTGCTGTATTTTGAAATAGCAAACGCATTCAAAAGATGCGGGGTAGCTATTTCCGGATACCGGAGGTATCCTGAAATAGCACTGCAGTATAGACATACCCTAAGGTGCCACAGGACTACTCACTGTTTTTAAAGTTACAGACTAACACAGCTAGTGCTCTGAGAGTTTTTAACATCCCCTGTGTTGGAAATGAAGTGGCACACTTTCAACTCCTGTTGGGTTATTTCTGGAGCTACTTGCTTTGTTTGAGAAGCACACTTTAAAACATTTGCCTCCGGCCTGGGAGCAAACAGGAGCTGGGAGGAGAAAAGGAGGGGAGAACCTATTGTAAGTTGAAGGGTAGACTGATCTGAGTTTTGGCTTCAGTCCCCTGATGAGCCTGGAGCAGAGATGTTCAAAACCTGCTTGCTGTAGCAACCCCAGCTCCCAAGTGGTTCGGGAAAAAAATCGCTCCTCTACCTGAAAAAGCCGGTCTGGAAATCAAAGACCGAACTTCTTGCCTCTCCAGGGAAAGCATCCCAGAGCTGTTAGAGTCATTCTGGTACAGAAAAGGAATCATTGGAATCAGCTTAAATCGGTTGGGTGAGCCCCATGAAACAAAGGGCACAATTCCCTGTTGCTGGGCACCTTGTGTTGTCATTTTCACTTGTTCACGGTGGGGTAAAACACAACCTGACCAGGATCTCTCTCCCACACCGGTCGGAGGGTTTTGTGCCTGCTTCACGGAGGTGGAAGGGATGATGCGGTGTCAGGCAATGGAGGACCTTGCCCTCAACCTTCGGGGCCATCTTCTCCTGCGTCTGCATGTCACATTGTTTCACAAACTGCTGTCCCTTGCCCCTGCTACCTCAGCCACTGTTATCCTGCCTCTCACCAGGTGCACAGTTGCCAATATTCACTTTGTTGGCCGCTTGCATCAGATTGGGCAGGGCAAAGCTGTGAAGTAATGTGGGGACAGCTGCTGCAATGTGACCCCAAAGGCCCAGATGACAGTGTGACTTAGAAGAATAATCAGGTACTCAGGAGGCTTGGCATCTTCCTGGTTAACCCAGTAAGCATGCAGGTAAAGCAATGCTTACCAGTTAACCAATTAAACCTTTACATCCCTACTGTAGATCAGCACACACCAGCTCCAGTCAGCACCAGACCCCAGCAGAATAACAGATGCAAAACCTGCAGAGACATCTGTACAGCTACAATGATTAATACCCACCTCAACATGCCTTTCAAGATCTTTGGTTCCTATGCATGCCTACCACGACACACGGTGTACCTTATCCAGGTCACTATGTGCTCCAATAACAAGTATGGGAGTGAGACCAGACAGTCACTACAGCCTCCCATGAACTCACCTTGAATAATCTCCACCTCACCTTGAATAATCTCTTAGGCCAAGTCTTTATTCCAGTGGAGATCGACACTTCCGTGATCAATCCTCCAGAGTTTGATTTAGCGGGTCTAGGCAAGACCTGCTAAATTGAACTCAGCAGCTGGTACTCCTGCTCCTGTGAAGAGTAAGGGATGCCAATGGGAGTGTTTGCTCCTGTTGACCTCCCACTGTGGAGATGGCGGGGAAACTCAAATCAATGTACTTCGACTCCAGCTACACAATTAAAATAGCTGGCATTGCGTATCTTGATTCAACCTTCTCCTTTAGTGTAGACCTGGCCTGTGAATGTGTATTAATACTTTGGCTTGACAAATCTGTTCCACCCAATATTAATCTGTGATGCTCTGAGGACCTTTTCCAGCTCAGTGTAGCTAGAAATCTTGTCTTTGTCACCAACAGAAATTAGTCCAATAAAAGATATTCCCTCACCCTCCTTGTCTCTCACTGACAAACACTGGCCTTTTCAAATAAGCACCGATACCACCATGAAGTTATATCAATACGATGACATGAGCATCGCTAAAACCCCTTTGAGCCTAGCTTAATAGAAAGCAGAGAATATTAATCCAGTTAACTTGGCTACATATATATAAAAAATATCTGCCTAATAACTTGTTGCAGCTTAAGGCATTTAGACAATTTTCAATCTTTCTGTAATTCTTTGTAATAATAATTAAATGACCTTTTAAATGGCAGTGAGTGGAAAAATTCAGCAAAGCTAAATAGCAATTCAGTGGCTGAAGCAGAATATTGAAAATCAACAGAGAAAAGAGGCACTTTGATGTTAATAAGAAAAAAGAAAAAGAAAAGAGAAAGAAATGAAGCTCTCAAGTGTCAGGCTGGAAGTTTGTTTTACATTTTCACAGGATGCTGAGCCACTATGTTTTGGGGGCTCTATTTTACAGACGAAACACTTAAGTTGTCTAACCATGGAATATTTAATAACATAGGTCTCCTTTCTCAGATAGTGGCTAGAAACCACTGTTTCAGAGAAGGAAAATTACAGTTTTTATATGGAGATATACCTATCTCATAGAACTGGAAGGGACTTTGAAAGGTCATCGAGTCCAGTCCCCTGCCTTCATAGCAGGACCAAGTACAATTCTTGAGAGATTTGCCCCAGCTGGCGGCCATACAGGAGTTCCTTCCTGAGCACTGTTCTTGAGAAGTGGGTCATACCTGGTGGCAGGAGGCTTTAGAACTGTTCTTGGTAAGGGGCATGTGGATGTTCACCAGAGATGTTTATAGGTGGAATAGTGGTGGTGCAGTTCCGGTATGTCCCTGCAGAAGGCGCTCTTGAGGAAGGGGTGTGGATCTGCAGCTTGCGCAGGAAGCAGATTCCCAGTTTTATGTGGAGTATTTAAGCACACAAAAAAGCAACAAAACAGCACAGGAAGAAACAGGTCCACAATTCACACTGTCAGGGCCTTCCCTAGGGGTGCGTGGGGTACAGGTCCAGCCCCTTACTCTGCCCCTGCTCCACCCCCTCTGCATTTCCTTCTGCCCCCTCTGTGCCCCATCCCCCAAATGATGCAAGCCAGGGGCTCTCTTCACTCGAGGGAGTGGAACGGGCAGGGAGATGGCAGCAGGGCAGAGCAGGTTGCTGGGTTGCTCTGCTTCCTGCCGCTGGCCATGGTGAGTGCAGGGCGGGGGGCTGATCCCTGCTGTCGCTTCATGCCAGGCCCTCTGGTAATCCCCCAGGCTGCCCTGGGCCCTGCCACTGCGGCTATGATGGGAGACCCACAGGATGGTTGAGGTGGCTGCTTTGGGAGGGTGGTGATGGGGGGGCTCAAAGTGCGAGGCCTGGCTGCCTCTAACCATCCTCTGATTACTGTTCACTGCTGGCAGCTGCCAGGACCATCACACAGGACGAGTCTTTGTCATGTTTTGGTGTGCTCGCTGGGGAGGTAGGGCTCTGACTGGTCAGACAATGCTGAGCACCCATCCTCTGAAAACCAGGCCGCTCTAAAGCCGTTCAGCTTGGGCTCCTAAAACGGAGGAACCTACAATCCGTTGTGACTTTGGAAAGGCTGGGCTTGTCTCTGCTTTTGTCCAAGGCCGTGAGCCTCCGAGACGTGCCAGTGGGGGAAGGAGCCTGCCAGCTGCTCTGGCTCCTCTGTAAAGTGCCTGTTGCCTTTAGCAGCTCACACTCACTCTGTCATGTCTGGGACCATCCAGTCCCCAGCTAGTGAGGCCCACAGTTATTGCCCACAGTTGTGGTCTGTTTTTCTGGCCTTGGACAGGGCTGTCCGGGCTTGGTGGACGATTCCCAAGGGCAGCACTAGATGTGACTGGGCTCTTGACTGCTTCAGTGTGGCAGTACAGGAGCGGGGAAGGGAGAACCTCTTAACAGGGGAGCCCTCCTTCCTAAGCTAGCCTGGCTGGTCAGAGGATCGACCAGGCCACAGTCACTTCTAAAAATGTAACACCTTTGTTGGCTGTCTTTGAGGCCTGCGCCTGACGCCCGTTCTGATGGTTCCTTGGGCTCCACAGACCTTACTCCTTTGGCTTCACACTTCTTGTTCTGGACTCCCTGGGCCTCCTTTCCTGACCCCTGATGCCCCATGGACCCCTTGCTCCTCACTCCCTGGGCCCCTCAACCCTTTTGCTGGGCTCTGTAGACTTTGGCCTGGGTTCCCTGAACCATGGATGTCCAGGAACTATGGCCCAGAGCTAGTCAGAAGCATTATTTAATCTGGCTCTTCGTGTAAAAGCTGCCTCAGTCACGGAAGCCGTTGTTCAAAAAGCCTCTGTATTGGTGCCCGATTGGCAGCCCAGCTTTCCCTCCAATATCACCGCTCTCCAGAAGCCCAGCCTGGGTTTGATCCCCCACCGTTCCTGGGATTTATCACCGCTGCTTTCATGTGCCTTGAAAAGCCCACCACTTTTTATCTCATTTCGGCGGCTTTTTAACAGCACAAAGAGGTTTTTAATGAAACGAGCCTGCGTCTGTTTCCACAGGCCGGATCGGCCCGGGTAATTTCAATATAAAACAAACAAGGCGGCTTTCAAAATTAAAATTTTATGTGTGGCGTTTTCTCATTTAATGGAATGCACAAAGACAGGCAAAACCAATTAACAGGAGGTTGAGGCTCAGTGTTTGGCAAAATTAAACAACAGGCCTCTGCAAGGAGAGTGATTTGTTCAAAGAGAGCCGGAGCGAGAGCGGCGCAGAGAGATTGAAGCGGGTATTCAGAAGTGCCAGTTCTGAAAACAAACAAACCAACCCCCACACCACCTTGCGGCTCTTAGAAGTGCCTTTGAATGAGGCAGATTAACGGTGGGAAGGGATGAGAGGAGGGTGGACAAGGAACATGCTGAAATGAGGTCGTTAGGCCCTGAGGAAGAAGCTTCCTGGAAAACAGAAGTGTTTTCTTCCCCGTGAACTGCGCTGCACTGGAGCAGCGGAAACGTCCACGGCAAAGGACTGAAATTAGCTAGAGGCTGGAGCCTTCCACCAACAATGGATTAGCTGCTTAGCTCTTAAAATATCCCACCCTAGCTCTCCTTGGAACAGCACCAGAGCCATCCTTCGGCCTAGGCAGAATACACAGCGGTGTAGGGCACCACCATAGAATCATAGAATTATAGGGCTGGAAGAGACCTCAGGAGGTCATCAAGTCCAGCCCCCTGCCCAAAGCAGGACCAATCCCAACTACTCCACCACTGTGCCCCAAATTTAGTAGTGCCCTAGGCTGTGTATGCCTAGTACTGGCTGCAGGCAGTTGATTCCAGCAGCCCCAGCTCTCTGGCCCCTGCTCCACCTCCTGGCCCTAGTGTCCAATCCCTCCATCTTGCTCAGCCAGCCCAATGCCCTGTCCCCTCCCCCCCGACCCTCTGTTCTGCCTCCCGGCCCCAGTCCCTGGCCCTGGGCCGAGCAACTCCAGTCCCATCAATGTTCGTTTGGAAGCAATAAAAGGACAGAGATGGAGAGCAGAAAGTGTGTCTGGGTAGCAGCCTGGAGATCTCAGGGTGCCCCCTTCGTGGCCCCAAACCGTGGTGCCCAAGCCACCTGGGGAGCAGGCGAGGCGCTGTGATTGGATGGCGTGTTTTGCGTCCCTGTGGGGGATTCTGTCTGAGCCATCCGAGATTAGAGCGAGAGGTGGAATCAAGGCCAATCATTCTTGTTATCTGCCTGGAGGCTTTGCCTGCTGAGCTCCAGATTTATAGCCCCCGAGAGCAAGTCCGCGCTGGGCTCTGATTGCAGCAATCACTGTAAAATGGGGCGAGAATGTATTTGGTTGTTTTGCACATGTGGCGCAAACCACTAAATCTATTAAGGAGGCAAAATGAGTGACCCTGTCATTTCACTGTCCTCTCAGGCGACGTCTACATGGCGGGTTCGTTTGCTGCAGAAGATATGCAAATGATGTGCTCATTAGCATATCTCACTCTCTCATTTGCATATCCTTTTCTGATTCTTTTTGCGGAAGAGGTATTGCCATTAAAAAGCCCCATGCAGACGGGGCCATTTGTTGGAAAAAACCCCTTTTGCGCAAGATCCTGTAAACTTCATTTTTTGAGGAATAAGGGATCTTGCGCAAAGGGTTTTTTTTTCCGACAAATGACCCCGTCTACATGGGGCTTTTTAATGGCTAAACCTCTTCCGCAAAAAGGATCGGAAGAGGATATGCTAATGAGAGCGCAAGATATCCTAATGAGCGTGTCATTTGCATATCTTCTGCCGAAACCCACTCCGCAGTGTAGACGTAGCCTCAGACAGACACCTAAGGTACCTTAAACACTCACTGATTTACTGGGTGGTTCAAAACCACTTCATTAGATGCATGGAGTGGCATCAGAATGGAGGGAGGTAAATAGTGGGGTTTCCCCCTGTGATGGCGCGTTGGGGTGTTCCCGTCTCCTGCACCCCCGTAATGGCACAGACAGACTCCACCAGCCAGTAGAATAGAGAGTGTTTATTGCTTCTCCGGGATGCAGCACAGCACAGATATAATCTGGTTACAGGGCAGGCCTAGGATGCCTCAGCCCCCCTTGAGATGGGGGAGTCTGGCCCCCTAAATCCCAGCCCGTTGCCTAGGCTGCTTCCTTCATGATCCCAGACAGAAACCTCACTAACTCACTTCCAGCCCTGCTCCCCAGCCAGGGCTCCACTCCCCGTCTTCTCATTGTTCCGCTCCCTGGGGAAGAACGCGTCAGACAGGTTCAAAAGCCCCCTTGCATAATGACTCATCCCCTGCCCGGTTGGGCCGTGCTGCAGACAGCAGCCAGTGGAGGTCACTCACAGTCCCCTGCCCAGCATAGCAACCAGCAAGGTCCTGCCCACTATGTCACACCCCCACCCCCAGGATCTGGATGGGGATGTTCAACATACTCATAATGATTTGGAAAAAGGGATAAACAGTGCGGGGGCAAAATTTGCAGATGATACAATGTTATTCAAGCATGAGCTTGAGTCATGATTTAATAAATATATTTATTAGTCTCATTAAGGTGCCACAGGACTACTTGTTGTTTTTAAAGTTACAGACTAACACGGCTACCCCTCTGAGACATTCTTCAAGTTTGCTACGCCCACAGCTGACTGTGAAAAGCTACAAAGAGATCTACAAACTGGGCCAAAAAAAAAAAAAAAAAATGGCAGATGAAATTCAGTGTGGGCCAATGCAAAGTAATGCTCTTTGGAAAACATAATCCCAACTATGCATACAAAATGATCGGATCTAAATTAGCTGTTTCCACTCAAGAAAGAGAGCTTGGAATCACTGTGGATAGTTCTTAAAACTTCAACGTGCAGTGAAAATCAAAAAGCTAACAATATTATGAGCAGTTAGGGGTAGTTAAGAGAGAAGAATGCTATAATGCCTCTATCTAAACCCATGGTATGCCCAGACTTTGAATGCTGCATACAGTTCTGGTTAACCTGTTTTCATAAAGATATACTAGAATTGGAAAAAAGTACAATGAAGGGTAACACAAATTATTTTAGGGGCATGAAACAGCTTCCATACAAAGACAGATTAAAAAGACAGGGACTGTTCATTTTAGAAAAGATGATTACAAAGGGTATGAGAGAGATCTATAAAAAGATGCATGGCATGCAGAAAGGCAACAGGGAAGTGTTAATTACCTCGTTACATAATGCAAGAACCAGGAGTCACCCAATGAAATTAATAGGCATCAGTTTTAAAACAAACGGAAGAACCATAGAACCATAGATCTGGAAGAGACCTCAGGTCATCAAGTCCAGCCCCCTGCTCTAGGCAGGACCAATCCCAGCTAAATCAACCTGGCCAGGGCTTTGTCAAGCCGAGACTTAAACACCGCTAGGGATGGAGACTCCACTACTTCCCTAGGTAACCCATTCCAGTGCTTCACCACCCTCCTAGTGAAATAGTTTTTCCTAATATCCAACCTGGACCTCTCCCACCACAACTTGAGACCATTGCTCCTTGTTCTGCCATCTGTCACTACTGAGAACAGCCTCTCTCCATCCTCTTTGGAACCTCCCTTCAGGAAGTTGAAGGCTGCTATCAAATCCCCCCTCACTCTTCGCTTCTAACTAAACAGACCCAAATCCTTCAGCCTCTCCTCATAAGCCATATGCTCCAACCCCCTAATCATTTTGGTTGCCCTCCGCTGGACCCTCTCCAATGCGTCCACATCCTTTTTGTAGTGGTGGGCCCAGAACTGGACACAATACTCCAGATGTGGCCTCACCAGAGCCGAATAAAGGGGAATAATGACATCTCTGGATCTGCTGGCAATGCTCCTCTTAATGCAACCTAATATGCCATTAGCCTTCTTGGCTACAAGGGCACACTGTTGACTCATATCCAGCTTCTCATCCACTGTAACCCCCAGGTCCTTTTCTGCAGAACTACTATTTAACTGGTTAGTCCCCAGTTTGTAACTATGCTTAGGATTCTTCCGTCCCAAGTGCAGGACTCTGCACTTGTCCTTGTTGAACCTTATCAGATTTCTTGTGGTCCAATCCTCCAATTTGTCTAAGTCACTCTGGACCCTATCTCTGCCCTCAAGCATATCTACCTCTCCCCCTAGCTTAGTGTCATCCGCAAACTTGCTGAGGGTACGATCCATCCCCTCATCCAGGCCATTAATAAAGATATTGAACAAAACCGGTCCTAGAACCGAATCTTGGTGCACTCTGCTAGAAACCGACCGCCAACCTGACATTGAGCCATTAATCACTACCCGCTGGGCCTGGCCTTCTAGCCAGTTTTCTATCCATTTTACTGTCCATTTATCCAATCCACATTCCCTCAACTTGCTGGCAAGAATATTGTGGGAGACCGTATCAAAAGCCTTGCTAAAGTCAAGGTATCTCACATCCACTGACTTGCCCACGTCCACAGAGCCAGTTACCTCATCATAGAAGCTAATCAGATTGGTCAGGCACGACTTGCCCTTGTGAATCCATGCTGACTATTCCTAATCACTTTCCTCTCTTCCAAGTGCCTCAAAATGGATTCCTTAAGGATCCCTTCCATGATTTTTCCAAGGTAAGACTGACCGGCCTATAGTTCCCTGGATTGTCCTTCTTCTTTTTTTTGAAGATGGGCACTACATTTGCCTTTTTCCAATCATCCGGGATTTCTCCTGATCTTCATGACTTTTCAAAGATAATGGCCAAAGGCTCCTCAAGGACATTTGCCAACTCCCTCAGTACCCTCGGATGCATTAAGTGCAACCCCAGCGACGGTCCTGCTGGATGTAGTCTGGCAGGGGGGTCCAGCTGAAGGATGGGGCTGGCGGTCGGAGCCTGCAACGCTGCACACGCAGCATGTAGCTGCCTAGGGTGCCACGAAATTCGGGGCCGCAAATTTTGTGGCGCCCTTCGCGGCCACGTATTCTGCCTGCTGGGAGGCGCGGCCGTGGGCGCCAGGGCAGACTGGTCCTTGCTGTGGGTGTGTTCCTGCTTGATCCATTCTAGCGCGGAACGGCGCCGCGTGAAGGGCCTCAGACACAAACTGCTTTTACTTTGTAGTTCTTGGGGCTCCTGTCGCCGGGCCTGCGATGGGCTTTTCTCCAGAGCAGCAACACAGCAGGACCTGCAAACTTGGGAGCGTGCGTGTGTGCACGCAGGTGTCCATGCATGTGCCGGTGCTGGGGTGAAGCAATTTCCTGCTCTTTCCATTTTACGATCCAGTTTTCGGCACCAGGCGGGAAATGCCCAGGACACTGAAAAAAACCCTGAAGCAAAACCAAAAGGGTCCCGGCAAATAGGGGCTGTTTCCTTTTCCTTTTGGGGCTGAGAATGAACATCCGTGGGGATCTGAAAGGCTGGGCGACCTATCGGAGGCTGCCGGGGGGTGATTCTTCCAGACTCTTGACATGATGGACATGAGGAGCTGGCAGCGCTGGGAGGTGTTATCAGGAAACAGCATGGCTTGGGGGAAGCCAATTGGTTTTGAGTGTCCTTGCGGCCCGTAATCTCTGCACGGCGCACATGTGGGATGAGGATGCTCTGCTGTTATTAAACGGCCATAAATCCAGCTCTCTAAGCTTTCGGGGGGGGGGGGGAGGGGAGGGGAAAGAGAAGCCACTAGCCCTCAGGCTTACTCATTACATGGTAGTTCATCAGAGCTAATTATTGTCCCCAGTTTAGTAGGAGATGGGAGATGGGAGCTGAGGTTTTTTTTCATCCCTGCGTTTAGCATCTTGTACTGGAGCCAGATGTGCTGAGGGGGATGGGGGAGGGAGGGAGAAAGGGGGATGGGATGAATGGGGCAGCTACCCTGGTGCAGGGTGATTTAAAAGGACCCAGGGCTCCCCAGATGATGCTACTATAGCAGCAGCAGCCGGTGCCCCAGGCCCTTTCAATCGCTGCCAGAGCCCTGCTTGGCATGGTCCAGGCAGGGTTGAGGGTTGGGATGGGGGAGGCTAGCTCCAGCCCCGCCCCTTCTGCCCAAGGCTCCTCCCCTTCCAGCGTGGGCTGGGGGCTGAGCCACCCCCATTGCCAAGGGCCTGGCAAAGTCTGTCATCAGCCCTGGCTGGAGCCAGGTATCACTCACAAGCATGGAGATGCATGATCCGTCAGGGTTCAGGAGTCAGCTGGGGGCTAGTGCGCCATCTCACAAAGTGACCATGCCATTGCCGAACCCACAGGCCGCTATCCTGTATGGCGATGCCGGGGAACATGTCGCCGTGGTGACCACACGGGTGCTGTTCCACCTTTCCACTGGGCGCGGTTCCCTCAAAGCTCATGCTGGGTCCTTAGCACCAGATTGCGGGTCGTTTCTTTACCGTGAAAACTGAACTCGCTGGCAAGCCCTCCAGTAATCGTTAGCAGCCCGCTGAAGTCCAGGCGATCCGGTTCCGTATTTGGAATACACCTTCGCCCTGAGGGAGATCAGCCACTACAAGTCCAAAGATAAGATGCAAGAGGAAGAAATTCGCTCAAGGAGAACAACAAGAGGGGCTGGCAGGGATCCCTTCCACGGAGCTGCCCGGCCTGGTGTGGGAATCCCACCTCTTGCTGGGAGCGCCTGTGGGATCAAGGCTGACCTCATTGACTCCAGCGTAGCACCCTGGACACCCACTCACGCTGTGGCGGGGAGAGGGGAGTGGTCACCAAAGCCACAAGTGTCTGAGGGCACAGAAATGTTAACAGGAAACTTTTGGCAACTGGTCTCCATTCCTTGTGAGTGGACAACCAGGCAGACATGCAGGTCTTGCGTGGGCATAACTGCCGAGGCGAATGGATGGGAAGCCCTTTTCCTCTGGGATGTGTCCTCCACTTCCTTCCCTCTCCCCTTGCAGCCTAGCATAGGTGACTTGTGGACAGGTCCCCTGATGGGGGGGGACAAAGGAGAAAAGAGCCCCGGGCCCTTTAAATCGCCGCTGGAGCACTACGTGGCACGTTCCAGGCAGCTTTGAGGACTGGGTGTGGGGGAGGGGCACACCATGGTCCAGGCGGCATTGAGGATTGGCTGCCCCTGGCTCCACCCCTTCCACCTGAGGGACCACCCCTTCCAGGAGTGTAGAGCCACCCCTCCCCCCACATCTTGCCCAGGGGCCTGATGAGACTGGTGGCTCCCCTGCCAGAGGCAGCACTTGGGAGTTGCACTGCCCCCTTGAGCCCCCACATGTCCCCCTGCTCCTCTGAGTGGTCCCCCCGTACTCCTCCTCTCAGGCACCAGTCGCCCTGCACCCTGGAATGCTCTTCCACTCACGTCACAGGGCTAACTGGAAACCGATGGTTAATAGACATGGCTCTGCCTTGAGGGGGGATGTAGTGCAGCAGCTTCACCCCTTTGTGCGTGAGGCGCGGTGCCGGCAGACAGCAATAAAACATCTGTGTCCTTCCAGATGTTCAGCGCAGGGCTACCCCTGGGATGACTGCATGGGCCTCAGGGGGGCCTGCCGCTTGCAGCTCATCACTCATTCCTCCCTGCCAGCGTGGCGGCTGGCAATTAGAAGGCAGCTCCTGCTCTATTTTCCCCTTCACAAGGTGGAGGAGTTTGCAGGGGAGCACAAGGGGTGCCTGAGGTCTCTGTAACGCGGCGGGAACGGCACTGGGCCTTGTTTCTGAGCCTGCCCCGTGCTCCCTGGCAGAGTCCATGCAGCCCCGTAAGGCGGGGGAGCACCCTGCATCAGGCATGAGACACAGAAATGCTACAGGACCTGCCCAGATCATCGGCAGAGACAATAACTCGGAATCCTGGTTCCCGGCCTCTTGCTGAGACCAGGAGACACTTTCCCTCCCATCTTCCTTTCCTCTGGCACCCCGAGCTATCACAGGATGTGCTGAAATATGATAAACAGTCTGAGAGGGGAAGCCCTGTTCATCTGTAACTTTAAAAACAAGGGGTCGTTCTGTGGTGCCTTAGAGACTAACAAAAATCTATACAAGTACCATGAGCATGCGTGGGCAAATCCCACTTCCTCAGATGAGCTGGAGAGGAAATAGGGTACCGAAACGTGACATCATACCGAAAGGTGATGTCCCACAAGGATAAGCTCATGTTGTCGGTGAGTTAATTTGGGAGCAGGCTCAGCACCAAAGCAAACACCAGCACCCAGTGAAGGGGGTTCCAGCTGCACAGTGTACTTCACAGTGCTTGCCGGAGGGAGCCAGCTTGGCTTGCAAGACGTGAGCTACTCCTCCCTTCGGAAACGGTCCCAGCTTGATTCAACACGGGGCAGTCCCACAGAATCTGCACGTCACTCCGGCTGCTGCCTTGCAGTTTGCTAGGTTTACACATTCCCTAAGCAAAACTAGACTAGCCGGTTTAAAAAAAAGGGAAAGAAATGCAAATGAGGAACTGGCCTTCAAAAAAGACCTTGAATGTTTTGACTGCAGATTGTTCAGCCTTCTCCATAGCCAGCCGGTCCCATGAAGGGGTGTTGGTTCCTGGCTGCAGAGCGCGGAGGTGGCAGGACATTTCATACCATCCAGAGCCTGACCCACATTGGCTCCTTCTGCGAAGAGGACTCTGGGCTCAATCGGGATGTCGATGGATAGATTAGATGGGTGAGACTCTGGAGAGCAGGGTGGCCAACCTGAGCTGGAGAAGAAGCCAGAATGTACCAGCGTGCATGGCCAAAGAGACTCCGTAATGGTAACAGCCCTCTATCAGCGCCTCCCCTCCTGCATTCCCCCCTGCCACTGCAGGAGGCTGGGTGGAGGAGTGAGGGTATGACAGGGGTTGAACAGTGAGCAGCCCCCAGCCCATTGGAAAGTTGGTGCCGGTAGCTCTAGTCCTGGAGTCAGTGGCTATGTAAGGAGCCACCTACTAACTTCTGAAGAGTCACATGCAGCTTTGGAGCCACAGGCTGGCCATCCGTGCAGTAGCGGGTAGCTTCAGCAGGATAACATTATATACGCCCTGGGGCTTCATTCTGCTGTCACTCACTCCAGTTTGACTTACTTGTGGAGTTACTCCTGCATGATACTGGTGTGACCGAGCTCACATGCTTGACGGGCAGATGTCTCCAGGTGCAGAGAGGACTAGCGTCACCTATACCTGCCAGAGCCGGGGGTTACCCCTTTCGCACACGTGTTTCGTGCTGGGGCTCCGTGGTTCACAGGTGTGACAAGGGCACTGCACCTCGTTGTTTGCCTTCCATGTAGATCATGTGGCCATATCTCATCATGTAAAAACATACAATAAAGATTCCAGGAATCACCCAAAGTGACGTGCGCTCCTCAGACAAAGGCAACAGAGCCAGCTGTGAACCCTGTTGGGGTTCAGGAGTGTAGCGTCAGGAGAGGCCGGGGCAGAGGCCTGCCCTGCGGCTGAATGGCAGCAGTTCCCTGCCTTGCAGTGTTATGTTTCCCTTGGCCGAGAGGTGGCTCTGGCAGACTGTGTCTCACCAGTCCCCTCTCTTCCCCCATCGGTGAGAGCACTTTCTCCCTCCCTTTGGAATTGGTTCTTTGTGGGTCTGATGGGGCTTTTCTCCACCCAGTGTGAGGCCATTTTGCCCAGCCCCTCGATGGCCAGGCCTGTCTGGAACAAACACAGTAGAGTGGAACTGAGGGGGCAGCCGAGGGCCCTGCTGTGGACACCCTGCCTGGTAGCTGTGGAGAGCAAAGGTGGGGGAGAATCCTTCCCTTGATGGAATGGCTCTGAGCCACCGGGCCACCTCCTTGCTCTGCTTCACTCTGCTGCTCTGCCTGTCCCCACCCCCGAGGTAAGCTGAGGTGAGGATGAGCTCACATGCAAGGCCTGTCGGATTTCAGCATGCTTCTCCCTGCCATTGGGACCTGCTAGGTACGGAGCACAGAGAGCAAGGGCAGGCATTTCAGGACAGTGAGGCAGGGGAAGCCAGAGCAGGGGAACGGTGGGAGTACCTGCATCTCACACCGAGAGTACACACACATCCTGCTGACTTGCCCACAGGATGCTGCTGGCTCCCATTCCTGAGGGCGAGTGCCTGGCTTGGGGCGGTCCTGAGGCTGGGTTGCAGCTGCCTGTGTCGGGTCCCAGTTCGGCACAATTACTGCAGCGTGTGCGATTACCCCGACCTCCCTACACTCCCTCTCGGCTCTCAGCCGGCTACGGGATTCACCTTTGCAGAGGCATTGAGAGTCGGGGCATTGGTGTGGTGGTGCCCTTCCCCCCGGCCCATTGGGGTGCAGCCCTGGCTCACTCAGTACCGCAGGGTGGGCAGGCTGTTCCTGGTGCCCAATAATCTGAAAAGCCTCCCTGTTCTCAGGCCCAGCAGGGAACTAGGAGGGGAACCCAGGCCCATCTACTCCACTGGGTTCCAGCTTAGGCACCTCATAGGTTAGATATGGGCAAGCATTTGTGGACTCTACCCGTGCCGCATGCCCAGGTCACATTTTGCTGACAGGAATTCCCTCCTCCAGCCTGCTCACTTCTCTGCCCGGGCCCCGTGTCTCTGCTTCCCACCATCTTCCCATGGCTGGCAGTGTCTGTTTTAACCCTGTCATTGTGTGTGTATGTAAGTGCCATAACAGGCATCCTGTTCCTGTGTGCTGTTAAATGACTGCCACATGAGGTGGCTGTATTAGTGTCTGGTGACCTGTCGTCTGGGCTCGGGTTTTTTCTCTGGTTGTAGAGCCATGCAGGCTGTGGGGGATATAGAGGGCGACACCGTGGGAGCTGCTGTTGTTATTAGGACACCACTGGCATGCCTTTCCCCCTCTATCTTTGGTTTCACGAGGATCGTTTGTCATATGGCAACACGAACACTTCCCAGGGTTGCTGCTTTGTGCAAACTTTTATATCAAGTGCAAATGTTGACTTTATGTCAGGGCTCAAAGGACATTGTTTGAAGGAGCTGAAGTGTCTTGGGTTTTTTTTTTCTCCCAACAAGAAGCTGGTTTCGATTGGAAGCAATTACAGAAAAATCCTTCCTGGTTGTAGCAGTTGTGGGTGTCACCCCAGCGAGGAGGCTAACCCCTAGATTCTGAGAAGCCCTTTACAACAGAATGGGATGTGGATGGATCTTGGCTTTGAAGCCCTAGTAGGGTCACCACATGCATTATGTTCTGTAAGACAGGTGGTTCCAAAGGAGCCATGCTGGTGCTTCAGCCCCCTAGCTGCCTCACAGCTGGATTGGAGCACACCAGATCTACTAGCCTGGACCCCCTAGTCTCTGGTGTTTGAGGGGGAATGTGGGGAACGTCTTTCTCCTTTGTCAGGGTTAGTCAGGGGCCATATCAGTGAAGGGATTATTTTTATTTTTCACTTGTTTCTCACTCAGTTTCCTGACTGATTTTTCTGTGGGTCAGCGGCCCCTGACCCCCAAAATCTCCCCCACCCCTGCATAATCGGTGTTGCCTGATCCCAGTCCCCAGGCTCTAACTGCAAGATAATACAACCGCACAGATCCAACGGAAATGCTGGGACCTTGGCAGATCAGCCGATCTCACTGGGAGCCTAGTCAGGGTAGATTCATGTTTGTGGCTCACAGAGTCATTATTTCCAGGCCTCAGGATGGGCCAATCAATATTCAGCACCCTGGACAAGGCACAAGCAGCTCCCGTGAGACATAAAGGCAGGAGCTGGATGTGAGTACTATGGATAGGAAGGAAAAGCAATTGAAAGCCGGGCAGATGGTTGTTGGAGCTTCCTTGAAGCACTCAGGGATGGGAGGTGGAGTTGTCACACAGGAGGCCAGTATATGAAGCCTGGCTCTCTTTTCTGAAACAAGAGCATCTGCTCTACTGGTCAGTCCTCCCCAAAGCCACCCTTCAGGGGCATTGCAGACCTCAGGATCAGTGGAATATTCCCTGTCCTGTCCTACTATACAAGGGGCTCAGTTAATGATCAGCAAAATACCCAGTAGCCCCCTGGTTTTGGGAGTGAGGTGTGCTAAGGGAAAGCCAAAGGGACAGGCAGACAGGCAGCTGCCCATGTCCACCACACCTATTATAACATGGGTTCCCAAACTCGGGGGCATGTCCCCCTGGGGGGGGTGAAGAAATTCCAGGGGGGACATGAGGCAACCAAGGTTCCCCCCATCAATTGCTCCCCCGAAGTTCTGCTGCTGTATTTGTTTTTCGGTCAGTTCCTTTTCTTTTTTTTGGCTCAACAAGTTTTGCTGCTATTTTTTTGGGGGGGGGGGAGGGACAAGGCTTTCTCAAAAATCAAAAAGGGGGCATAATGCCAGAAAATTTGGGACCCCCTGTATTATAACGTGTCACTTATAGCCACAGCAATAGCAGACATTCTCCTCCATGATATTCCTTCCTCCTCACGCTCTGCTGCATCCCACCCACCCTTGCCATCCCCAGCTCTGGGCTGTTGTGGGTGTCAGAGTCCTTTGGAAGGAGCCAGGTGGCAAGGGAGAGGTTGTTCTATATACGTTCCAGCATGGCACAACACACAAGAGTGAAACAGAGTGTGCTCATTTGCTGTCTTCCCAGGCACACAGAAGTTCAGCAAAGCTTTCAGGGGATGCCTCCCCCCCCCTTCGCAGTGTTACCTGGAGGTCCCATTGTCCCCTCAGATGTCTTTTGTTCATCCAGAGCCTGTTATCTAGGCCTGTTTTCATGTAGAATAGTGATAGAAATGTAGCCGTGTTAGTCTGGTGTAGCTGAAACAAAAAACAGGACTATGTAGCACTTTAAAGACTAACAAGATGGTTTATTAGGTGATGAGCTTTCGAGGGCCAGACCCACTTCCTCAGATCAAATAATGGAAGAAAATTGTCACAACCATATATACCAAAGGATACAATTAAAAAAAAGAAATGAATTGTATCCTTTGGTATGTATGGTTGTGACAATTTTCTTCCACTATTTGATCTGAGGAAGTGGGTCTGGCCCACGAAAGCTCATCACCTAATCAACCATCTTGTTAGTCTTTAAAGTGCTACATAGTCCTGTATTTTGTTTTCATGACACACTCTCCCGCAGCCCAAGCCAATGCCTGTATGGGTTGAACCTCTCTAATCTGACATTCTCTAGTCTGACAACATCGATGGTCTAGCATGATGTTAATGATCCGGATGTCCACTTACCATGGGCATGGCTAAGTTTCTTGGGGCCCCATAAAGTTTGTTTACAACCACTAGTCCTGGCTCTCAGTGTTCTGTACTGTTATGTAGCTCTAATTTACCCCTAAGAGCCCAGTAAGCAGTGGAAATGTTGGTAATGCTGCTGGACAATATTGACTAAATGTAGGTCAGCAAATTCTCTTGTTCAGCACCTGTCAGTTTCCTAGGGTGCCAGACTAGAGAGGTTCAACTTATAGTAGCTAATGGGAGCTCTTCTGATTTCTGTGAGTTTTGGACCATGCCTATGGCCAGCTTCAACTTGCATTATTTGAAGTAATAATAATGAACTATAAACATTTGTCTCCACACCCGAGACAACCAAAGACAAAGATGCAAAAGTGTCTCTCTTCCAATATGGAGATGAAGTGACATGGCTTACCCAGCAGTGGGCATGAAAGGCAAACACTCTCATGAGGATGGAACCAGGCGAGGCCAACAATTTTTAATTTTGAAATTTCAATGACCTTTTGGTCAACATTTCAAATGTTGACACTCCTCACCTCAACAACCAACCAACCCAACCAACAAACCAACCAACCAACCAACCATCCATCCATCCATCCATCCACCCATCCATTCAATCAACCAACCAACCAACCAACCAACCAACCAGCCAGCCAACAAAACACAACCAACCAGCAAACCATTTTACTTTATGTTTTCACTCAGTTTTAATGTTGGTATTTGACCTGTTCTAGGGCTCTTCAAAATTTGTCAAATTTCAAAATTTTGATGTGAATTTTCATCGGCATTTTGAATTTGGATGAGTGAGTATGAAAATGGTAAGTTTTAATAGGATTTCCCCCCCTTGTTTTTCAACCATCTCTATAAAAAATGAAGAGAAGGAGCACTGGACAGGCAGAGGGATGAGCTGCATTCTCCCTAGCAAGAAAGCACATGTCTGACTTATGGAAGCAGGGTATCAAATGCATGGCTGGTGGTGAACGTTGGACTGGGGGAGCCCCGCCCCTTCTTCCTGAGGCCCCACTCCCACAGGAGCCAAGCACACCCTCATCACAGGGACAAGCCTCCAGCCCCACACGGGAATCTCCCCAGCCCTGGAGCATGGGGAGGGTGCATTGCCCCAGCCTCCCCAGCTCCCATGGGGAGGGCTCATTGTCCCAGCCACCCTACCCCCCTATGGGAGGGTGCACTTGCCCAACTTCTTCAGCCTCAGTGCGGCCGAAGCTCAGAAGCATTGCTGAAGCCGGGGGCAGAGTGTGGCTGGGGTCATGCCTTCCAATTTGGGAAGGCATTGCCTTCCCCCATCTCTTATTCCTGCCGCTCTTGATCAAATGCCTAGCATCTTTGGCTCCACAGCCTCCTAACTTCCATCCTGTCTAGGACCATTCCTGCCATGATCATGAATCCTGTGTGGATGGAATCTACCCATGGGATCAACAGTAGGCCATGGGGTCCAGCAGGAATGGCCTTGTGTCCATTTTAAAGGAGGTTTCTGCTTGCAAAGCCCAATGCTCATTTATCCTTTACTTCTCTTTAGAAAAAACATTTCATGCAAACATGTCACCATCAGATTTTCATCCTGTTTCCATCTTGTCCCAGAGGAGCATGTACCAGTTCTCCTAACAAACATCCACAGGACAGACAACACCCAGCATTAAACAGGGCATGGCTTCAGCATGGGAGGAAATTACAGGCGTCTGCCTCGGCTGGCTTTGTAGTGAAATCCCTTCTGGAGAACTTTCATTAGTGAATTCCCAGGCAGGCCATTGATCTGCATATCTGAAGGTCAGGAGGATATTTTGCAGAGGGGAGGGAGAAATGAAACCCTTTCCCTTTTATAATATAAATAGATTTAATCTGCATATCTAAAACCCACTTTATTTGTGCATTTCTTTTAAGTACCTTTCCCCCCCTTTCCCTGACAAAGACTCCTTTTTCGAAGGCCCCTGTGCGCAGAATACAGAAGCTGCAGCCAGACGCCAGGGGAGGGAAAGGCACTTTAATACAAGGAGGACAGGATGGGACTAAAATGATAATTTTAAGCAATAAATAGTCCATTGGGGATATCTGATTGTTCTGTTCTGCTGGGTGGTGGGAAATCTCCCAGCCTCCACTCCCTTTAGAGGGAAGCAGCTACCAGAACCACTCCACTCTGATGGGAAGGTACAAGGGCGCCTAATTGTCCGGGGTACTTTCTCACACTGGTGGAGAGAGCTTTAACCTTTGCAATCCTGGAATGCATCGAACAGGAATAAAACACCGTGTGTTTAGTCGGCAGCGCCATTTGGGAAAAGCAGCTCACACAAGGAACAGTCTCCTACCCACATGCCTCCTTTGAAATGCCTGCTTTCTGCCTCCTGTGTGAGGTGCTGGCATACCAGGTTTCATGCCAGGCCTACCTCTGTGGGGTCTGGAGGGAGACATCAGAGACGCCTGTGGCCTGGCCTAGCTCCAGCCGACAAGCGCAGGGGAGAAGGGGAGACTGCTCCCTCTGGACTAGGGTGGCAGGGGGGATGCAAGCCCACCCACTCTACTGGGTCCTGGCCTAGGTGCTAGCAGCAGCAGAGCGATCTGCCCCAGGTTAGTGGGGATCCTGGCCACAACACACTGACCCACTCGCTAGCAGTGTAAGAGACAGGGATGGGCTGTCCATGGGCCACTTCCTGTCTCCCTCTTGGGGTGTCCCTGGCTCTGCCCTGGCTTCTGTCAGGGATTCCAGTTCCTCTGTACTTCAGCCAGCAAAGGGCCCTGGTGGTCCTGGACAGTCCTTAGCTCCCTCACGGTCTGCAATCGCCTCCCAGCTCAGGAGCTTGCAGGAGGTGCCTAGTGATTCTGCCGCACTGTGGCTGCTTTGCCATCCCCACCGCTGGTCCAGGGGACATGGCTAGAGCATCCCTAACACCCCAGGGATCTCTCAGTGCTGGAACAGCCCCTTTGGGACATGGGAAGCCAGAATCAGGGGGATGTAAAGATGAGGTGCACCCAATCAAAGCCCACTGAAGACAACTTTATTATTCCCCTTTATTCGGCACTGGTGAGGCCACACCTGGAGTGTGACGTCCAGTTCTGCTCCCCCGCCCCCCCATAGAAAGGATGCGAACACATTGGAGAGGGTCCAGCGGAGGGCCACCAAAACGATGAAGGGGCTGGAGCACATGACCTACGAGGAGAAGCTGAGGGATTTGGGCTTGTTTAGTCTGCAGAAGAGAAGAGTGCGGGGGGATTTGGTAGCAGCCTTCAACTTCCCGAAGGGGGATTCCAAAGAGGATGGAGAGAGGCTGTTCTCAGCAGTGACGGATGGCAGAACAAGGAGCAATGGTCTCAAGCTGCAGTGGGGAAGGTCTAGGTTGGATATTAGGAAAAACTATTTTAGTAGGAGGGTGGTGAAGCACTGGAATGGGTCACCTAGGGAGGGGGTGGAATCTCTTCCTAGAGGTTTTGAAGTCTCTGCTGACAAAGCCCTGGCTGGGATGATTTAGTTGGGGTTGGTCCTACTTTCAGCAGGGGATTGGACTTGATGACTCCTGAGGTCTCTTCCAACCCCAGGATTCTAGGATTCTATGACTTGCCCAGAGAATCCAGGACACAGCAAGGGAGATGGTATCAGGATAGGACAATGCTCCAGGACAAGGAGCAATGAGCTGAAATTACAGCAAAGGAGGTTTAGGTTGGACCGTAGGAAAAACTTGCTAACTGTCAGGGTGGTTCAGCACTGGAATAAATTGCCTAGGGGGGTTGTGGAATCTCCAACACTGGAGATATTTAAGAGCAGGTTGGGTAGACATCTATCAGGGATGATCTAGATGGTGCTTGGTCCTGCCATGAGGGCAGGGGACTGGATTTGATGACCTCTCATGGTCCCTTCCAGTTCTATGATTTTATGATTCTATGGAAAGGGCTTTGGGTCAGGCACTTTGGGTATGTCTACACTGTACCCTTATTGCTAAACAAACTATGCAAATTGTGCCGCTTATTTTGAGTTAATTTTGAAATAATCTGCTATTCTGAAATGTTCCTTAATCCTCATGGAATGATTTTTACAAGGATGCTCAACTCGCACGCTAGTTATTTGAAAGATACTTTGAAATAACGGGCTTGGTTGAAATAACGGGCTTGATCCTGCTGTGAGGGCAGGGGACCGGACTTGGTGATCTCTCGAGGTCCCTTCCAGTTCTTGTATTCTATGAAAAGACGCAGAATAGCTATATTGGGATACTGGAAGTATCCTGATATAGTGCCACGGTCTAGATGCATCCTTAGGGAGCAGCCCAGGGAATCTCTCTATCCCCTTTCATACTCTCTCCCTTGACAGAAATTCTCTGCTGTTAGCACAAGAGCTTTTTGCTTCTGCTGCTGCCCCGCCTGCTCTTAGGAGCTGTCTTTATGGCCTATACCAGAGAGACCAGGCCTTCTTTCCCTGGCCTATTCATCTTCCATAATAGGGAGATCCTGCTAGTTAACTGCAGTGTTGAGGGACAGCGTGTAGGAGCGAGACTCTGTATGACACATGGCGGCACCGATTGGGTATTGACTGGATAATGCCTGTGGGTTGACAGGTAGCGGATGTATGGCACCCGTCTTTGCACATCTCTGCAAGCTGGGAAATTGACACAGGCAAGGGTAGTCTGCCAGGATGAAGAGGCAGCTCTGCTGTTGCTGGCTGCAGCCAGAGCTCTGAGATTTAAAGAGAAGTGGACAGCGTAAATCCTGCCGCGCTGATTGCGGACAAAATCCCAACCATCGATTTCCCCTGTTTTGCTGGCCATACATAGTGGGGCTGCAAAACCTCTCCTCTGCCCCAGGGGCAAACAAACAGCAACAGAACTACGTATCCCCTGGTTTCTTTTGTGAGGTGGTGTTAATTTAACCCCAGCCCCGTTCACGGTTATTATTGTGTGAGGCTGCCTGCCCTCCCCAAAGGAATCCCGTTGTACAAGTGCAGCTGTGGGGTGTTCTGTGATCTCAGCTTGCAAAGCCGAGGCAGGGCTCCGCTTTGGAGCCTGCGTTTTTGAGCAGTCAGTAAGATCTGCCCCCGTCACTTGCTAAAAGTGATCATGGGTCTCACCGGGGCTGCGTCAGAAAAAAATGCAGCAGCAGAGAACGCTCAAGAGGCAGCCTCCGGGGCGTCTCCTGTTGATCTCCTGCAGCTCGGGGAAAATCCCAAAGGCCTGGTGAGATCAGTGCCTTTCTCATAGGGGACGGCGCCTGCAATTGTATCTGTGGCAAGGACAGGAAATGGAACTTCCAGAAACATACCCGGGCATTGCACACCCTTGGCATGGCAGAGTTCAGTAGCAAGAGGATGATGGAATGAGCACTGCCTCTGCATTGGGGATGTGAATGGTTAATTGCTTCTCTGGTTCTGGTTAACTGGTAGGGGCTGGAGCAGTTCCCCACCTGCCGTGGGCAGGGAGCTGCTCCAGCTCCGTGGGGCCCACTACGGCTGCTCCAACCTGCTTGGCGGAGCAGCCCCTGTCTGTGGAGGAGCCCTTTTCAGTAGCAGTAGAGCTGGGAGGAACCATTCCATCCCAGTGGGACTGGAGCGGCTCCCCCTGCCTGTTCCCAGGGGCTGTGTCTAGACTTTTCTGGAAAAACTTGCCGCTTTTCTGGAAAAATCAGCCGCTTTTCTGGAAAAACTTGCCAGCTGTCTACACTGGCCGCTTGAATTTCCACAAAAGCACTGACTTCCTACTGTAAGAAATCAGTGCTTCTTGCGGAAATCCTATGCTGCTCCCATTCAGGGAAAAGTCCTTTTGCGCAAAAGGGCCAGTGTAGACAGCTAAGATTTGTTTTGTGCAAAAAAGCCCCGATGGCAAAAATGGCAATCGGGGCTTTTTTGCGCAAAAGTGCGTCTAGACTGGCATGGACACTTTTCTGCAAAAAGTGCTTTTGCGGAAAAGTGTCCGTGCCAATCTAGATTCTCTTTTCCGAAAATGCTTTTAACGGAAAACTTTTTCGTTAAAAGCATTTCTGGAAAATCATGCCAGTCTAGATGTAGCCAGGGAGTTTAACCAGTTAACCAATTAAACAGGATTTTACTTCCCTGCCTTGCATAGCAGGGCTGACAAGGAGCAGGTATCTCTCTGTCTGCAGGGAATGCGCAGGATATCAAATCTCTCTCTCTGTCGCTCGCATAGCTGCATTGACACCTCCCCCAGCAAAGGGCAAGAATGTTGGAGTTAACATCCGTCATTCCATGCTGAACTCACCCCAGCTTGCTGCTGCACACCCTGTATGGCCAGTAGCAGCAGGCACTCAACAGGAACTGAGCCCACTACAGCGGGGATTCCCTTGCATTTGTGAGTGTCGAGAGCCTGCCTCTCCCAGGGAGAGGTTACAAGAGTTTGCAGCTTATAAAATAGAGAACAATTCTGTTCGCACACCAGTCGCCAGGTAGCACAGCACGGCTGGAACAGAGAAGCTACCCAGAGTCCTGGTGACTGGTGTGCGAACAGAATTCCCCCTCTTTGTGCCTTACCACCACCCTGAAAATAAGGAACACAAAGGCTACGTCTAGACTGCAAGCCTCTTTCGAAAAAGAGCGTCTAGACTACAACCAGTACTTTCGAAAAAGCAAGCCACTTTTTCGAAAAAGAGCACTCAGGCAGTCTGCTCTCTTTCGAAAAATCACACTTTGCATTACATAGCATCTTTTTTTGAAAGAGCGCTTTTGAAAAAAGGCATTCTTCCTCGTAAAATAAGGTTTTCCGCGGTTGAAAAACCTGTCGTGTTCTTTCAATTTACTTTTGAAAGAACGCCGCAGCAGTCTAGATGCAGGGGAAGTGTTTTTTTAAAAAAAAGGCCACTTTTTTTGAAAAAAACCCTGTAATCTAGACACACCTGTTTTGGAAGCTGTTTTGGAAGCTGTCAACTAACCTCTGAGGGTGCGTCTCCACTGCACCGTTATTTCGAGAGAACTAGCGTTATTTTGAAATAATGCGTGCGTCTACACAGCCATTCTGTTATTTTGAAGTAATTTCCGAAATCGATAGACCTCATTCTACGAGGAATAATACCGATTCCGAAGTAGCTATTTCAAAATAAGGCATGTGTAGATGCTCCACTGCTGCTATTTCGAAATAAACGTGCAGTGAAGATGTAGCCTGAGAGAGCAGTACTGGGAAACTGGAGGCTCCCAGGGCTAAAATGTTTGTGAGGAAGCGACTGAAATCTGGAACACGTTGGCATTGGGAAATCTGATCTTTGGGGAGCAGTTGGCGTTTAGGGGAGCCGAGAGACTTGTGGACTAGAACACACAGCAGGGCCTGTGGTCTGCCACCTCCCTGCGGTCTGCCACCTTGAGGACAAGCTGATTACCTGAGGAACGGTTCTCATAATATGACCCCACATTTCAGCCCAAGAGCTGTGACCGTTCCCGGCTCTATGGGAGGAACTGGAGCTGCAGCACTGAAGAGAAGAGGGCGAGGCATTTTCCTTCAATAAAGCGAGTGGAAATGACTTTTAAACAGACCATTGACTCGGTTTTCTTCAGAACGCATGCAGTGCTGGAGCTCTAGGGAGCCGGAGCTCCGAGCCTGGGGGGTGCTGGGAGGAGAAGGCGAAAGCAGGACTGATGACTTGTACATGCCTCACAGAGAAAATGGTAAAATAAAAGAGGAGTCTTGAAACACCTGCAGTCCTCTGGCGATGGAAGGCTGGCTTGGCTGGGTTCATCGGCTGATCACCGCTTGCCTGGAGGTGGTGGCTGCATTGCTGAAATTCATCACGTCATCATTGCTGGGGGAAGGACTCCCCTGCCCTGGTAGAAATCCACTGGCTGCACATTTCTGAGGACTAGAGGCTTTCTGTCCCTAAGCTGCAAAGTGCTGGACGAGGAAAGGGAACTCTGCAGGCAGGGGCACATGGAGGGGACAGGCCGTGCCCTGGGTCACACAGCAGAGCAGGGATTAGAACCTGACTGTCATTTACCCTCACGGGATCATGCTACTTCCTTTAGAAACCAGCAGAAAGTTGCTTTTCTGAGAAAAGTTTTCATACCTGAGCTAAGTTGCAGATTTCCAAGATCAGCAGATTTCTGTCGATCAGCCCCCTGCATTCCCAACCAGATTGTCGCTTGGCCTTGGTTTGCTTCCCAAGACAGGGCTTTGCTCATCTCTGAGGTGTCTCTGAGGTGACGGGCTTAATGATGTAGAGGCTAAAGAGGGCAGGGCTATCCTCAGAGCTCCCCAGACAGCCCCATTCCTAGCTCCAGTGCTAGAGAAACTTGTTCAAATGGGTTTTGCAGAGGTAGAGACTATGAGGAGCACGTTTAAGAGCAAAGTCTATGCACTGAAACCGCAGGGCAGGTCCGAGCAGTTACATAGTCTCTGAGGCTGAGTGTAGCTTGTTAGCTGGGCTGAGGAGCGTGCATATCATTCAAAGGTTTGTCTGGACGTCCTGGAAATGGTAACAAAGCGCAATGCATGTGCTCATGAGCCAAAGACATTTAACGCTCATTTCCTTTATGATGAGAGTATTGTTTCTTTTCAGACCGAGTGACAATCTACTTGCTTCATACAATCAATAAACTAATCGCTGTTCAATGCAAAGGATTTTCATAAACTGGCAGAATCATTTGTAAGTCACAGTTTTTATCTTTCCTAATCAGCAATCTCAGCAATCAGACTAGCGAGCATGTCACCTAAAACCCTTCCCTTGTAGTGCAGGACTGGACTTCGCCCCCCAAAGGAAATGGGGAATTGGAAAGCAAAAGAGGAACTCTGGGATGGCAAACAGCTTGCTGAGGAAAAGAGACCCGCCAACCCAGATCTTGAAGCTGATTAGCAGCGCGCCCACAGCCTCCCACAGCTGGCAGCATGTGTATCTATGGGTGGTGCACATATGCACATGCCTCTGTGCACAGAACAAAATTTATTCTGTGCATGGATGGAAGAAATTAGAGGGAACATCGGACTTAGGCAGGACTGGCCTTACCATGAGGTGAACTGAGGCAGCCACCTCACGTCCTAGACTGTGGGTGAGCACCACTAGGACCTAGAGTGTAGAAAGTTGTGTCTGCTGCTGGTGCAGATGTATTCTCTCTGCTCTAGATGCACAGAGATGGTGGAGTAGCTGTGCTGGAGGATGGAGGGCACAAGAGACATAACAGGCAGGCAGGAGAAAAGGGGACATGGGGACGTCATTTGAGCTCCCTGCCTCAGGTGCCAAAATGTTGTGGGCCGGCCGTGGACCTAGGGGTTTGAAAACATTTGGGCAATGTTTTTACTTCCATTCGTTGGCCTCTTTGCTAAGTTCAGAGCGGCTTGCTACGTTCGGCATGTTAATATGAGCAGGGGAATGGTCCCACTATGGTGGGAAATGTTCTTGGCTCCTTCACTACCCCGGGGAAATGGGTCGGCAAAAGGGTCTGAGACCCTGATCCCACTTCCTTTATCCAGAGACCTCAAGGGCTCCCCGTCTACCCTCCTGTGTGGTAGAGTCCTCAGAACTGGGGGCTTGACCCCCTAATCTTGTTGTGGTCACCTAGGGCAGGACTCGGGTGTCCCCACTCTGCGCTTCTCTCTCACACTGAACGCTTCCCCGATCCACTGCCGGTTACGTACAGGTCCAAGCAAGTACAATTTATTAACTGACAATGAATAATAATAAAAATGTGAGACTAGGGAAAAAATGGAAAAACGTGACTGGAAAACACGGCAGTCCACTCTGCGGCATGGAGGCCTCACACGCAGCATCTCTGGAGTGTCAGGACACCAGGTCCTTGTAGGTCCCAGGTCACCTCCTCAGGCCCTGGCTGTGCTGCTGGGATGCTGCAGATCAGACACTTGCTCCGGGTGGCAGGGACCTTCTCCCAGCTCGGCCCCTCCGCCGACTGGTCTGCCAGGCCTCTTGGTTAGTGGAGTTGCCCAAGGTCCCTCCTGCTTTCCCCAGCTCCAGCCCAGTTCCACTTTCTGCTGTGCTGCCTCCAGCTCCGGGGCTGCTTCTCTGGCCCCTCCGGCTCTCTGGCTGCAGCCAGGCTCCCAGTATGGATCTGCTGCTGGGCTGCATCTCTGGCTTTCTCTAGCTAGCCCGGCTCTCTTCCCCAGCTGAGCTCAGGCACGTGTTGTCTCCTTAGCTGTGCCCCACTCAGTTGGACCCAGGCAAGTCCAGCTCACACGGAGGGTGAGACTCTCCCCGGACTCCTCAAGCCTTCATTGGCCTGCCCGCCCTGGCAATCAGGCTGACCTGGAGCGCTGGCCTCTTCCCATTGTCCCTGGGAGCGCTAAGTCTCAGCATCCTGATTTCTCAAAGACTCTTCCCCTTCCTTTTGATACTGGGAGCTACCCAGCCAAAAACCTGCACTGAGTTTTAGGAAGGGGCCAATGGTCCCCTTACACTAATCCCAGGAGGCAGCATCAGCTGGGAATCCTTGCATGGGCTCCGAAAAGAATGATCCGAATGCTTTTCTTGCTTTTAGTTTCTTAAAGACAGACATACAGACAGACACACAAAGAAATGGTATGTTTAGAAATGTAAGAAACCTCAGGACTGCCAGACAGGATCACTCAGGTCATGTCTAGACTACAGGCTTCTTTTTGAAGGAGCTTTTCCGGAAGAGATCTTCCGAAAAAACTTCTTCCGAAAGAGAGCGTCCACATTGCCAAAGCGCATCGAAAAAGCGATCTGCTTTTTTGAAAGAGTTTCCACACTGAGGGTTTGTCTAGACTACAGGGTCTATATTTGTAAAACTATACCTGCGTCTTTACTTCCACAGAGTTCTGGAGACATAACATCAACAGAACTCAGCAGTTTTGTTGACGGCAGTAAACCTCATTCTACGAGGAATAACGCCTTTTGTCGACAGAGTTCTGTTGACAGAAGGCGTTATTGCATCTACATTGTCCTTTGCGTCTACACTCTCATGTTGACAAAGTGGCTTGCTTTGTCGACAGAACTGGATGTAGTCTAGACGCTCTTTGTTGACAGAACCTTTGTCAACAGTATGGGTGTGTCTAAACTACATGGCTCCGTCGATGGAGTCATGTAGATGAGGCTGATTGGCAGAGGGAAATGAAGCCACGATTTAAATAATCATGGCTTCATTTAAATTTAAATGGCTGCCACACTCTGCTGACCAGCTGATGATCAGCTGTTTGTCGGCAGATTGGGGCAGTCTGGACATGCCGCGGTCAACAAGGAAGCCTTTGTTGACTGGCGCAAATAAACCTGGTTTCACGAGGCATACCTGCGCGGTCGACAAAGGCTTCCTTGTTGACCGCGGCGCGTCCAGACTGCCTCGATCTACTGACAAACAGCTGATCATCAGCTGGTCGGCAGAACACGGCAGCCATTTAAATTTAAATGCTTCATTTCCCTCTGCCTATCAGCCTCTCTACATGGCTCCATCGAAGGAGCCATGTAGTTTAGACACACCCTATCTATCGAAAAAACTTCTGTCGACAAAAGCCTGTAGTCTAGACATACCCTGAATGGACGGTCTCTCTCATTTAAGCTCATTTAGGCTTCTTCCTTGTAGAAAGAGGTTTACGGCTGTTGGAAAACCCCCTGCATTCTTTTGCCTTTCTGTAGAAAGAACGCTATTGCAGTGTGGATGCAATTGTAGCTTTTCTGAAAAAAACGGCCATTTTTCCAGAAAAACTCTGAATCATAGAATCATAGAATCATAGGACTGGAAGGGACCTCGAGAGGTCATCAAGTCCAGCCCCCCGCCCTCAAGGCAGGACCAAGCTCCGTCTACACTATCCCTGACAGATGTCTATCTAACCTGTTCTTAAATATCTCCAGAGAGGGAGATTCCACCACATCTCTTGGCAGTTTATTCCAATATGAAGTGTTGACATACCCTCAGGGGTCTAGGCAGCCCTGCCTCCAAGAATGGCCAACATCAAATGCTTCAGAGAAAGGTACAAGGAACCCCACAGAGGGCAGTTACGGGATGACTTGTTCCCAGGACAAGGGCCCTCTGCCATTAAGTTGCTGGGTCAGTTCAGAAAGAGACATATTCTGAGCTGCAAGAAGCATTGCTGGTGAGTCAGGAAAGAGAACTCTTCACGGGGCATCCTATTGACCCCACATCGCAGCCTATGGACAGGAGCACTGGGCTTTGGGAAGTAATTGTCGTCAGGAGAAGATGCAAAACAGGCCTTGAGCAGGCGTGGCCGCAGAAAGTTCCTCCGCACTTTACTCAAGGCCGGAGGTGTTAGGCGTATCTGACTAAATTATTCTCTGCCTCTCTAAATTCCCTTGGCAGTCTCAGCTGCGCACGGCATTCTTCACTTGGTTACTGTGCTGTCAAACAGCTGCCACAGTCAGTTACAGAGGTGGCTGCACAAGGGTGAAGGTGAAATGAGCGAGACAGAGAGATATAGTTTGTCGAGTGCTCTGGGGTGCAAATAGCTACATCAACACAGGCTACTATTATACAGCCGGGAGATCTATAAGTACAGGAAGAAATGAAAACCCAAGCGGCATCAGGAAGGGAAGAGGCACAGTACTGCCACTCCTGCAACACCAAAGAGAGACTATGTCAGGTCTGCAAGTGAGCCCTCGGGAAAAATAATAAGGACACACTTATTGAATTAGAGCATTATATGACAACTGTAAACATTACTGTCAGCATTAACATGATGCAGTGCTGAGTTTGTGACAGACATGTGGGTGGAAAGCACAAATAAACAATTTTTATGTCTTGTTTGGGCTTTTTATTCCAAGGAAAGAGATTGTATCATTTCCCATCCTTCATCCCCTAACTGGACTAATGGCCTCTAGAGCCGGGTTGGGGCATCTTTTGGGGGTCAGGGGCTGCTGACCCACAGCAAAATCAGTGGAGGGGCTGCACACAAGTGAGGAGCAAGTGGTCTCTGACTGAGAAGGAGAAAGACACTCCCCATATTACAGACTATCAGGGATGGTCTACTCTAGACAGTGCTTGGTCCTGCCGTGAGGGCGGGGGACTGGACTTGATGACCTCTCAGGGTCCCTTCCAGTTCTAGTGTTCTATGATTCTATATTCCCCTAGCACACCAGAATCTAGTGGGGGCTAGGCTGGTGGATTTTGTATGCTCCAGCCCTACAAAGGTAGGGGTAGAGGCTGGAGCACCAGCACGGGCTCCCAGTGCTGGGGAGGAAGCCCTGAACCTTGAGGGCTGGATCCAGACAACCCGGGGGCCACATCTGGCCCCCGGGCCCTTAGATTCCCGACCCCTGCTCTACAGCCACACACATTCTAAGCTTTTTCTAAGGGGAACCCCAAAGTTTTCTGGCAGACATGGCCTTGTGCACTTCATCACGGCTTTAATTTGTGATGCACACGGCACAGTGTATGTTGTGTTTGTTTTCAACTGTTCAAAAGAGAGAAGAAACAAACTTTTTAGTCTATTGTCTTGGGTTGTTTTGCATCTGTTGCCCCCATGGCTGGAATCCCAGTGCTAGAAGCACCATATGGCTTGCATTGTTATTAGGAAAAAGCACACGCACAAATAAAGAGCAGCAGGACTGCAAAATTCGGTCCATAATTAAATGCTCACGTTGCTGCAGACTGAATGACTAAACCCGTGGGAATGGAGATATCACTGCTTTAGTTAGGGTGGTATTTATTCCTCTGTCTGAGAGAGCACGGAAATGTTTCTAAGCTTGCATCCCGTTTAAAAATATGGGGCTCACTTCTGCTGCTAATGTATTATGCATAGCGAGTTCCATTATTGCTTATGGGAGATGCACATACACAATGGTGGTAAAATAAGCCCTATCCCAGTACTTACATATTTCATAATATTATAGCAGATAAGAGTGACCTGGCGGGAGCTGCTTCTGCTAAGCGCTGGCATGGTGGAAATAATTATACTCAGAGGCTGAGTCTAGACTGGCCAGTTTTTCCGGAAAATCATCCGCTTTTCCGGAAAAACTTGCCAGCTGTCTACACTGGCCGCTTGAATTTCCGCAAAAGCACTGACGATCTCATGTAAGATTGTCAGTGCTTTTGTGGAAATACTATGCTGCTCCCGTTCGGGCAAAAGTCCTTTTGCGCAAAGCTTTTGCGCAAAAGGGCCAGTGTAGATAGCTCAGATTTGTTTTCTGCAAAAAAGCCCCGATTGCGAATCGGGGCTTTTTTTGCGGAAAAGCGCATCTAGATTGGCCACGGACGCTTTTCCGCAAAAAATGCTTTTCCGGAAAAGCATCCTGCCAATCTACACACACTTTTCCGAAAATGCTTTTAACCATATATGGGTATGTCTAGACTACATGGCTCTGTTGATGGAGCCATGTAGATTAGGGTTGTAGGCAAAGGGAAATGAAGCGGGGATTTAAGTAATTGCAGCTTCATTTAAATTAAAATGGCTGCCGCGCTGTGCCGATCAGCTTTTTGGCAGCATAGCACTGTAGTCTGGACGCTCCACGGTTGACATCAAAAGCATTTGTTGACTGCCCCGGTAAACCTCATCCCACGAGGCATAACTGGGCAGTTGACAAATGCCTTTGATGTCGACTGTGGAGTATCCAGACTACAGCGCTGTGCCACCAAACAGCTGATCGGCACAGCGCGGCAGCCATTTTAATTTAAATGAAGCGGCTATTATTTAAATCACCGCTTCATTTCCCTTTGCCTACAACCCTAATCTACATGGGTCCGTCGACAGAGCCATGTAGTCTAGACATACCCTATAAGGATACTCTCTGTGCCATTATCCAAACTATATTGAATAGAACTGTTGGAGAAAGTACAGGCAACCCATGAGCGGATGGGATAAATGGAACTGCTTTATTGCCCACGCACATTTACTTTGGACAGTCATCACACCAACTGAGTGGCCACAATATGGCACCAATTACACCCATTTATCTATTTTAATATGTTAATTCACATTCTATCACTACTTTCCCTAAAATGTATCAGTAATGTTAACTCCTACACAATGAATATTAATACGCAGGAGATGGATACAATTATACCTGCCCTTAATGACTATTTACAACATTTCTCATTAAATCAACACTTTTCTACACTACAAACTTTCCAAATCAACAGGTTACAGAGATTACAAGAAATTTAATCCTGAAAATATTTCATACAGAGACAGTGAGGATAAGCAAAAGACACAACAAAGAAAAGCAGCTTCATCTATTCTTCTAGGCTACAGGAACAAAGAGAAAGAGCATGTTTATACATCAGGAAGGATAACACCAGTTTTGGCCAGACTCTTAATTTTTCTTTCCAGACTGTAGTAACAAAGGGGAAAAAAACTTGTTCAAGGGTAATGCCGACTGTGGCTGAATTCCTTAACCACCTGTGGTTGGCCATCCCAGACCCCTATTAATTTTTACATATCCCAACAGGAACCAGACCCAGGCCAGATCCCTGCAGTGCCAACCTCAATATGCCTTTCCAGCATCACTGGAAACATTGATAGCTCACTGAGTGTCGTTTTCCAGCTCGTTCATAAGAATAATGATTCATAAAAGTGTATGTCCAGCTTCTACCACCTGACATTTTTGTGTGCAGCAAAACTGAGGATTCCCTACGTGGAGGTAGCTAGTTCTTCAGCTCTCCATCGTGAGTTTATAGCTGTCTGTTTCCTTGAGTTCTCATAGCGGCTCGCAGATGCAGGGCACGGATCTCAGTGGAGACCTGTGCTGTGAGGTTCCCCCGGAACATAAATACCCTGGCACTAGCAATGCAGGATGGAGACAAGTCACAGGGCTCCATGGGATGCAGCCTTCTGGGTCTTTGGTGGTGGAAGCCTTTGGGCAGCAGCCAACTTTGGCAGGGGAAATATCTGAATATAGAATCATTGCATCATAGAATCCTAGGGCTGAAAGATACCTGAGGTGGTCACCGAGTCCAATCCCCTGCCCAAAGCAGGATCAACCCCAACAAAATCACCCCAACCAGGGCTTTGTCAAGCCGGGACTTAAAACCTTTAGGGATGGAGATTCCATCACTTCCTTACGTAACCCATTCCAGTGCTTCCTCACCCGCCTAAGGAAACAGGAAATATTGGGAAGTAAATATGATTCCATGAATCTAAAGCTCTTTGGTATCTCAGAGGTGGCCAAACCAAGGAATTTTGCCTCTTCTTGCCGTGAGATCTCTGGAACCAGGAGGTTTTGGTTTAAATGTAGGCACCCCACCCTCCAAATGCTCACCCATCACCTCACTGTAATGCCACACATGTGAAAGTGGCCAAGAGCTAAGTGACTGACATCCCCACCAATAGGAGCCAAGCCTATTCTTTGGGCTTTGTGACCATACACGGTGCATCCTGCACCCCAATAGTCACGGGCGTTCATTGGGCACTGGTCAAGGGGACACAATGGGGGAAGAGAGAAGGGAACAAAGGAAGAAAAGGTTTTTGCATGCAAACCACCCTGCTCATTCTCATTTAATTCATCAGCTACCAATCGCTGGGTTTTTATCTCAACTGCGGGAGTGCAGACAGCTGGCTGTTGACAAACAGAGCCCAGCATATGCTCATGCAAAAAGAATAAAACCCCAGCCTCTGTTCTACGAGGTAATTGCATCTCTCTGGCCCAGTCTGTCCAAGATGCTTTTGGCTTCCCTCACCTCCTTTGTGTGCAGAATATGTGTTTCTCTTTCCTCCTGGTTGAATGCTTGAGCAGAGCGGGGTTTGAAGACCAGAAGGCATCAGTTGGAGATGCTTCCTGCTAATGAGATCTCTAAGGGTTTCTACCTTCACCTTTCTCCCTTCTCTTCTCTTATTTATCATGGCAGTTTCCGTGGTATCTCCACAGCTAAGGGTCTATCAACATTCCCTGCTACCGGGCGGCACGTTTAGCCACTTAAAAGGGAAAATAAGCCACAGACTCTGTTTTCAGAGCTGAAACATGGCGGAAAAGGCCCCACTTAGTTTGATTTTATTATTCAAGTTGGGCAATCAAACCAACTGTTTCTAAGCCACTGTCTGGGTATGCCTACACTGGCAGCCTAATTCGAAATAGGGCTGCAAATGTAGGCATTTGAAATTGCAAATCAAGCCCGGGATTTAACTATCCCGCGCTTGATTTGCATCTTCCCGGACAGGTGCCATTTTTTTTTTGAAATTGACAAGCCCGGAATAGTGGTCCGCGTCTACACGCGGCAGTGAAATGGGCGTTCGAAATAAAGCCCTAGTTCGAAATACCTGTTAAACCTCATTGCAGGAGGAATAACAGGTATTTTGAACTAGGGCTTCATTTCGAAAGCCCGTTTCACTGCCGCGTGTAGATACGGACAGTTATTCCAGGCTTGTCAATTTCAAAAAGTGGCGCCTGGCCGGGAAGATGCAAATCAATATATTTAAATCTCAGACTCGATTTACAATTTCAAATGCCTACATTTGCAGCCCTATTTCGAATTAGGCTGCAAGTGTAGACATACACTATGGGAGCTGACCTAGTGTCAGAGACAGGAAAGCCTCACTTGATGGTGAGACCTCAACTCCTGAACCCCTGCTCCCCTCCTGAAGATACACGTAGGGGATGTCTCTGGTTTTCGCTTCATTCATCTTCCCTAGTAACTTTTTCCCCTCCCCTTAGCCCCCAGTTACCCATGCCCTCTTCCTCATTTCCAGAGCAGATGCCCAAGGCAACGTCTCACTGTATCGATCCTGTCTTCCTAAATCTAAACTACCAGGATCACCTGGAAACCTGCCCTTCCCCAATGAGAGGAAACCTGCCCCCCACAAACCTCTCTTGTGACTGCAGGAAACAGGACACATCAAAGGAGCCAAGAGGGAACCAAACGAGAAAGGCAGAAGTGCTACACAAAAGCAGCATTATGTGCTGTCATAACAACAATTTTCTTTGAGGCTAGAACAGTGCAGAGACATTTAAACAATTTCTCTCTCCCCCTCTCAGAATAAGAGGGAAGAATTATCCGATTGAAATTATCCTGGGTAACTACATTTGCATGGTTGTTTGTGACACAAATCTTTTGGTGGTACAGCTGCCAATAATGAACACATACAGAAATGGAAACTATTTTATTCATGAACTGCGGTGGCACCTTTATTCATTCTTCCCTTCACTCAAGGAGAACACAGATCTCCTGCCTCCCTCATTCTTTTGATAGCAACTGAAAAGAAATTGCTTTCCATACACCCCAACCTGGCATATTTTCCCACTGGGATGGGTCGGAGGGAGGGGCTTTGGCTAATGACCAGTTCCATGGCACTGAAGGCATCCTGAGGTGCGTCGGAAAGGGGCCCCAGCACTGCAGGGTCGGTGAGAGACAGAGACACCTTCATGCGGCCGTGCCATGGGTGAGTTAGTCATAGATCCCAATCCGGAAAGCAGCCACGACATTCGCAAGGAGGTGGGGATTTCGCACTTGGGAACTGGGCTCTTGCTACAGCCTGAATTTTACCAGGCCCCTGCTGCCACTGCAGAGTTCGGTGAGAAGATCTCCGTTACCTCCCTCAGTGACTCCCCCCGGGTCTCAGAGGGGCCCTGCATTCAATGGCCCATCCACTCCTTACCCTCTCTGCTCAGCCTGCCAGCAAGGGTCACCATGCCCCTTGTGAGCATGTGACAATGTGCTTGCCAGCATGTCACACTGCGTACGCACAAATGGCTTTTGGCTACTTCTGACACAGAACGTCACACCCCAGCATCAGCCCCTTGGGGCCCTCCTGCATCCCTCTCCACCAGAGTCAAACTTCTCTGAGGGACTTCTTCCGAACGAATGGAAAGGGAAGGGACTCGGGAAAGCTGTGCTCATCTTACTTGGGTTGCTGCCTCTGGTTTCTGACGTTCCACAGGAAGACGCCTGAGGGCCTCACGCCATCCAGCTTTAGGCCCTCTGGCCTCCCTCAACACTGGCACAGAGATGGGGTCACAGCCCTCAGTATTATAATAGAGAAGCTGAGATTGGCTCTGCTCTGGGAAGGCTCAGTTAAAGGGACCTGAAGCCAGATAAATCCCCCCTACTCTGTATACAATTTTATACGGGGTCCGTTCATGTTGTTTTCCCCCCTTTCTTACATAAAGAGAGAGATGCATAGCTGCTTGCCCTCTCCCAAGTAACAGTTATTTACACTGGATTTATTTATAAACAAAAGTTATTTTATTAAGTAAAAAAAGTAGGAATAATGTGGCTGTAAATAATAGCACACAGAACAAAGTAAGTTACTAAGCAAAATAAAACAAAACACTCAGCTAAGCTTAATACACTAAGAAACTTGTTACATGTAATTTCTGACCCTAACAGTATTGCTAGTCATATTTAATAGAGTGGAAAACCTCCAGTCTCAGCCCATCCTTCTTAGTGTCCAGTTTCAGTTGTTTCCAGCAGACATCTTATTCATGTATATACACCACAGAAGATCATCGCTGCCATGATCAATCTTATGGAGTTTGATTTAGTGAGTCTAGTTAAGACTTGCTAAATCAAATTCAGAGGGTGCCCACATCAGTTGCTGATACTCCTACTTGTGTGAGGATAAGGGAAGCTAATGGGAGTATTTGCTTTCATTAGCTTCCCACTATGGGGCCAGCAGGGAAACGCGAAACAAGGTACATCGACTCCAGCTACATAATTAATGTACCTGGAATTTTGTTTCTTGCTTTGATGTCCCCTTTTAATGTAGACCTGGCCTTAGATGGAAAACAGGGGTATTCTCAGGACCAGTGGCCTCGCTTCTAGGGGCTCCCCTCTTAAATAGGTCAACCCCTTCTACAGACAGGAAAAACAAATCCATTTATAGATCACTGTTGTTACCAATGAGCCATCCCGTTTCTGAAATACCCTTAATGGCCCTCACTTAGCATGTCTCTGTTAGTAAAACAGGGCTATACTTCCTATTTCTAACTTCAAATATGGGATACATGCATACAAATATGGGATACATGCATACAAATATGGGATACATGCATACAAATGGGAAAATCACATCCAGCAGATTACAACTTTTCAAATGATACCTTACAAGATGTATTTTGCATAAAGCACTTCCCAGTGATGCATATTCATAAGCATATTTCCATAAAGCACATGAAGAGCCCCGTGACTCTCTCCCCTTTTGGGAGGCTGGTTGATTAACAAATTCAAAGCAACACAAATCTCTCTCCACCTCCAAAACCTCAAATGACTCCCTCTCCTGGGGTTGGGTCCTTAGTCCTTCCAGGCTTCAGCAGCAATCTCACCCTCTCTGCAGGCCCAAAGCCTTTCCCAGGGCTTCTAATTCTTAAGAGAAACTCCCTCCAGGTGCATTGCCCTTTGTAACCCTCCTATGTGGGGCCCTGCCCCCCAGCAGGCTCCTGCCCCCTGCAAGACCCCTCCTCCTGCCTGGTCACTCTGAGAGTTGCCAGCTACCTGCCTCCTTCTCAGCAGGCTCCCTAGACTCAGATTGCCCTTCTGTTCTCCAGCAGAGTTCGTTCCTGGTCACATGCTCTCATCATGTGACTCTCACACTGATTCCCTGCACCTGGGAAGGCAGCTGTACCTGGAACAGGTGAAGCTTAGCCCCACTCCTCTTAAAGGGACAGCTCCCCCTGCAACATCACCCAGTAGATATCCTGCCAATTACAGGATGCTGTTATTTAGGTGACCAGAAATAAGCAAGTGCCAGGCACAGATGAGACGTGCCACATGTTGATAATCAGGGTGGAACGCAAGTGGCTTCCTCCTCTCATATCCCCATAAATTCCCTCTCTCCAGGGCTAGCTAAGGCTAGGACTGCACTGGCAGAGTTTCACTGGTGATAATGAGCCAGGAAAAGAAAGATGCTGGTTTGCGGAGTCACTGACTTCCACAGGCATCAGAGAGGGCTTATATCTGCAGCACTTCCATTCCTGATGACTCAGAGCAGCGCCCCGTGGGCAGCTATCCCAGGGCATGTCCACACTAGGAAATTATTTCAAAATAACGTATTTTCAAATAATTACTCCTGAAATAACTATTTCAAAATAAGCTTATTCCCCAAGGTAAACAGGAGTTATTATTTTGAAATAACCAGCCCCTTATTTTGAAATAATGGGATTGGTAGTGTGGACGCTCTGCTTGTTATTGTGAAATAAGGGAGGTTATTTCAAAATTAACTCCCTAGTGTAGACTAGAGCCCACAGTGCAGCTCTATGGGAAGGGTGAGGGAGGGGAATGATCACAGGGCATCCTGGGTCCCTTCACAGCCCCCTCTCCCAAAATACTGGCCAGCTCCAGTACCTCAACGTTGCTGCAAACAGGGGATCCTTTGCTCCATGGAGCAAACATTGTCACCCGGCCCAATGATAAGTGAGCGCTTGCCAAGAAAAGAGGAAGGGGAGTTTCAAAGTTCCTGGGGCCTTATATGGGGAGGGGCGGATTCCTGTTTACCTGGCATTAGAGCAGCAGAGGTACTGGCTAGAATTATACCACCTAGCCACGATGGCATATCCTCCAGAGGCCATAAGCTTTGCAAACAGTTGGAACGTTGGCTTCATTTGTACGTCACTGCAAAAGCATCACCAGTGCTGTATGCCTCTTGGGCAGGTAGTTTTCTTTTTGCAGTGCAGCTTCTGAGTTTCCCTGCAAAAAGTCAGTGGTAAGTGTAGTCGCTCCCACGATTTTTGCACAAAAAAGGCACGTTTTACACTTTCAATGGCTAGTGTAGAGATGTCCTATGGGCCCAGCGGCCTGTCAGCCAGGCCTTTCCAGAGGGGGCTGCTGTTCTTTGGTCCTGGGAGGATCTCAGTCCTCTGCTAGCCACAGTCTTGCTCTTCCCTCCTGCCCTACCTGAGCAGCAGCAGGACTAGCCACGGCACAGTCACACTGCTCCGTCTAGTGAGTGCGATTCTCTTCGTTCATCAACCTTCCCATGTTGTATCATCCCTGAACAGTATATTGTCCCAGCAATTATTTAAGAGTGCAAAGAAGAGACTCTGCCTGGGATCTATAGTAAAGAGCTCTTTATATTCTCTTCTGCAGCTTTACTGAAAGGTACCAGCTACCAAAACTCTGATGTGTGTTCAGACTTGACCTCTTCTCTTCTCTTCTCTTCTCTTCTCTTCTCTTCTCTTCTCTTCTCTTCTCTTCTCTTCTCTTCTCTTCTCTTCTCTTCTCTTCTCTTCTCTTCCATGGAACAACTTTCCCAAGACTCCGAGCTATCTTTGATCTTAGCAGAATGGTGTAAATATTGCAAGACCATGGCTTCAGCATCCAGCCCATGAGAGATTCAGTTGATTGGATCTTAACCAGAAGTTCAGAGAGCTCAGAAAAACAAACTGATTTTAAAATAAAGTGGCTCAAATCCAGCATAATGCGTTATCTTTTGCAGTAGCTGTCAAGCAATGAATCACCCTCCACATTTAGGGCTTGCGCCTCTCCCACTGAAGGCAATGCATGCTTTGCCATTGTCTTCAACGGTCATACCCCAGAGTAGTAGGTGTTTTTTTACTTCTTAGGGTATGTCTACACTACCACCCTAGTTCGAACTAGGGTGGTAGTGTAGACATACCCTTAGAGAATTGTAGCTTGTAACTGAGGGTATGTCTACATTAGCTCGTTAGTTTGAGCTAGGTAGGCAAATGAGGGCAACCGGCGTTGCAAATGAAGCCTGGGATTTAAATATCCCGGGCTTCATTTGCATGTTCCCGAGTGCCGCCATTTTTAAATCGCCCTTAGTCCGAACTAACTGCCCGCGGCTAGATGTGGCAGTTAAATGTTAATTCAAACTAACTCCTTAGTTCGAATTAAATGTTACTCCTCATGGAATGAGGCGTCACAGTTAATTCAAACTAAGGAGTTAGTTCAAATTAACGTTTAACTGCCACATCTAGCTGTGGGCAGTTAATTCGAACTTGGGGGGATTTAAAAATGGCGGCGCCCGGGAACATGCAAATAAAGCCCGGGGTATTTAAATCTCGGGCTTCATTAGCAACTCCGGTTGCCCTCATTTGCCTACCTAGCTCGAACTAACGAGCTAGTGTAGACATACCCTAATACATTAATTTTCTATAACAGCTGGATATAAAACACTAATACCTGTTAGGTAATAGGTAAAAGACTAATTAAGGTTTAAAGCTGAAATGCTAGAAATCTACAGGCTTAGGTGTGTAAAATATTTAGCTTAGCTGAATTAGGCCATAGGGCAAATTAGCAGCATGACCAAAGTAAATTAGCCTAAGTATGTTACTGATAAACTGGCTAAGCTTGTGTCTATATTTGTGATATACCGATGTGGAAATAACTGCTGAGTTTGGATAATAACGTCTAGGAGAGACGAGCAGACACAAGAGGGAGTCAGGGTGAAATGTTAGAGACTTTCTTGAGGTGACTGCCTGTTGCTATGGTGATAAGGTGATGTAAATATTAATGAGTAAAGGGGAATAATGAGTTAGCCTACTGAAAAGGGGGCACCCCAAAGTAGGGGGGACTCAAATAAGGGAAAGGGTTGAATACCTTCATACATATGCACAAACCCCAGGGGGCGTCAGCATAATGCATTGTGAACGCTGCCTCCAGGCCTGGAGGAGGCCAGCCACCGCAGATAGTGGAGACTGTGAGGGGAACAACTCACCACTGTAGGGGGGGGAGCGAGGGAAGAAGCAGCCATTCCGCATTGTTCCCGGGCCAGATGGCAGCGTGTGGGATGTCGGTCGGTTGGTTAATAAAATAATTGTGCATTGCAGAAAGTGCACTATGCTGCCCTGCTCTGAGGCGTGCCCCGGCTATTCACTGCCCCTCGACTGTAGCTCATGGTGGGGGAGTCCTTGGGGCTGTCACAGATTAAAGCAGGTGTGGCCCCTCACCCTGTGTAGACAGGGCCAATTGTCGGAAAACCCTCGTTTTGTGCAAGATCCTGTAAACCTCATTTTTGAGGAATAAGGGCTCTTGCGCAAACAGGTTTTTTCCCCCGACAAATGGCCCCAGCTACATGGGGCTTTTTATTGCAAAAACCTCTTCCGCAAAAAGGATTGGAAGATATGCAAATGAGAGCGTGAGATATGCAAATGAGCATTTCATTTGCATTTCCTCTTCCGCAAAACCCCCGCAGTGTAGACGTAGACGTAGTGAAGTAACCCCCATTTTTGGGTAGCTGTCACTGGCGGTATGATACTTTGGGGCTGCAGAGGGGTCCCAAACCCAGCATGACTGGGGCAAGTGAGGTAAAGGAGCTGGGACATGTTGGCAAATGTGACGCGTTATCATTTGTATGCATTATGGGCGTCTCCTAGAGCAGGTGGAATGTCAGGCGCTGGGTGTCGTTGCTGCAGGGGGATCGGGCGATCAGCGGAGGGTGGGGGGGGGGGCTAAGGCAGTGACCTGCCTGTCCTGGCACTACAGACTGCGCTATGCCCCACAGCAGCCAGAAGCAGGCCCGGCTCCTAGATGGGAGGGGAGCAGAGAAACACGCAGGGCTCCGCTTGCTGCCCCTGCCCCAAGCCCTAGCTCCGCAGTCTCATTGGCTGGGAACCTGCTGCTGGCTGCTTCTGGGGTGCAGCCTGGTCTGCGGTGCCAGGGGAGGCAGGAAGCTGCCTTAGCCCCGCTGCTGCACCGCTGATCAGGAGACACTTAAGGTAAGCCTCTCCTGGCCCAGTCTTGACACCCCCAAAGCTGGAGCCCCCTCTTTCACCCCAAAGCTCTCCTCCTCCCCACTCCAGAGCCCACACTCTGGTCAAATTACGTCAGGTCGCAGCATCAACAATTTTCTTCCACTGAGTCATGAGAAAAAAGATTTGAAAAATCACCGACCTAAATAGGCAAGAGCTCCAAAAGGTGGGGGTCTGTGTTACAGATTCTCATGCAGGGGGTGAGAAATGCTTACTGCAACTTACCTATAAGCCTGGGATAATAATCACTGAATGGAGGGCACCCCTCTTTCCATTGGTGTTAGTACGCTCCCATCAGACTCTCTAAGTAACAGCCTCGAAAAAATCAACCATCTCCCCATTGCATACACTGAAAGCTTTAGTTATATGCTAGTGGCTGATGGGAATAGCTCAGAGCTGGTTGTACAGCATCAACAACTCTAGGCTGAAATGCTGCCTGGTTCTAATTCCATGGAGATTAACCGTCCTGCAAAAGAAACATTCACGAGAGTGTCTCCGACTTCCAGAAACATGGGGGTTCTTTGGGAAGGTGGGGCCTGTTCAGTCTACCTGTTAGTGATGGGAGGAGGGGGAGCAGGGTGCATGGCGCCCTGCTCTCTAGCCCCGTCAGCCAAATTATCTCCTGCTATAAAGCCCTGACGTATGTGTACTCAAGTACTGCTACATGCAAACCCAGCCACCTCATCGCATCCTTTCAAGGCTGGGAAGCCCACTCTGTTTCTCTAGCTGGAAGAGGTAATTAGTCACTTTAGTGTTGAGCGACGATGGCATTCTTATCAAAATGCCACTTGTGGCTTGCTGAGTAATATGTTTAATTCTCCGCAGAAGAGGATCCATGGGACGCGCCAGTCACGTTCCCATGGGAGTAGTCAGCTGGCAGCGGTTACGGTTTCTTTTTAATAGAGCTGAACAAGGAAAGAACCCACGTGTGCTCCTCAGAATCAGACAAGCACTGAAGTGACTGATTTGAAAAGGCAGGAGAGAGCATCAAAGGGCTAAAGGCTGAATGAGCCCACGTCTGTGTGGAGTTTAGAGTGTTGTGGAATGCACAGGACAGGTGGAACCTCTCTATTCTGGCACAGGACAGGTGGACCCTCTCTAGTCCGGGGTCTAGTCAGGGACCTGACTGCTGCCCAACCAGAGAATTTCCTGAACCATGGGAGGTCAGTATCGTCTAGCAGCATTACCAACGCTTCTACTGCTTACTGGGCAGAGGACTGGACATGAGGGCAAGGGACTGGATTTGATGACCTCTTGAGGTCCCTTCCAGTTCTACGATATGTAACAGCAGAAGAAGTACCTGTCAATTATAGGACCCATGTTAATGAGGCTAATTAAGTGGGCTGGATGTGTCCCATACATAGTTTTTGAGGTGGAAATGCAGATGTTAATGGCAGGAGACTTTGTACTTGAATGTCTTTGTTTAGGCCCAGGGTAATGGTGTCACATGTATAGATAACTTCCAGTTCTAGCCAGGCACGCTGATAACCACGCTCTTTTTGGGATCGGCTGGCATCATGTGCGGTTCCAAATGAATTCCTCCTCTTTCTTTTATTAGTGATGGTTTCACAGTGCGAGGCCTCTCCCTGTGGGCCCAGGAAGTAGGGCTGTCCTGTGTCACATTCCCAGTCACACCAGAACAGCGCGGTGGCAGTGGAGAGTTTCAACATGTGCAGAATCGTTAGTTTAACGAGGAACGAGTTACAAAGCCCTAGCCACTGGCAGAGCAGAAATGGTGCTGCATGGGGGACAGGGGTGTCCTGAGCCCTTCGTCCGGGACCCATGGCACCCGACTGAGCAGTAACTGGCCAGGGTAGACGTGGCTGTGAGACCCACATCTGCAAAGCAAATTCCTGACCGGCCCCTGCAGAATTGGCACCTGTATGTACAAAACTCCCTCAGCAGGAATTATAATACATTTCTGCAAGGAGGCTACCTCTCACTCTCTCATTCCCCCAGGACCAGTCACAAGGTCAGGTGGAATAGCAGCTGGGACAACTGCAGCTGCCTGGCTTTTAAAGTCAAGACATTGAGTGGAAGCTGCTTTTCGGGGGGCTTGGTTTTTTTACAGAAAAGAGCAACTGTTCTTTCCCAGCCTCGGCTTTGTGTGACTCAGGGCACCTAGTGGCTAATTGCCAGTTGATAATTATCCCACAACGGTCACCACTTACACGTTCCTTGGGCTTCAGGCTTGCCAGCACCGTGGTCTCGGTCTGATGCCCCATAAGAAGTGTGGGGAAAAGTCCTGCCCCTTCCTGCACTAACTCTTTGCTTGCCACCCGTGCAGGTTACACTCTCTCTGGTGTTTGACTGCCACTGAAAATGGGATATTCTCTTGGCAACACAGGCAGCGTGAGTCAAATGCGGCATTCTCTTAAAGTGGGAAGAAAATTGCCAGAGCTGGTTACGCATGCATCTTTGAAAGGCTGGGTTTTCGTTCCTCTTCCTTCCTGTTCCTGAGCTCCCCTGTTCTTCTCAGTGGTGTCTGTAGAAAGGTTGGGAAAGAATCAGCACAAACCCCTTACGCTGAAAACCTCCCCGCGGGTCTCCAAATTGAGAAACGCTCAGCGAATGCCAACTTTCCAAAAAAGCCTTCCAAATATCTGCCCTCATGCTGGCTGAGCAAGGGGCGCACATCTGCACAATTAGCCCTTTTGTACTAGCCGGTGCAAATTCTGCAGGGTCAGGAATGGAGGTGTAAGGCCAAGTCTACACGGGCAAGTTACTGTGCAGGAAATCAGCCCCCAGCCCTGTAACTCCTGAGGAGTCCACACCTGCAAGGCACTTAGTGCACACTGGGCTCTGCAGTTTCTGCACTCCAGGTAAACCACCTCGACCAGAAGCATAGAGCTTGCTGCGCAGTGGCTAGTGCTGGGGGCCAGTGTTTGCTGCTTTGTGACTGGGCTCTGGAAATGGCCCATAATCCCTCTAGTGGCCATTCTGCTCATTGTTTTGAACCCTGCTGGCCGCCCTGCAGGCATACACCCACTAGGCTGTGCCCACGAAAGCTCATGATACCATCTACATGTTTTGTTAGTCTATAAAGTGCTACCAGACCATTTGTTGTTTTTTAAGTTTATCCTTTACAGGCTAACTCGGCTACTCCCTGAAGCCCCTTTGAAAGGTTCATTTGGGACACCCTGCATGCTGTGCCAATCTGCTCTAGGACCCAAGACATGGGTGTGTGTGTGTGTGTGTGTCAGAGAGAGAGAGAGAGAGAGATTGGTGTGCAAAGTCAGGGAAAGCGGCATGGGAGGGTTATGACAGGGTTTCTCCTGCCTCGGGATGGGTTGTTTCCCGCTGCTATCTGAACTTACAAGACAGCATGCTGACATCTCCCAAAACACACTGTCTCCTCTCTGCATCCACACCCACACCCTCTCTGTCACATGCTCCCCCCATTTCCCCAACTTCTGTCGAAAAGCAGCGGTCGATGTTACAGGATGACCATGGAGCACTGGGATGGGGACACCTGCATCGTGTGACACTGACTGCCCCCTGAGGCAGGGCAAACCTCTCCCCAAATACCCCGTGGCCAGGTGCACAGAGGGATAAGCTCCCACAATGCACTGCTCTCTGTTGCATCGCAAGAGCGGCTCAGGTGGATGGGCTTATGTGGATAGTGTGGACACATAACAGCAGTTTCTTTGCAGGGCTCTGGGAGCAGCACTGATACCAGTGTAGATATCACCTAAATTCCCAGCTGGACTCTGCACTTGAAGTGAATAGGAGTTTTTCTACGGACTTTATGGGATTCAAGATCAGGTCCCAAATGCCAGCAGGTATGTGAGGTCCTCACCTGCACTGAAACCAGTCTAGGATGGTCCTCCAGGTTCCCCGGTGGATTACTGTCATCCCATTGAAGTCCAGGGCACGTGAGATGGTATATTCAGATGCCTGCGAGTTCAGTTCCACCTGGCCATTCATGCAAAGTTCTGCAGCAAGACAGGCAGCATCAGCCCTGGGCAGCCCTGGGATACTCCGCAGTCTGGCAAGCTCCAGCCACCTTGGCGGTTCAGCCGTGATGCGGTTACTGGAATCTGGCTAACTCCCAAATGTTCAGGAACCATCAAAGTTCTTAGAATAATTGTACCCAGAGAGGGAAGGTCTCATTTCAGCTAGAAAAATGAACGGAATGTTCATTTCAGCTGCCGGAAATGCACTGAACCAAACACCTCACTTTGTTTTATGAGGCTCCAGGGCCCCTTCAGAGTCATTTACACCCCATTCTGCAGATGCAACAGAGCTTTTTAAACAAGTCTTTCCCCCATCATGCCTGGAGGAAAGTGGTTTAGGCCATTTATTTCAGAACAACTTTGATCTTCCTGGCAGCACAAAAAAAGCAGGAACGAGATGGTCCAGGACCAGAAACAAGCTGTTGGGACATTCAGGGCTCTTCTGCAGAATGAAGGAAGCGTGAATATAAATAATAGGGCTGGAAGCACCTAAGTGGGACTGAAGCTGCATCAAGTGAGGCCTTGTGTGTCTCTGTACGGGACAATTCTCCCGACCACATGCATCAGGGCGAGATCCCTTCATTGCTGGTGAGTAGAGGCCAGATACTGGCTTTCAGCATAGCCCTGTGTGACGGACATGGCATGAGAGGCACTGACACCTTTGTGGCCGCATCTTCACTACAGGGAAGATCAGTGCTGCCGTGATCGATCTTCCGGAGTTCAATTTAGTGGATCTAGTTAAGACCTGCTACATCAAACTCAGAGGATGTCCTCGTCAGCACCAGTACTCTTGCTCGTCACGAGGAGTAAGGGAAGCCAACGGGAGCCTTTGCTCCCATGGGTCTCCTGAAGTGGGGATGGCAAGGAAACTCAAATTAAGGTAATTAACCTAGCTGGAGTTGCATATATTAAAATTCGACCTTCCCCTTTAGTGTAGACCTGGCCTCTGAGTCTCATTTGCCCCGGCTCTCCCTCCTTACTGGGGACTAGTGATCGATTCCAATGCTGGCCTGCAAATTTCTACTCCCTGTCTGCCACTCTGGCCAAATACGTGGCACTAGCCAATTCTCTGCCGTTCCCCGGGGCCCTGCTTTTGGCAGAAAGTACATGGGAGGGACCAGCTCTGCTGGACCCTGGACACGAGATCTGAGGTGCAAGGGAAGATCTTACCCCTGCGTGCCCCCCGTCCTGCTGTGGGTGTGATCAGGGGAGCAGGACACAATCACAGCACTTGTGAAGCCCATGACTCATTCTCCCCCAGCTGCCTCTTCTTTCGCAAGCGCGCGCCGATGCTAATAGCAGGAAACGTCATTCTAACAAAGGCCTTTTGTGGCTTGTTAAAACGATCCAGTATTTTGTGCAACCCGGCCCCTCCCTCCCCACAAGCTCTATTGCACAATACAACCCATGCTTGTGTTTTATGTCGGTGGCACACCATGTATCTCATGGAGCCCTGTGGCTCAGAACAATAAGCTACAGGAGCAGCGTGGCTGCGAAAGCCAAGTGGTTAACACAGGGAGGCACGTGGGTAAAGTACAACATTTTAGTCTGGGATTTAACTGGGGCTGAGGAGAAATAATGCCGATACCCCCAGGGCCAGACTCTGCATAACATTGGAGCTGCCACGGCTCACAGGTCGCGCCCACCCTTGTCCCCTCGGTCCCCAGGCGGGACCCCTCCTTCAGTGCGGCAGCTCTTTCTCAGGGAGTCTATTCCAGTGCAGCATCCACCTCTTGGGGCACTCACTCTCACCTGGGGGGGTCCGCCCTTCCGCCCCCAGGACAGTGCCTGTCAGGGCCTTCAGCACACCTACCTCCGCCATAAGCCCCTCCACCTGCGGGGGTCCACTCCCTCTGGACTCCCGGGGTCTCCACTCCCAGAGGGAGTAATGCCACCTTGTTCTCCAGACCAGAGCGACTTTCAGCCAGCACAAAACAGGAGGGTTTATTGAGCTTTGAACGCAGCCAAGGGTCTCTCAGGCCTGTGGGCCTGGCCCCCCCCAGCCCAGCATGTCAGTCTTCCCTGTATCTAGGTGACTGCTCTGCTCTCTGTCCAGACCAGAAGAAGGTCTTCCAGCAAAGCCTCCAATATCCTCCAGCAACAGACCCTCCACTGTCCATCGTCTCTCTGCAGGTAGTCAGGGTCACCTGGGCCCCTTTCTCCTCCCCCTCCCTCTCCTCTGTCCAATGTTCTCCCCTCTCCGGAACCAGCTGGGTCGGTCACCAGGTCTCCCCTCCGCAGCCCGTTGTCTTTTGTCTGGCTGGAACCATCTGTGTCCTCTGAGCAGAGTCAGCCGGTCACAAGGGCACCAGATGCTGGGGTTCTAGTTCTGTGCTGTTCTCTGAAACAACAAACTCCCGCTCCGCTTTTAACCAGTCACATCCCAGGGCACTGAATGCCACCTCTGCATGCGGCCTCCCTTTAAGCCCCCCAAACTCTCCACTTCCTCACAGGAGCCAGTCAGGGAACCACAACGCCAGCGTGCAAAAAGCGGGGTACAGTCGCAATGGATTGCGAGGGAGGTTGCAAAGACAGCCTGCCTCTCTGGGCAGAGCTTGTGGTGTGCAGAAACACAAGTAAGCAATCCAGCTTTCTACTCCTCGGGCTCAGGGAGGCAGCCAAATGCACACACCATCCAACAGGAGAACTGCTGGGCTGTGCCGATGCTCTGAATGCTGGTGAGGACGTGGCCTGGGAAATTCAGGAGGAGATGCCATCTGGCATGGCCAGGGGTTTGAGAGTCCAGCCAAGAAGCAACGAGGTGGAGAAACTTGGAGCAGAAGAATCCAGGCTGGAGTGAGAAACGCCCAGGAGAGCAAACGGATTCCGAGGTCACTTGCGAACGACCTTTCAGCTAGCACGGCAATCTGGAGTCTCGCCCGGGTGGCTTGATAGGCAGCAGCAGCAGCTTTGTTACAGGGCAGCGTGGAGGAAAACAAGCCGCTTAACCCAACCCTCAGGCATAGCTGCCTTTCTACCTAGAGCATTGAAAACAGAATATATATGAGAGTGGCTCTCGATCTGCATGGCAAGGCCCGACAGCAGTAGCATCCTGTTGTGAGGCCACCTCCCCATCACAGGACATGCAACATCATTAAAGCGCCAAGGAGACAAATCTGAAATGAGAATGTAGGAGCTGCCAGATTGGATCATCCCACTATTCCAGGGGTGGGCAATAAACGCCCACCGGACGGACGTGGTTTTCCAGGGTCAGCCCCGGGCGGATTGCCAGATGCTTTATTTACCTGCATGTCTGCTGGCTCGCCCGTGTGCAGCTCCTAATGGCCGTGGATCGCCGTTCCAGTCAAGGGGAGCTGTGGGAAGAGTGGTCCAGCCCACGCTGCTACCTGCAAACTCCCATTGGCCAGGAACAGCAAGCCACAGCCCCTGGGAACTGTGCGCAGCCGTACCGGAAAAGCAGGTAAATAAAGCATCGGGCTGACCCTGGAGAACCACGTCCGACCCATGGGCCGTTTATTGCCCACCCCTGTATTATCCTCTTCCTGACAAAGATCACTGCTATCTGCTTCAGAGGAAGGGGCAAGACTTTCAGTAAGGGCTAGTTATAAGAACATACGAATGGTCAGACTGGGTCAGACCAAAGATCCATCTAGCTCAGTATCCTGTCTGCTGACAGTGGCCAAAGCCAGATGCCCCAGAGGGAGTGAATACAACAGGGAATCAGCAAGGGATCCCTCCTCTGTCACCCGTTCTCAGCCTCTGACAAACAGAGGCTAGGGACACCATTCCTGCCCATCCTGAGGAATAAAGTACTGATGGACCTAACCTCCACGAATGTATCTAGTTCTTTTTTGAATCCTGCTAAAGTCCTGGTCTTCGCACCATCCTTCACACCTGGCGAGGAGTTCCACAGGTTGACTGTGCACTGTGTGAAGAAAAACTTCCTTTTGTTTGTTTTAAACCTACTGCCTATTCATTTCATTTGGTGACCCCTAGTTCTTATGTTATGGACTCACTGCCCCAGTGGAGGAGATTCTTCCTCATGGCTTGGCAAAGCCACGTCCACCAGGCTGATTGTTAAGATGAGAAAGAAGGTGTCTGGGTTGTTTGGCAGAGAGATCATTGGCCTGGTTCTCAGAAGGGCTTAGCTCCCATTCTAGCACCCAACATTTCCAAAATGGTCAACTGCCAGCCGCTTCCATGGGAGAATTCCCCACCTTCCCCTCCCATCTGGGCATTTTCCCTCCCTACTCTCCCATCATCTCATCAAGAGCTTTCGGAGGGCGAGTTCTCTGGAAATTCTCGTCCCATGCCAATGCGTCCGCCACGCCAGGCACTCGGAATGTGTTAGCCATTGATCTTTGTCCCACAGCATTTGCAAACCCTTGGGTCCCTTCGACCCCTCTAGTGACCTCTCTCCACTTTGAAAACTTACCATTTATTCCTACCCTTTGTTTCCTTATCCATTGATCTCAAAGCACTTAACAAAGCAGGCAAACATCACAATCCCCATTTCACAGATGGCAAAACTGAGGCACTGGGTGGTGACTTGGCTTGTCAAAAGTCACCCAGCAGGTGAGTGGGAGAGCTGGGAACAGAGGCCAGATCAGGGCTTTGTCCACAAGACTTCCTTTGCTTGACTGGAAACGACCCCAGGCATGAATGACCCAGTCTCCGAAAGGCAACAGCCCTTTGGTTTTCAACATTTGCCAGTCCCCGGTGTGACTCAGAACAGGGGACAGACTTTCTGTCTGTGACCCCCAGTCAGAGGTCCTGGGGTCCCCCCACCGGCGGTTGCCCTGCCAGCAAATCCACAGAACAGAGTAAGTTCGAACCCAAATGTTCCTGGAGTTCCTTGTGCTGTTGTTTAGATAAGTTTAAATTAGCTGTGATTAAGCTAATTTCAAGGTAATTAACTCGGAAAGATATCCTCCACTTTTTAAAATTCTAAGTGGCTGTTCATTAAGGGGAAGCAAACGAGCAAGCTGTGTGCCATTTTAGAAAGCCGCGTAATTAAAGTACGAGGAGCTAAATGCGGAACGAACGGCGGAGTCATTAATGAAATATGAATATTCTTTATCTAATTAAATGCCATAATTAATGGGACATGCTCGTAGCATTGCGGGGGGAGGAGGGGACCACACAGGGGAGTGGAAGCAAAGTGCTGGGAGGGCTGCTGGTTAACATGCTGCTCTTGTTGTGCGGATGGGATGGTGCAAACACTTCTGTGCTGCAGTCATGGCCCAGGTCTCTGTTTCTCCAAAGAGCAGGCCCAGCACCGGGGGCTGGCCTGGAGCTCCTTCCTCCCTACACCAGCCCCAGGCAGGAACACAGTATAGAAGAGAGAAGACGTTGCTATCAGACTGGTGCTTGTCTAACCTGCTCTTAAAAAATCTCCAATGACGGAGATTCTACAACCTCCCCAGGCAATTTATTCCAGTGCAGAACCACCCCAACAGGAAGTTTTTCCTAATGTCCAACCAAAACCTCCCTTGCTGCCATTTAAGCCCATTGCTTCTTGTCCTATTGTCACAGGCTAAAGAGAATAATTTTCCTTCCTCCTCCTTGTAACAGTCTTTTAGGTACTCAAAAGTTATGTCTCCTCTCAGTCTTCTCTTTTCCAGACTAAACAAGCCCAGTTCTTTCAGTCCTCTCTTATTGGTCGCGTTCTAGACCTTTAATCATTTTTGTTGCTCTTCTCTGGACTCTCTCCAGTTTCTCCACATCTTTCCTGAAATGTGGTGCCCAGAACTGGACACAGTACTCCAGTTGAGGCCTAATCAGTGCAGAGTAGAGTGGAAGAATGACTTCTCGTGTCTTGCTCACAACACTCCTTTTAATGCATCCCAGAATGCTGTTTGCTTTTTTTTTGCAACAGTGTGACACCGTTGACTCATATTTAGCTTGTGGTCCACGATGACCCCTAGATCCCTTTCTGCTGGACTCCTTCCTAGACAGTCCCTTCCCATTGCGTCTAGACTGGCAAGATTTTGCGCAAAAGCAATTGCTTTTGCGCAAAAACTTGCCAGCTGTCTACACTGGCCGCTTGAATTTGCGCAAGAGCACTGACTTTGTAATGTACAAAATCAGTGCTTCTTGCGCAAATACTTTGATGCTCCTGCTCAGGAAAAAGCCCTCTTGTGCAAGAATACTTGCGCAAGAGGGCCAGTGTAGACAGGGAAGAACTGTTTTGTGCAAAAAAGCCCTGATGGCTAAAATGGCGATCGGGGCTTTCTTGCACACAATTGCGTCTAGACTGGCCATGGATGCTTTTGCGCAAAAGCACTTTTTGCACAAAAGCATCCTTGCCAATCTAGACGCACTTTCGTGGAAATACTTTTAACGGAAAAAATTTTCTTTTAAAAGTATTTCTGCAAAATCATGCCAGTCTAGACGCAGCCATTCTGTATGTGTGAAATGGATTGTTCTTCCCTAAGTGGAGCACTTCGCATTTGTCCTTATTGAATTTCATCCTATTTATCTCAGACCGATTCTCTAGTTTGTCCAGATCTTTTTGAAGAATCAGCCTCTCCTCCAAGGCACACAGTGGCAGATGTTGGCAAAACCCCCCAAGGAAAGTGACTGGTTGGACAACCAGGTCCCTGCCTGCACATGTTGAATCTCACCTATCAGCACTATTAATACTGGCCTATGCACTCGCAAGTTGGGAGATATAAGTGAATGATCAAGCAGGGCCAGATCCAGGAAAGACAGTGCAGATGGGAAAGGCCAGAGGTGTGCGCGGAAAGCTCACCTCGGCCACAAGTGTCCTACACAGTCATAGCAGCGTCAGAGGTGATTTGACTCTTATTTGTTTGCTGGCATTAACCCTGCATTTCACCCATGTTTCCTATTTCTGATGGACTTTTCAAACATTTACAATTGTGAACAACGTGGCATCACATTTAGTATGAGACTCAGAGCCCCGTGACATCACTGGCAACCTTTACATCAACTCCACGGGGCTTTGGATTAGGTCCAATTAACGTCTAGCAAGAGGGGATTGTGCCCCTAAAATTGATAGACTCATTTTCCGTCAGCAGTTTTCCATGAGCTAGTTAGAAGGATCCATTAGAAGGCAGCCAGGCGTTCGAGAGCTCATATTCATTGCTGAAAACAGCGTGCTTTAACCTCGCGATGGCTAACTCAAGATAGCACTCTTGGGGTGTGTCTAGACTACATCCATTGACGGAGCCATGTAAAGTAGTTTACCCGACATAGTCAATGAAGCAGGGATTTAAATAATCCCCGCTTCATTAAGATAAAAATGGCTGCCGCGCTGTGCCGACAATCAGCTGATCCGGCACAGTGTGGCAGTCTAGACACAGATCAGTCGACAAGGGAAGCCTTTGTCGACTGCTCCTGTAAACCTCATTTCATGAGGCATAAGGGAGCGGTCAGCAAAGACTTCCCTTGTCAATCGGATCAGCTGATTGTTGGCACAGAGCGGTAGCCGTTTCTATTTTAATGTCGGGTAAACTACTTTACATGGTTCCGTTGATGGAGCCATGTAGTCTAGACACACCCTTGGGGTAAAACCCTAGTAGAGACAAGACGCTCCCTTACCTGGACAGAGTTATCCTCTCCCAGGGGTTGACTTTCATGAATGACAGCGCAGCATGCCACGCCTTATTTCCACTTGAACATTACACGGAGATAAGTATCATGAAGAAAGCTGTCTCGGTGTAATAACCTACCCTTTTGGCAGCGTAGTGCCAAGCTGCTTGGATGTTGTCTCGCTCAGGAAAAAAGAAAGACACTTCAGTTAATGCTGAGCTGGAGACAGTTGCTTTCTTTAATATCATGTTCCTTCAAGCGTGAAACTGGAAACAACCAGATCCCTGAAGCAGAGTCATTTCCCTCTTTTGTGCAAATATAAATACACCGAGATGCTGGTGCTGAGCAGTGAGCCGGATTCTAACATAGAAAAGTGGATGAAGGAATTCCCTGTGTTGTACCCCGGACCTGGTAGGACCACGTGCTCCAGCTACCTAGTGACTCTCCCCACTGCAGAATGGCAGGCGTGCTCTTGGAATGGCCCCAGAGGTCGGGGGATTGCACAAATTGCCCCACAACAGTTTTTGCTACATAACTGCCCAGGGCGGCCCGTCCATAGATGCGCACTAGGCGGTCGCCTAGGGCACCAAGGTTAAATGCACGTTGAGGGGTTTGGAGGCGGGGGCGCTGATTAAGTGCTTCGCCTATGGTGCACCTACGGTGCCAGTTGCCGGCAGCTACTCTAGGGCCACTCCTGTAACTGCCCCCGAGATGCCCAACAGGGGCCACATTAAAATTTTTTTGATCATTAAAAAACAGATTTTTCAGATGCAAAACATTTTCACCAAAATATTGCACTTCTTTTTTGCAGGGTGGAGCATCAAAACAAATGGGTCCTCCGTTTGGGAATTTTATTTACATTGAAAAAAATTGAGATTGTGATTGTTTCGGGGGGTGTATGCCTTTCCCCCCTTCCTTTCCCCCCTTTTGTCCTTTCCTTCCTTCTTTCCACGTGGAAAAGTGCTGCCAGGACTGGATCTGTGTGAGCAAAATTGTTCCTTCCTCTGTTCTTTTTTGTCCAGCTGTGTTGAGCTTCTCCAATGGTGAAGTGAGGATCATTTTTATTTATTATTGCTTTATCACAGGCCAGGCCCCCACTGTGCCAGATGCCGTATAAGCAGGGAAACCATTTATTCCCACAATGAATATTTTTTCTCAAAGCAGCCTGAAGAGCTGAGGAGGCTGAACGATGAATATTTTGGTTTGTGGGGAACAAAATTCATTTCAAATCCTACAGAAAAAACAAACAAACACATTTCTCAAATCTTTTGATGATTGAAAATATTAGAAGAATAATTTCGGGCCGAATGAAACATTTTCTTTCAATCTGAAGCATTTTTTTTTTTACATTTTAAAATGATTTTAAAACAAAAGCAAATGAAAAGTCTCTTTGAATGCAAAAAAGTGAAATATTTTATTTAAAAAATGTCAAAACAAAACATTTTAATTTTTTCAGTTTTCCATAAGAATGGACAGACTGGGTCAGACCAAAGGTCCATCTGGCCCAGTGTCCGTCTGCCGACAGTGGCCAATGCCAGGTGCCCCAGATGAAGGGAATAGAACAGAGACTCATCAAGTGATCCATCTCCTGTGGTCCATTCCCAACTTCTGGCAAACAGAGGCCTCGGGACCCCATCCTCCACCAATTTATGTGTTTTGAATCCTGTTAAAGTCTTGGCTTTCCCAACATCCTCTCGCAAAGCGTTTGAAACACTGACAGTGCGCTGGATAACAAAACAATTCCTTTTATTTGTTTGAAACCTGCTGCAAAAGAAACTCATTTAAAATGTGGGGAAAATCAGCACAAATTCATGAAATGCGTCGGCATCCCTAAATCCGCATTTTTTTGCCTAAAAAATGTTTTAGCCAGAAAATTTCACCCACCTCTGTGAATGAGCGGAGCTGAACGAGTATAATGTTCAGGCATGGCCCCAGTACAGTGTTTCTCCCTGGCAGGCAGGCCGCCTGGATCCACCACTAACCCCCCCAACCTGCCCAGGGAGGGCACTGGGCAGCATGCAGGGGGCTCTCAGTGCCAGCTGCTCCCTGGGCTGGCCAACACGTGGCAGAACCTCACCTCTGGTAACCGTCCGCACCCATGATACACGTGGGCGGTGGGTGAATGCCCAGCTGGGGAAGACAAGCCCCAGCCCTGCCCTTTCCACAACAAGTCCCCACCCCAGGCTACTTCTCCCCACCACTGAACATCCCCAGATCCCTCCTGGCCCCACCTCTCCTGGCTAGCCAGAGCAACTGGCAGCCAGTGACTTGGGCAGCCACGCTCTAGCCTGGTCCTTCCTGGGTGGCCAGAGGGCTGGGCAGAAGTGCCCCAGCCCTCCTGAGCAGCAGGAATGTGGGCTGTTTTGGGAAGGCAATGCCTTCCCTTGCCTTTGTTACCCGCCCCAGATGATGATACACAAGGGTCCTTTGTCTGAGTGTATCTTGCAAGATGGTTTGGCCAGGATTTCTGAACACACCCGACTTTGGTGGCAGGATGATCCAGGCACTGGGCTTTCTGTCCAGACTCTGCCCTGAGACTGCTCTAGGCTGGACTGGACCCACAAACGCTGGGAATTGAAGGGGGTGGAAGGAAGGGGTGCCCCAGGGGAGGGTCGCCCTCGTGTCACTGGCTGGCTGTGAGCAGTGTTAGGTAATGTTAAGGATCATGAGAGCCTTTGTCTGTCTCTGGGCCAAGATTTTCAAAAGCTCAGGGTGTTTGGAGCAGGGGTGTAGCTGCAAGTGGGCAGCTGTACACCCAGCTCCCTTCCAACCTGCCTGGTACTCCAATCAGGGGCTTACGCAGCTCTTCCCTGCAAGCTCCCCATTTTTTGCCCACCTACCGCAAGTCGAGGCTCACCCAAATGGGCCCTTCTGGCTGTGCCACTGGTATGTAGGCTATTGTGCCCCTCAGCTATTTGGATACTGAGTGTTGATTCAGTGCCACGTACACCTATGTTCCACCCCTGTCATTTCTTGTGGCTTTCATTTTTAGCTGGCTCTTTCCCCCTGAACTTCTCCACAGGTCCCTGTCCAACCCCTGCTGCATTAAACGTGGCAGGGCAGCTCTGTGTCTCACAGCGGCCTCATTCCTTCTAACACCCTTCAGTGATATAATTGAAATTTCACAGTCATCAGCTTCAGAAATTGATTCTGACATTTCCACTGTACTCGGTGGCCAGAATAATGTACTCATGCACCTTTCCCCGCCCCGGAGCACGGGGTGAGCCAGCCGCTGCCCTCGTCAACCATTTATTCCTCGGAGGTTTTAAGTTTGCAACGGATTTTTGTTTGTGTGTTTAGAAGCCTTCCCCTGCCAAGGGCCTGCCCAATCCTGCACCCCCCCCCACTCCAGCCATAACACAAGCTCTGAGCAGCAAACATGAACCTCCAGCACCTGCTCAGCAAAGCAAGAATTCTCCAGGAGCTGTGAATTCTTGGTGAAATCGCTGAAATCTAACCCACGTATCATCATTTGAAAAGCAGGGCTCCTGCCGCCCTCATCACCTGGCGTGTGGCCCCGGGGCGGCTTGCTGGACTGACAGGACTCAGGATTCTGAGGCGGTAGCGCCGGCATGTGATAGTGAGTCTGGAGCTTGCGAGCGGCTCGTTCGCTGCCACGCAGCCGCCTCAGGAAACTCTAGAGATGTCATTGCATGAATAGCCTTGCAGCACCTTAGAGACGAACAAAATCTGTAGACGGTCTCATGAGTTTTCGTGGGCACAAGCCACTTCTTCAGGTGAATGGAGTTCAGGAGCCCAAGTTCCAAATAAATAGCAGAGAAAGAGAGGGGATGGGGCGGGAGGGGCAGTGGTGTAGCGAGGGGGGGGGCAGTTGCCCCCGTGTGCCACACTAGGCGGGCACCAGTTTAGTCCCCCTCCGCTCTCCCTGTCATCCCTCAGCTCACCTGCGCCTCCTTCACCACTGCCAGCAGCTGGAGCCTCCTCCCCACCTCTGCACCCCCCCAGCCTGACCGTCCTCCATCTCTGCCGGTGGGTTGTGCACGTGGGGGCCTGTCCCCAAATGGAGGGGGCAGGGGAAGACGCGGTACAAGCTCCCCCACACCTCCTCCGAGGCTCGGGCTCAGCTCTGTGCCAGGTTTGGGGCCCTGCCGCACTGTGGTGGGGAGGAGGTGGAAGTTTTGCCTCCTCCCCGGTTGCGTAACACCCTCACTACACCTCTGGGGAAGGGGGGAAAGGAATAAAAGGGGGGGGGGGGAATGGTCAGTTTGAGTGTCCATGCTTAATGAAGCTGATAGAGTGGGTTCCCCAGACAGTGATGAAGGCATATATGTGTGGTGGTGTGTGTTTATCTGCCAGCTCCTCACTGCAGCCAGGCGGAGAGAGAGAGAGAGAGAGTGTGTGTGTGTGTGTGTGTAAAACCCACACACGTTCTGGGGGTGGTTCACTGTCCCAATTAGGAGCACTGAGACCACTTGCAGAAAGAAAGAATGAGTTAGCTCTACAGCCTTAGCTGAGCGGCTGCTGGCTTTTTGCTCAAGCTGTCAAGGCTCCTACACTAAGCTCCAGAGGTCCCAGGTTCGGTGCCACTGTTTGACATTACGCAGGTTTGGTTTTAAATTGGAGAGCCGAGATGCTGCCTATACAAAACCACACTTTGTTCATTAGCCCTTCTCCATCAGGTCTGGTAGTGGCACGGAGGAGATTTTCAAAGGCAAAAGAAGAAGGTGGCACCTCACCAGCCTTGGATCGGCTCCTCGAGAATTCTTGCTTAGCTGAGCAGGTGCTGGACGTTCATCTTTGCTGCTCCAGGCTCCTCCATACCAGACATATGGGCTTGTGTTATGGCTGGAGACTTGTTTAACCTGTCAATTACACAGAAGGGAGCCCCTGTTGTGCTCACAATGTGACAGAAACAGGAGCTGGACAGCCCGGGGATTGGCAGGTCGCTTCATAAGCAGTGAGAAGCCATTCTGCTCGGCAGTGCTCAGGCGTTGGTGAGCCTGGGCCAAATTTGGCACTGCAGGGCGCCACACCTCGTCAGTTACATCTGTACACCATGGGCGTCACCTCGCACGGCTGTACCTGAGTGTGATTGCACGAGGGCGAGGAGAACTCAGCAATCTGAGAGAGGGACATTAGAATCCACCCTGCATTGGGACTGCAGAGTGTAGACTGCCTGCCCATCGGGACTGAGTCACTGCAGAGATTTTTCCACTTAACACTAGGGGACGGTGCCTCCTGCTTGCTATGCTCACCAACCCCCATCTCTGGGGGTAGGCAGCCCTGGCTCTCCCTGGCCGAAGGCCACCAGGGAGGGCCAGGCCGAGGTGTGGCAGTCCTGGCCTGCCCCAGCTCTCTCCCCCCAGCTGCCAGGCCCCCTGGCTTTCCCCTGCCTCCAGCCGCTGGGGCGTTGGACCAGGCTGAGGCTGGCCTGACTCTCTTCCCTGGCTCCCGGGGGTTGGCCGGGCTGAGGCTGGCATGGCTTTCTCTCCCTGGACCCTGGGGGGTTGGGCTGAGGCTCTGCCCCCCAGGGAGGGTCCGAGGCCACCTCAGCCAGGGCTCTTTCCCCCTCTACCCTTGGCCCCCATGGCTCTTGCCCCCCCATCCCTGCTTTTGCCCCCCTTGGTCCATTCCATCTCCACCTACCAGCCCTGGCTCTTTCCTGCCCCTGGCCAGGGAGGAGAGCCAGGGCAAGGCATGGCTCCTACTCCCCCCCCCCCACCAGATCACTGGAGAGGAGGAGGCCCCCTGGAGCACCGGGGAGAGGGGGAGAGGAAAGCCGCACAGCTCTCGGCTTTGGCCCCTTGTCCTGGAGTACTGGGGTCCGGAGGAGGGGAAAAGCCGTGCAGCTCCCAGGTCGTGGGGCTTGTGGCTTCATTCCCCTCCAGGGAGGAGGGCCACTCCGAGGCCTCCCCAGGCCCTACGCAGCAGCCAACCACTGGGGAAAGGGGGGGGAGGGAGGGAGGAGGCAGGCGGGACACAGAGTGACGCGATGACGTCACTCTGTCGACCCGCAGGAAAAACGTTTTTAATATGTCGAGAGAGAAGGATCGCTGTGAGCAGCAGAGAAGAACCTGATGCAACCCTCCCCTTCCCAGCTGAGACCCCGTTGGAGATGCGGGATCTGAACGACATTCACACCTGAATAAGTGCCCCCTCCGATCATGGGTTTTCCATGCAGGCAAGTTCAGTTTACAAACCCACCTAGTTGGATGCTAGTTTAAGGTAATGAGTTGACTTTAAACTGGTAATCGCCCGGCCCACAATTCCCTTGTCTGTGACTTATTAAAGGGTCAGTGGAACCGAACGCTTCACTGCCTGCCGAGATGACAGCAAGCACAACACGGTTATTTAATTACACTCCAAAAGGAGAGGACTTTTCTCCTCACTGCATCTTTGCCTCCTAGTGGACAAAAGCCCCAGCACAACCAAGAGCTAGGAGGGGAAACGAGGCAGAGGAAGCACCCGCCGTCCTGGGACCAGACAGCATGTCCCTGTGGTCCCATCACAGCATCACCTGTCAAGGCAATTATGGACCAAGTAGCTTCTGCTGCAGTAGCACCTTCCACCCCAGGCTGGCTCTCTGCGCTTCAGGGTCTTATCCCCCTCTTACACCCAGGGAAAGCGAGGCACAGTGGGGACTTGCCTAGCCTCAGCTCATGCAGCAAAGCGGTGCTGTAACTGGGACAAGCCCACAAATGTCCTCACTTGCAGTCTGTTGCATGCCTGCCCCTCCAGGCTGGTGTAAGTGCCTAAGAGGCGACCAGCTCTTCTGGGAAACACACAGTTCTGATCTTAGCCGGAGAGCTCACAGGCCTTGATTCCTGCCTGGCTGTTGGCCGGTGGAATTTGCTTTCTTCCAAAGCATCCTTCAGGACCCAGAGATTCTGCCTTCCCAGGGCCTGCAGAGACAGGGGCCAAACAAGCCGGTTTGCCCCCAAATTTCATCACTGCAGAGCCAGCCTCCCCTGTGCGATCAGAGAGAGGCCACCCAGAACCTGTCCTCTGCTCCAGGAGGGCAGGGATGTCAGAGCAAGGATGATCTGGAGGCTGCAAAACTCCGAATTCCGTTTCCAGCCCTGCTGAGGACTCCCCGTATGACCTGCGGCAAGTCCCATCGTCGTTGCTTGCTTCCCTTTCCCCTCCATAAACCGGGAATGGGGAGCCTTCCTTCTTCCCCGCCTTTACCTAACTGGTCTGTTTGCCTGTGGGCTTTTCGTGGCGTCTCTCACGCTGAGTCTGGGCAGCCCCTGGCATGGCCGAGCTCTCCGCTGGGGTCCCGAGGTCCTGCAGGCTTGTGAAGAAAACCACCCAGGCTGCCTAGTACGTTGTTCTAAGAACCCCAAGAAGCTGCTCTCTGCATTTCCATCCCCCTCCCCGCCCCCTCAAGGTGGTGGCTTACAGCTGTGAGCCGGAGATTGTCGCTGGTGGGCAGGGTTTATTTTCCTCTGTGGCAGGGGTGCCCCAGGAATCCTCCAGCTCTTGTTAACTTCCTCAAACTTCGTCTAGCCTCCCCCTGCCCTGCGTATTTTTGTTACACAGAATAAAGTGGCTGTCAATATTAGCCCCCTTCACTCCCCCACCCATATTTCCAGTCAGGCAGTTTGGGACAGAGAAACAAATGACAGGGAAGGTCCTGGCCCGGCCCAGCCCAGGTTTCAAAGTGGCTGCGTCTCCAGGAATCCATCAGCATGATCTTACTTTCGCTGCCTTAGAACAGTGTTTCTCGACCAGTGGTACGAGCCCCCTTAGGGGTACTCGAGAGAAGTCTGGGGAATACGTCAACACAACTGAAATTTGGAGAAAACTGAATTTTTGCTTTAATTTTTACAGCACTTTATTATTTTTGTACTTTTTACACCCAAAAATTTCATCGCCCGCCCGGCGACGATTAAGTTGTTTAAACAAATGCGTCGCAATGGTAGAAAAACATTTTGTGCGTCTGAAAACTGTAGGTACTGGGAGTACTCATCATTTTTTTAAAGGGGTACTTCATAAAAAAAAGGCTGAGAAACACTACCTTAGAACACGCTTTCCAGTGAGACTCCTTGGAGGCCGTAGAAGGGAAACCAATAAATCAGACCCACAAATAAACTCTCTCGTTCGGGTTATGAAGATTGAATTCTCTTTGATGGGGCCCATCAGCCATGAAGGAGCACTAGGGGAGCGGGAATTGCTGAAGCATGGTATCAGGAGGGCCTTCAGCATGCATTAATGCCTCTGAGTGGCTATTACTCTACCCCGTCCCCTGCCTGGTGACAGCAGAGGGGCGGGGGGACAGCCAGAGACAACCATGCCAGATACATTTGGGACGGGGCCCTGGCAGAGCCCTTTCGCGGACAGAAATAACTGAGGCTGCTGAATCTCAACCGTCGCCCTGTGGCGGTAACACAGCTCAGCAGCTTTTCGTCCTCCTTGCCTCCAGGCCACCATGAGAAGTGATTTCTCCCTGCCCCCCCTCACCAGCCATGGGGCTAATGGCCTATACAGGTGTATGCAATGGGAGCTGTGAGGCAAGTTTTGATGACAGTCCAGATGGCTACCCGGAGAGGGGTCCCAGCCAATCAGGCACGGTGATTTTGTTGACCTTTGGGGCATGGAGGAAACGGGTTCATCTTTTAAAAATGCAGCCACCTTTGCTGTCTCTCTGCTATTGACAAGAGCCGACGTTTAGCACTAATACCACTGGCCCAGTCCTCAGGCTGGGCCAAGTTCTACTCAGCACAGGTGGAGGATTAGAACAAGAAGCAATGGGCTTAAACTGCAGCAAGGGAGGTTTAGGTTGGACATTAGGGAAAAGTTCCTAACTGTCAGGGTGGTCAAACACTGGAATAAATTGCCCAGGGAGGTTGTGGAATCTCCATCTCTGGAGATATTTAAGAGTAGGTTAGATAAATGTCTATCAGGGATGGTCTAGACAGTATTTGGTCCTGCCATGAGGGCAGGGGCCTGGACTCAATGATCTTTCGAGGTCCCTTCCAGTCCTAGTATTCTATGATTGGGCTGGGGAGGACAATGTTATTGTTCACTCCCTGCACTTGATCCAGAGCTGGTTTGACTCCTGTTGCGACCCAGAGCAATCTTTGAGCTGCTCTGAAGGTGCGTCTACACTGCATCAGAGCTCGCAATAAGATGCACTACTTGAGCTACGCAAATTGCATAGCTCATTTCGAGCTTATTTCGAAATAGTTTTTCTCGTCCTGTGCCCAATTTCAAAATAACCCGCTATTCCAAAATGTCCCTTCCTCTTCATGGTTTACAGGGAGATTGGAATATATTACAAGGTTTACAAGGATGTCGGAATAGCGAGCCCGTTATGTTTCGAAATAACAGGCTTGCTGTGAAGATGCGGGATAGCTATTCCGGGATGCTCCGGTATCCTGAAATAACGTTGCAGTGTCGACGTAGCCTAATGGGGCTACAGCCTGAAGGAGCAATTCTAACAGCAGGGGGCGATGCCTGAGTGCGGTAGCCAAATAAAAGCTCCACTGCTGTGTGGGAGGAGACTTCATCACTCGTATGGCATAAGGCCGGCGGCGTGAGGAGTCCAAAGCATGTGATCCAGGTGATGCAGAATGAGGGGCCCAGACACCCCTGGAGTATGACGATTTAGGACAGGGCTACTCGACTTTAGAAGCCCCGGAGGCTGCAATGATACTCATAGCACATGCAAAGGGTTGCAACTTAAGTGTAGTTGCATATACATGCAAATATATATGGGTATGTCTACACTAGCCCCCTAGTTTGAACTAAGGAGGCTAATGTAGGCATTCGAAGTTGCAAATGAAGCCCGGGATTTAAATATCCCGGGCTTCATTTGCATCTTCCCGGGCGCCGCCATTTTTAATTGTACCTTAGTCCGAACTCTGTGCCCGCGGCTACACGCGGCACAGAGTAGGTAGTTTGAATTAGGATCTCTAATTCAAACTACTGGTACACCTCATTCCACGAGGAGTAACGGTAGTTCAAATTAGAGATCCTAATTCGAACTACCTACTCTATGCCGCGTGTAGCCGCGGGCACGGAGTTCGGACTAAGAGACATTTAAAAATGGTGGCACCCGGGAAGATGCAAATGAAGCCCAGGATATTTAAATCCCGGGCTTCATTTGCAACTTTGAATGCCTACATTAGCCTCCCTAGTTCAAACTAGGGGGCTAGTGTAGACATACCCTATGCAAATAGCTTCTTTCACACTGACGGGCATGAATACAAAGATTAAAGCAAGACTACACAACACACAGGCCCCATTTAAGTCAGTTCTCCTGATATTAATTAAACACAATATTTACCCAATTTCCAGCCTTATGACAACACTTTAAATGAGCAATGACAGTCCAGGAATGTAACTACTAAAACGCATCTCAACAGAAGACCATTCTATTGACTACTTTTTTGTTTTGGCTCCCACCCGTGGGCCACAAACAAACAGTCTGTGGGCCGCATGCGGCTCTTGGGCCACGTGTTGAATAGCCCTGATTTAGGACATTGGCTGATGAGGTTTCCTAGTTCAAAGTCTGTTTCTATCTTCAGAGCTAGGCTTGTGTCTCAATCCCCATTTACAGAGGGGGAAGGGGTTGTGAGTGTGAAAAGCTGCTGGGCATGGGAGGAGCCTGCAATGTAGGAACCAAAGTCGGAACAGAGCATTTTTAGAAATGAAACCAAGAAAAACTCAAGCAAACACACACACACCCCAGCTACAAGGAAGGCAGAATTTGACCGTCACAAAACACCAATTCATCCCAGGATTGCAACAGATACACTTTATTGTCTTTTCCGGCCCTAATTCTGCAAAACACTGAAATACGTCTTATCTTTAATCACTCAAGGAATCCCTCCCTGATTCAGCCAAATGCTTAACTTCCTTTGATTTCAATGGGACTGAACGCCTGCGCTTTGCTGAATCAGGATGGAATTACTCTGGTGCTTACACCTCCTCCCTGGATCATGGCCTTTCTGCGAAGAAGGGAGAAGGCAGGGACTTTTTAGCACAATGTGCAGAGATTTGACTCCTTGGTTCTTGGAGTGAACGCTTCACTTTATGTACTGAATGTGGTTGTCTATAACAACAAGAGAAATGGCATGTGATATGTGGGAACTTCTAAATCCCAGGCACATATATTATTTCTGTAAAATATTCATCCTCCTATGTTGCCCTTTTCTGAACTTTTTCCAATGCCAAGATATCTTGGCATTGGAAAAAGTTCAGAAAAGGGCAACAAAAATGATTAGGGTATGGAACGGCTGCCATATGAGGAGAGATTAATAACGCTGGGACTTTTCAGCTTGGAAAAGAGACAACTATGGGGGGATACAATAGAGGCCTATAAAATCACGAATGGCGTGAAGAAAGTAAATAGTGAAAAGTTATTTACTTGTTCCCGTAACACAAGATCTAGGGGTTACCAAACAAAATGAATAAGTAGCAAGTTGAAAACAAACAAAAGGAAGCTTTCTTCACACGGCACACAGTCAACTTGTGGAACTCCTTGTCAGAGGATGTTATAAAGACCAGGACTTTAACAGGGATCGAAAAAGAGCTAGATAAATTCATGGAGGGTAGGTCTATCAATGGCTCTTAGCCAGGATGGGCAGGAAAGACATCCCGAGCTGCTGTTTGTCAGAAGCTGGGAATGGGTGATAGGGGAGGGATCAGTTGATTGCCTTTCTGGGGTTACTTGGCATTGGCTGCTGGCAGAAGACAGGATACTGGGGCTGTGTCTAGACTACACCTCTCTGTTGACAGAGAGATGTAGATTAGGCACGTCGAAATTGCTAATGAAGCAAGAATTTAAATATCCCTGCTTCGTTAGCATAAACATGGCCACCACTTTTTTTCAAAACAGAGCTTTTTTGAAAAAAAAACCCCGGCAATCTAGACATGGATCTTTCAAAAAATAAACCCTTTTTCGAAAGATCCTGTAAACTTCATTTTCTGTAAACAACTGAAAGCACTAGGGCCGTGTCCAGACTCAGGGGTTTTTTCGGGAAAAGTAGCCTTTTCCCAAAAAAACTTCCTCTGCGTCCAGACTCAAGCCGCGTTCTTTCGAAATTATTTCGAAAGAACGCGGCTTTTCTTTCGATGGTGGTAAACCTCGTTTCACGAGGAAGAACGCCTTCTTTCGAAAGCTCGTCTTTCGAAAGAAGGCGTTCTTCATTGTAAAGAGGCCGTCTTCGAAAGAGAGCATCCAGACTCGCTGGGTGCTCTCTTTCGAAAAAGCGGATTTCTCTTTCGAAAGATCCGCCTGCAGTCTAGATGCGATCTTTCGAAAGAGGCTCTTTCGAAAGATGCTTTCGAAAGAGCCTCTTTCGAAAGAAGCCTGCAGTCTAGACATAGCCTAGGAGATGAAGCAGAATCTCAGGAATATGATTCAGCAAGTGCTACAAGAATTCAAAACTTGAGAAAGAGCTGAAGAGAACCCTCTCCCAACGCTTGCAGGTTCCCTTTATGTGTCATCATCTTGTAACAGATTAAAGGCAAAAACAGGCCTTTATCAAAGGGAAATGCGTTCAATTGTTACACCAAATTACCTTTAGGAAATTGTCAGAGATTTCACTTGTCATAAAAGGGAGAGTGAGCCAGAGCAGAGTTAGCTTTTCACTCTGGCTCGCATCGCAAAATGCCTGTGTTATCTGGGCTGGCACCTCCCCCGTCGAGGGGAATGCATTAATATAAATAATGGTTTAATCACAGACAGTTTGTAATATATATGACATCCCACTTCAGCGTCACTTGTTATCACTTCCTCTGCCTCCTCATCTCGCCGCCCCTGGGGATCAGATCTTCAGCCGAGGTAAGCTGGCATTCATTCAGGCGCCAGCAGAGCTGGGTGTATTTGCAACAGCTGGGAATCTGATCCTGGGGTACCAAACACTCACCACCTTTTACCCAAAGCGGTCACTAAATAAAATATCCCACTGTTTACATACAAAACGCAATTGCCAAGCTATCTGTCTGACCAGGGAGGGAGTAACAATATGAGGGTCCTTTTCCTCTACATCAGTGGGTAAGAAACATTAGGGAGAAACAGAGCAGGGGATTTGCCACAGGACACGGCCCTGACTCAGCGTGGGATGGGGCCCTGATAAAGCTGGCATCTTGGGAGAGACCTGTGTGCTGTGTTATTGCATGTGCTGGCACATGAGAACATGGATCTAGTGGAGCACAGTATATGGTAGGTGCACTCAGGGTTGTAAAAGGCACTGTCCCGGCTTGTACGGTCATTCCAAGAGGCCACCCCAATCTTCCAGTGCAGCCCCTGTTCCGGGCTAGACGATGACTCTGAAATTTACTGTAAAAACGGATTTCTTTTCTTTTCTTTTCTTTTCTTTTCTTTTCTTTTCTTTTCTTTTCTTTTCTTTTCTTAATGCAGTGCTCTCCTTGCCTTCCAGAGTGACAACCCTGAGAAAACCGTGCCCTGAGTGTCTCACCAGGACATGACATCTCGGAGACAACAGAAACCCAGCCGTCGATTTATAGGCCTGCCTCAGCAAAAAAGCTAATTCCTCCTTCATGTTCTGTTAGCTCCCCGTTGCTCTTAGTTCTATCATATTTAATACCCTGCCATGAAATGAATGCTGCCAGTGCCCCTCCGAGGGAAGAGACAGAGGAGAAGCAGCTGACTGCATTGTAGCTGACGGTTTGGTTTACAGCGTGCTTGTTTGTGTTGCCACACTATTAGACAAGCAGCTTAATTAAAGTAAAATCACCAATTACTGTAAACACACACACACACACACACACACACACACACACACACACACACACACACACACACACACACGATTGCCTCTGCAGATTAGAGTGGATAACTCCTGATTGTCTGTTAGATAATTAACTCCAGGTTCAGCCGCAGTGGAGCAAAGCAAGCAGCCCCTTTCCGTCTGTGCCCTCCTTCACCTTTCGGCAATCGGGAGTGACACACTTGGGTTACCCAGCTGAGGAATGCGTGCCGCTAATTGGCAGGGAGCATGTGCCAGGATTGCTGCGGATGCTAAGACTGATGATGAGGCTCCACATGGAGCCACTGGATTGATGGCTAGCGGCTAGAGAGAAGGGGCAAGCAAACCAACCTTAACCAGGAGCGACTCTCGGAACCACTCTCTCCTGGGGCGGACTCGCTCTGTTTCACAATGACTCCTTCTGGCAAGTTACTAAGCAGAATTAAATATTCCATAGGAATTTGCAGAAGTGAAAACAAACACCCCCTCTTTGTTGGAATGGGAACCAGAGATTGCTAATCAATCAGAGAAACTCAGCAAGGAGGGGAAAAAAAACCCAAATAAAATTCTCTCCCCACCCATTACAGAAATCCCTCTGTTGCAGCCAGCAGCAGGGAGCGGGGACTGACTGATTGCCATGGAGACAAGGGCTAAGGAACACAAAACTGTTGGTGTGTAAAGAAAAGGGGTGATGCTGGGGACCCCTCTGGAGAATGTCAGCCGTGCCCCTTTGTTTGGCTTCTCCTCTGGCTCAGCTCTTTCATTCTCCCGTCTCTGAAGCGCTGTGGGATGTTCTGAGTAGCACCAGGACAGGTCTGTGGCCTTAGCCCTTCTGTGGCAGACAGCTGAGTGAAGGCCTTGCGTGGAAAAAGGAGTTTCTTTTACTGCTTCTTTTCTGTTCTGGTTCCCAGACTATCTCATTGCCTTGATATACCTGATACACTGTCATGAATCCTCTGGACCCCGGATCCTCATTAGTGATGACCCAAATGACTGACTCATGCCACTATCTCTAACCTGGGGTGGTCAGCCATGTGGCCTTACCCAGTGATAATGGACATAAATCAGACATCAGAAATGGTAACATACATAAACTAGTCGGGCAGGGGTGGGAAACCTCAGGTCCAGGGCCCGGATGCGGCTCTTGATTTGCCTGGATCTGGCCCCCAAGGCTCAAATCATGTCCCTCTCCCCCCCCCCCGCATGCACTGGGGAGCCTGCCTGGTACTCCAGCCTCCCCTACTGCCACCGCACAGGGCTGAAGAACACAAAATCTCCCAGGCTGCCCCCCCCCCCCGGCTCTGGTGGCCAATGGGAATGTGGGGAGTATCTCTCTCAGTTGGGGGCCATGTCAGTGAGGAATTTTTTTTGCTTCTCACTTGTGTGCGGCCCCTGACTGATTTTTCTGTGGGTCAGCAGACCCTGACCCAATAAAGGTTCCCCACCCCTGCAGAAGGAGAACATTTTAATCTGCCTGGTCATTCGATCATGGATTTAAAAGTAGCCATTCTTCTACAAAGGAATTTCATCCGCCAATGACAGCGAGAGAGTGCGGAACTGGTATTCATCTACAAATTTTACACCATTTCCCTGGGCTTGAACAAAGAGATTAGCTGGATGTCACATTATAAAACCAGTCTCTCTTGCCTCTAACTTCTGCATTTTTACATCAAAAGCTAAGAAGGGGACACTTCCAGCCTGCTTAATTAGCCTAATTAACACCGGTTCTACAATTGACAGGTACTTCCCCTCCCCCCTTCTATTATAAATATCTTGGTTCTGTTATTTCCACTGCAACTTATTTGAGGAAGTGACTTTTGCCCCCAGAAGCTCATGATACTATTTATTTTTGTTCGTTGCTAAAACTATGTGTAGACTGAAAGGCTTTCAGAAAAAATTTCGGAAAAGTAGACATGTTCTTTCGCCATCCATGTCAACCTTATTCTATGAGGCATACGGGATGTGCCGAAAGAGGAGTTTTTTTCTGAAATTTGGTCCCGTGTAGATGGGCCAAATTTCGGAAAAGACTCTTCCAAAAAAAAAAAAAAAAAACGGAAAAAGATATGCAAATTGTGGTTTGCAATTTTTCTGACTTTTCTTTGCAGTCTAGACACAGCCTGAGTTGCCACAGGACTCCTCATTTCCAAAGATGAGGAAGATTGAAGTGGCTGCTTGGAATGACAGGGCAGACCAGGAGCTCTGCCCTTCACAAAGCCACAGGGGACCTACCATGTATTATATCCCCCAGATCCATGCATTCATATCATGTAGCAGCATGGTACAGGGGTCTCTCGCAAGCTTTATCAGGACCCCATCACAGACTGAGACAGAGGTGTGCCTTGCTGCCGATGCCCGCTCTGTTTCTCCAGAGTGGAAATGCCGCACCTGTCCTTGGTGAGTCAAGACGTGGATCAGTTGACAAGGGAAGCCTTTGTTGACCACTCCTGTAAACTTCGTTTCATGAGGCATAAGGGATCAGTTGGCAAAGGCTTTCCCTGCCGACCGATCAGCATCTTGTCTGCTGCGCTGTGCCAACAATCAGCTGAGTCGGCACAGCGCGGCAGCCATTTTTATTTTAATGAAGCGGGGTTTATTTAAATCGCCACTTCATTGACTATGTTGGGTAGTCTATTTTACATGCCTCTGTCAGCAGAGGCGCGTAGTCTAGACATACCCTAAAATGTGTCCTACTTCATGGAACTGCGGTGAGGCTGAAATAATTAATTCCGGGGAATTCTCAAATATCACGCTGTTAGGGGCCAGATTAGAGCTGTTCAAAATAGTTCAGCTGAATTTTGTTTTAGGGTTAAAAATGGCTTTTTTTCATAAAAACAGAAATTTCTGCAGGAAATCCTTTCACTTTCCAGGAGTTGTAAAAATATTGGCCAGGTAAGCAAAAGTGTGCAGGAAACCCAAAAACTAGGACCCTGCACTTTCAGACCCAAAGGCTGTGTCTACACTGGCGTGATCTTGTGCCAAAGTGGCCGCTCTTGCACCAAAACTTGCTGCCTGTCTACTGGCTGTATGTTCTTGTGCAAGTAAACTGATGTTCTACTGTATAAAATCAGGGCTTCTTGCACAAGAAGTATGATGCTCCCACTCAGGAATAAGCCCTTTTGCACAACTGTTCTTGTACAAGAGGCCAGTATAGACAGACAACATGAATTTCTTGTGCAAGAAAGCCCTATGGTTAAAATGGCCATCAGAGCTTTCTTGCGCAAGAGAGCGTCTACACTGGCATGGATGCTCTTGCGCAAAAGCACATGCCAGTGTAGATGCTCTCTTGCACAACTAGTTTAATGCAAGAACTCTTGCGCTAAAGAGTTTTTGCGCAAGATCATGCCAGTGTAGATGTAGCCAAAGAGTTTCCTCTCTATTTCTAACTGGAGTCCTTGTCATTTTGGCTTCTCTGTTCTGCGGAATGCAGCTACTAAGTCCTTCATTCAAATAACTGACGATGGTTCTCCTCCCACCCTCCTCAGCTTTTCTCTCGTTCCTGTGGTGGTGCGAATCAATAGTTTTTTTTTTAATGTTATAAAATAACCAAAAACGATGCGCGTGGGTGAGAACTGACAGATGAGGGGAAAACAACCCTTCAGAATCATAAAAAGGTAAAAGGGGGTGCGGAGGAAGATTTTTATTGTGGTTCTACAAAAAATCAATGAAGAGTTGCTATGAGGCAGTGTTTTAGATAACAAGCAGATTATATCAGTTTTCATGGAACATGTTGTTTGGCAGGCAGGATGCATTGGGAGGCATAACGGCACATCATAAAACCGACGTTAATTTTGTGGACTAGGAGATTTAAATAAAACCCAAATGCTGAAATGTTGTGATGTTTATTATTTATTCAATAGTCTGAGAGGCAACCCTGGCTGTCTTCAGTTTTCGAAGTGGAGGCAGGTGATCAATAAGCAGGGGGTGGAAAATAAGTTTGTTTTGTGCCTCAGCAGAATGCCCTCAGTATTAGTCATCAAGGAACTGGCCCAAGAGTTGTCAGAGAGAAGCTTTTAATTTTGACACCCCCAGAAGAGGTGTGCAGGATGTCAGACATCTGTGCCAGCCTTTTGCCTTTAGTAATGTCATTGCAATGACAGCTCTTTCCTAGCTCACTTGTCGGACGCTGGGACCCTGACATCACACTGGAGCTTTAAGTAGGAAAATAATCCAAAATGCTCAGCCATTAGCTGTAGTAAACCCTCTAAACCAGCGATACTTCGATTGAGACTTGTGAGCAGAAAGTGGCTCATTAAGGTGTCTCCTGCAGGTCTTGCAGCCCATGATATTAAAATAAGGAGTGGTTTAATGATGAACCAGTCTAAGTTATTAACCAATCAGGAGGCCTTTATTATGTTAACCAATTGTGGAATACTTGGTTAGTCACTTTGTTGTGAGAATATTGTTTTCTCTCTCTCTCTCTCTCTCTCTCTCTCTCTCTCTCTCTCTCTCTCTCACACACACACACACACAAAACAATGAATTCACACTATTGTTTGAGCAATGCTGATCACTGATTTTTGCCTCTGAACCACTGAGGTCTGAATATCCCTGCTGTAAGGGTATGTCTACATTACAGCGTTTTGTCGGAAATATGGCTGTTTTTCTGACAAAACTTGAGGAACGTCCACATTGCAATTGTGTTCTTCCACAAGAAAATCGAAAGAACAGAGGGGTTTTTCTGGCATTTATGATCTTCATTCTACGAGGAAGACGCCTTTTTGCAAAAGAGCTCTTTCGCAAAAAGGTGTGTGTGGATGGGGAAGAGGGAGTTCTTTCGCAAGAAGAGGAAAGAGGAAAAAGCACAGGTGACCTGGTGGCCATTCCATCCATAGCAATCATAGCTTATATGCGAGAGAGCATCCATTCAGCATGGACACTCTCTTTAGAAAAAGCAGATCCCTTTTTCAATGCGCTTTTGCAGTGTGGATGCTTTCTTTCCGAAGAAGGTTTTTCGGAAGATTTCTTCTGAAAAAAACTTCTGAAAGAAGCCTGCAGTCTAGACCAGTGTTTCTCAAACTTTTTTTATGAAGTACCCTGTAGGGGTAAACTGAGGCAGTCCATGGTATTTTGCTAAGAACCCCTCTAAATTTGAGACAGGCCTGGGAACACGCAGCACAGGCTGTTAACCTTGGTCACCCTGGCAATCACATTCCAAGAGGGCCTCACTCCGATAAGACTCTGGCTGGTACCAAAACAACTTTTGTGGAAACTGTTCTCACTGTCTTCCTTTAACTCTAGATCAGCGTTTCCCAAACTATGGGCCGTGGCCCGGTACCAGGCCACGGGAAAAAAATACAGGGCCTCAGTGGCTGCCAGGAGGGGAGCAGGGCAGGCTGGGAGGAGGGTGTGTGTGTGGGGAAAACCGGCTGCCGGGAAGCAGGGCTGGGGGTAGCAGGGCTGTCCAGTGGAGATTGGGGGGGCGGGAGATGGGGGTGGGGATGGGGGGGCTGGCTGGGGGAAATTGGGAGAAGAAGCGGGGGAGAATCGGTCAGCTGGGAGGGGGTCGGGGGGAGCGGGGCTGGTTGCGGGAGATCGGGAGGAGGAGGACGGGAGAACCAGCTGCCAGAAGCAGGGCTGGACGGGGGCAGTGGGGCTAGCCAGGGGACATCGGGAGGAGAAGCGGGGGTGGGGAGCAAATCAGCCGGAGGGAAGCAGGACTGACCTGGACACATGCAGACCCGGGCTCACAAGTGAGTCCAGCCCCGGAGATTCCATTTTGACTCCCCCCCCCAATCACCCTCCCTCGAGTAGTTGCGAACTCGCTGGTAGACACACTCACGCAGCGTGAGCACATCTATCAGCCAGGTAGTTCACAGCTAAGGACTGATCCACCTAATAATAATAAAACTTACCTAATTAGAAAATACCAGACATTTTATAGAGCCGGTATTTTCTCAATTTGTTTCTCAGACAGAACCCTCAAATACCAGATTGTCCGGTACAAAACCGGACACCTGGCAACCCCACTCTTCCTTGCACCCTCCCTCCTAGCCAGATACCCTACCCCCAATCTGCTCCTGCTCCTGCCTCCTGGAGTGCCCAGGCGGCGCTGGGTCCCCCAAGCCCTGGTACAGGCTGGGTGGAGGATGCAGCCGGGTGAAACACTGAAAATTTATTCATTTTTAATTCTTTTGTATATGCGTTTATATTTTTGGGCTGCAAAAAAAAAACAGTACTGAAAACAAACAGGTTCCAACTAAAGTAAAAAGTTTGGGAAACCCTGGTCTAGCCAGCTTTCTATCCATCTTACAGTCCAAGAACATTATGGGTGACCGTATCAAAAGCTTTGCTAAAGCTGGCACTGGGGGCTTTGGGAGGACCAGAAACAACTTATTTGCATAGTCATCATTTGCTTAATGAATATGCAAATATGCAAATGAATGTTACCAGTTCTCCAAAAGCTTGTGAATGGATTTACTGGTTCCCGTGTTAAAAAGTTTGGGAACCCCTGCCCTAGATAATAAGCCTGGAACCCAAGGACTACGCCAACACGAGGCAGTATCACCCCACAGTAGATGCATCATAATTTCAGCAGACAAAGTTACCAATAACATGTCTGTTCTGTTTATGTTGGCTTCTTTAGCTTGTTAGGAATAACTACCTGTATTATTGATAAAATGTTTAATTGGCGATGGGCGGAGCTGCCGTGTAACCTTTGTAGTTGATTGGCTTACGTGCTTATTCCGTCTTGCCACTAGACCCTATCAAATTGCTTCTCCTCTGTCCATCTGCCGCCTATATAATCTATTGTAATGTTTTGTTTAACTGGTGTTCACCAGGTTAGCCCCTGTGGGACACTCCACCAGCTGTGTGCAATAAATCCTCTGCTTGTTTTCACCTGCATCCAGAGCATCCAGAATTATTCCCTACATACCCCTTTTTCAAAAAAAATGTTTATAAGTACCCCCAGTATCTACTGTTTTCAGGCACACAAAATTTTCTTCTACCGTTGCAACACATTTGCTTAAACAACTTAATTGTCGCCAGGCGGGCAATGAAATTTGTGGGTGTAAAAGTATAAAAATAATAAAACGGTGTAAAACTTAAAACAAAAATTCAGTTTTCTCCAAATTTCAGTTGTATTGATGTACCCCCCAGACTTCTCTCAAGTACCCCTAAGGGCACTTGTACCACTGGTTGAGAAACACTGGTCTAGATGTAGCCTAAGATAGGAAGGAACAAGGTCAAGTCTATGTTTGAACATGTTTAATTTATACTCTCCCCTTTTGACTAGCGGCAGATGGGTTGCACTTTCCATATATATTGGACATTTTCTGGTTTTCCTATGATACTTTTCTCCCCAAAATCACCCCCGCGTAGACAGGGAATATAGGAATAAGGCAAAGGCACCACATAGGCAGCTGACCTGCTCAGTTGCGTTTATAAAAGTGAGACTTAGCTCCCCTTGACAGTCAATAGTTGTTCAGCACCTGGCTTACCAAGGTATTTCTGAAAATGGCTCTAGGCACCTGTCTGCATCTTTACGCACCTAAATCCCTTGGTGAATCTGACCCAGAGTCTGAGACTGACCACAAAATGTCTTTGGAGAAAGGGATTTTCACCAGAGTCAGGCTTCCCTGGCAATGGGCTTAGCAGGCTAAGTCAGAAGTAGGCTGAAGAAGGAAATGCAAGTCCCTTTCTTGCCCAGGAGGAGGCATGCCTGGCGGTGAAACAAGATGCAGCACTTTTTATTGTATTTAACAACTTGGAATTCCTCTGCTTTGTGGGAGCGGAGGCACTAAAAGTCTAAGATGGATCTGAGCTAAAAGACCCAGCACGGCTAGCCAAGGTAGCTGAAGGCCCAGATCCCACTGGAGACAGGCAGAACGCTGTCTGGAGTGAGTGTGGGTTACACAGGCTTCTGGTGGATGGAGGGCAGGGAAGAGTTGCCATTTGTTCACTGATATCTTGGCTTCATACGTGAAGCTCCCCAGGGCACGTTTTGCTTCCAGACGGCCAGGTTTGGTGGACAGAAGTCAGAATGAAACAAGATCTCTCTGGCTGGCTCCCAACTGGCCCCTTTCGAGCGCTGGACCTGAGCTGCCTGCTTAGACGGAGTCCATATGGAGCTCCAACTTTTGTAATAACCATGGGCAATCTATCACGTAGAATACTAATGGAACAGACTCATTGCTGCAGGACTCCATGACTTACATAACAAATCTAGTGACTCAATGCCACGCCAATGAAAGAAAAGTACGTTCTTCAGGAAAAGCTAAGCCCCTTCCTTAGTCCCCATGGGACGCTTGATTGATAGAAGATATATTATCGGTGCATAAAGTCAAACTGTATCAGTCTACCCAACTGAAATGCTATTTTCCTCCTATTACCGGACACATTTCTAACACCCCTACTGCCTTTTGCATGCAGTCATGGAGAGCTCATTCTCATGCTAATTGCAAAACTAATTGTTCTTATTGCAATTTCCATTATATAGCATATTTATATTGCGGATAATGAGATGTTTGGATTAAATGGCTCACTAAAAGTCAATAAAAAGAAATTTGCTTGACTATTCTTTTAATTTTTCAGATGCAGCGTTAATACATTTTTATTTCTCCCCAAAGATCTGAATTCATTAAACTGCCTAAAGCAGCAGAAAAAAAATGTATATGCAAAGGGGGAGGGTAGTAATGCCACACACAAGATATTGCAGAAATGAATGAGCAGTTGTCCAGCTGTGTCCATCCCAAATGATTAGTAATTAAATGTAACTGGAAGCACAGTGGTTATGCTACTCGGATTGGTTTAACTCTCATTGTAGTTTATATGAGGAAGAAGGGAAAGTCTCTCTGTGTAACCTCAGAAATCTGCTGAAGCTGTTTTAGATTTTAGGAGGGTGGTGGTGAGTCTGTCCATGTGGTCTTTTTCATGCAAGTGACACTTTTTGCCACATGTTTTTTCTTTTCCCAGTCCTAGGACCTAGTTGTTTAAACCAGAATTGATCATGACTCTTTTGACTCTCTTGCTAATGAGGTGTCTCCAAACCAAACCGCACCTTCGAGAATACAAGCACACTGAGACATCCTGAGAGGGTGAGACACCCTGAGGCTGGCAGCAATAATACAGTAGGGTGCTAGGCAGATATTAATAATTCAGAATTTACCAGTGGAACTCCTTGACACATGATTTCTTTGAGGCTTAGAACTTAGAAGGATTCAAAAAAAGATTTAAACTGTTCCATGGATAATGATGATATCCAGAATGCTAAAAGTGAGGTTAAAAAAACAATAAACTCAGGTGTTAGGTGGGATATAAAAATTCATGTTAATGGGCATAAATGAACCTCTATCTGTTGTGGGTTAAGCTTTCCCTAGGGCAGGTTACCCCATAACTGCTACTACAGGAGGTCTTACAGCTTCCTGGTGAGGGCCACTGTTGGAGGAAGGATACTGGATTAGATGGAACACCGTTCCAGGAAGGCATGGCAATTCCTTTGTATAACAACTCTGAAGGCCAGAAGATACCATTATTTTCTGCAGAAAGGGACCTGGGGATTACAGTGGATGAGAAGCTGGATATGAGTTAATAGTGGGCTGTTGTTGCCAGGAAGGCTAACGGCTTACTGGGGTGCATTAGTAAGAACATTGCCAGCAGATTGAGGGAAGTGATTATTGCCTCTATTCGGCACTGGTGAGGCCACGTCGGGAGTATTGTGTCCAGTTTTGGGCCCTCCAGGAGTGCTGGTGGTGGGGGCAGAAAAGGGCAGTGAGAACTGGGACTCCCCCAGGGGTCCTTTCAGAGGGGATGGGGCAGGCAGGCAGGCCTGGGACCCCAATTGCTCTGTAGGGTCTGGGACAAGGAGTCTTAACTGAAGTAGGGGGCACCCATGGGTCTGGTGCATCCATAGGGGTGCCAGTGCCTCCTCTTGCCCAGCCTGGTCCAGGATCGCTCCCCTTGCCCTGCCATTTTCTCTCCTCCCCCCTCACTTCTGCCCTGCACTCCCTGGCCTCCTCAAGCAAATAGTGGTGAGGTCAGGGCAAGGTGCATGGGGCAGGTGGGCGCCGCCTTTCAGTACCCTCCACCAGCACTGCTCCAGGCCTGGCAGGGGCCCGAGGGCACAGGGAGGAGGCAGGTGCCCCAAATTTTCTGATGCCTCACACAGCTGCATATGTTGTGTATGCTTTGAGATGGACCTGCCAGCCACTGGACATCCAATGAGTGACCCAAAGTACATATTGCATTCCCCAACGGAGGTATCTAATTTGTGGGCTTCCTCATTGACAAAGGCGACAGAACATGAAATTCTCTGTCAGCTGCCTTCTCTGTGCCTCACTCCCGAAGTAATTCCATCCAGCCATTCATATCCGATTACAATGCAAATAGATAATTTAGCCTCCTCTGACAACAAAACAGCAACAAAAATGCTGTCTTTTTAATAGGTGTAAAATGATCCATCTTTGAGGATAATTCCAGATGAGTGACTGCAGAACCTCGGGAGTCAATCAGAAATAATGCCCATTCCCATAATGAAAAGCTGTGATAATTTAATAAAACTGTTGTATTAAAAGCCAAGCGAGGGGAGCAGTTATGTCATTCATTTTAATACCATGAAATGCACACTGCAGATTTGCACTTAGCTTCTAATTATTGTCACAGGCAATGCCAGTCCTGAAAGGCCTTTAGCAGAAAGAGATGGAAGAGGAAGAACAAGCGTCCAAAGACTGGCTGGAGTTGTGTCAAGTGGCTAGTGTGCTTACATGGACGTTGCAGCATGTCGGGTGCAGGCCTGAATGCTCCGTGAGCATCTGTTACTATTAGTATTAATTAGTCTAATGAATTAATCTATTGCAGCAGTGTGAGGGACCCTGCCAAGTGTTACCCCCAATACAATGATGCTCACAGTGACGGTGTTTTAACATAGGCCGTGGATTGGGGATCAGAGCTGTGACTGGGAAAATGTAGAGTAAGTGCCAAAGCTTTCATAAAAGAATTGAAACTCTCCCTGAACAGGGGGGCCAAACTAAAAAAAAGTCCATTTTCTTCTGGGTTGGGTGCTAGGACCACTCTGAGTCCAGTCACCAGTAGGCGGGTAGGAAATTAGTGCTGGCAAAAGATGCTTCTGTTCATCTGTTGGTAACCTGTCCCCCCACTCCCCTAAACTCAGGAGTCACATGGATGTCCGCTGTGAGGATTTATTTGGGTGACAGGAGCTGAAATTCAGGCCTCAGGGTCCAGGAGCTGCATGTACAGCAAGTAACAGAAAGTATCTGTCCAGGCATACAGACAAGGGGGTGCAGGAAGAGAGCTTTCCTCTTACTCGTTTCCAAAAGGGGAACTGAGGCACAGAGCGCTAGAGCCTGCAGCACAGCAAGGAACTGAGCCCAGATTGGCTGTGTCTTACGCCCGGGCTATAACCACCAGGCAATCCTGTGGGGCAATAGGGGAAGATAAATTACATGCAAAGGAATGTTCCCTGGCCTCTGAAATGAATCAGAAAGAAAAAGAGTGACACCAAAACAGCACCATGCCTCAGCTTGAGAGGAGATCTCGCACCACATGCCCTGCGCTGAGAACGCCTCATCCTTGTACATATAGGGACTGATCCTACCGCTGGCACCAATCGAGCTGTTCAGTGGGCTTTGGATCACGTCAGAGCATCCCCTAATGCTGCCAAGGTCATCCCAGCTCCAGGGCATCTCATGTGCTCGTCTCGACACATTCTGACCATGCAGGCTCTGACCCCAGGGAAATTGCTTTGTGTTGGAAATTATTCTGCGATTTCTGTTTTGCCAGAAGATTGTGCTCTTCTGCAAGAGGATATATTCCAGTCTTATTAGAATTATTTGTCTCAACTCTAATAATCTATCGTCTTCCAGCCCAAATGCTGATGGAATCAGATTTGTTGCATTCACACTTGGCATCCTTTATGGATTTCCAGCATCATTTAAATTCACTGTGAGGTGAGGGGACGGTTCTGATATTGTCCCCTGGTCGGTTTTGATTGCGTGTGGTTATTGTTCCATGGCTGGCTGAAAGCTCAGCAGCTGCTTACAGAGCGCATTGTCTACAATGACTGCTACCTGTACCAGTTCATATAGGCTTCCCAACATTCGCTCTGTAATTTCTGAGAGCGGCTTGTCAGCCTTTCAAGACACAACAAAGCACAGGAGGGACATTTTCAATATGTCTTTTTTGCAAAATTAGACAGAGGAGCTTTCAGCCCCTTGAAAATAGATCCTGAGCATAGGAAGTTTGAATGGGGGCACCCAACTTGACCTGTAATGAAGTATAAAAGAGGAATAAAGGCCTTTTATACTAAACTTGCCTTGCAGAAGAATTCTTTCTAAATTCACTTGCTTCATTGTCAGATGTACTCAGAAGGAACAGGGCTTCACGTTTCTACCTGCCATTTTAGCACCTGAATTATGGTCACTCAGGCTATGTTTACACTGCAGCACTACTTTGGAATACCAGAGGTATCCTGAAATAGCTATTCCACGTCTTTTGAGCACGCCTGTTATTTCGAAATATAATGGGCTTGCTATTCCGACGGCCCTGTAAACCTCATTCCATGAAGAGTAAGGGATGGTCTAGAATAGCGATTTATTTTGAAATAAGTGCTGTGAAAAGAAAGCGCCAAATTCCAAAACAAGCTATTTCGAAACTGACTCAAAATAAGCTGGGCAATTTGTGCAGCTCATATTGCATAGCTTGTTTCGAGCCATGGGTGCAATGCAGATGCCCCCTCAGGGCACGTCTTCACTTGCCGCACTGGAGATTGATATTCCGGCATTCGATTTAGCAGGTCTAGTACAGACCCACTAAATTGAACGCTGAAGTCAGCTCTGGCCAGCATCTGTACTCCTCGCAATCGCAGGGAGCAAGGTAAACCTACGGGAATGTTTCCTCCAGTTGATCTCCCACAATGGGGACAGCACCAAGCTCAGCTTAAAGTAAGCCAACTCCAGCTACATATTGTACCTTCCAGGTCTAGTGTAGACCTGGTCTCAGAGAATAATCAAACTGTTCATCCAGTCAGTGGGATGGATTTGACTTCCGTGCTGGGAGATATTCTGCAGTGATGATGGACAGGCAGAATGGGGAGAGGTGGAAGATTTTTGCATGACAAGGATTTCCCCAGAGTAACCAATATGATCTGGTTAATTCCTGGGGAACTTTTAACATGAGAGAAAAAGTTTGGCTTCACTCGCCATGCCACAAGAGTTCTGGACAGATGCTTCTATTTCAAGAATGGAAAAAAGGCAGAACATTCCCAAGAGCTTCTTGAAGCTTGATCTGGTCGATGGAGGTTAATGACACTGTATAAGGAATAGCCGGGAACCCTGAGTTTGCCCGACGATGCAAGGTAGGCTGGGTCAGTGCTTGAATGAGAGACTTGGCAGTAGGGCAGCAGAGTGATGCAATAGCGTTGATCCATCAGGTGGCTACCTTGCTGTACCAAGCTGTACTGTGCTTCAGAGTCCATGAAAATCCAAGGTCTGAGGTGCTTAGGGCCAGTGGCACTTTTCACAGGGTTTGAGAGCATTACCCTGGTGTTCTGGCCAAAATCTAACTGAGGCAACGACGTTCTTGTCCCTTGCAGAATCAGCTAGATACAGATCTCGGTCACACTGCTGTGCTATGAATCATAGAACCCTAGAACCGGAAGGGACCTCGAGAGCTTATCAAGTCCTGTCCCCTGCCCTCATGGCAGGACCAAGCACCAAAGACCATCCCCGACAGATATTTATTCAACCTGCTCTTAAATATCTCCAGTGATGGAGATTCCACAGCAGTGCTTCACCCGAAAGGTGATTGACTTTCAAGGGGGGTAAAGTGAGCTCATATAGAGCATTCATGCTCATGTTGTGAAGCGCTTTCAGAGACCTTTGGATGCATGCTCTGCTTCAAATGCCGGGGACCCCGGGGCAAAATTACAGAGGTGCTAAAAGAGCCACTTACTAAGTAGGACACCAGACCGGGAGTTAGGAGATCAGACTTCCATTCCTGGCTCTGCCACTGATCTGCCCGGTGACTTCTCTATGCCTCTGTTTTATTCAGACTGTGAGCCCTTTAGAGTAAGGCCAGTGTCTTGCGGTGTGTACAGCGCCTTGCACAATCTCGGCTAAGCTGGAGTTTCTAGCCACTGCTGTCCTTCAAATAACAGAGCATCATTTGTATAAGACAAAAAACGTCACAGTTTCCTGCAGGTGGGGTGGGAAATGCAGGTTTTTGTTCCCTTTTGCAAAAGCTAGGCGTGCTTGTCGGCTTGAGGGGGGGGAGGAGCTGACTAAGCGCCAGGCGATCCTGTCAGTTACTCAAGAGCAGAGCCAAATCCCTGCTGGGTGACTTGTGTCCTGGGGACTGGGAGAAAAGCACTCATAAAGAGCATGACTAATTAAACCCAGGAGCATATTAGTCCCCCGCTGGCAAAATAAAACCCGACTTCTTCTCGGAGCTGTGTCTACAAACCCGATCTCTCGAAATAACCGTATTTAAACCCGATCTCTTGAAATAACCGTATTTAAACCCGATCTCTTGAAATAACCGTATTTAAACCCGATCTCGCTTTCATAACAGCAGAGGTTAGGAAAACGGGCAGGGAATATGTAAATCACTACAGCCGTCTGGGGAAGCTTTTTTGCCATGCCTGTGATAGGGGTGAAGATGGAGGCGACGGCGATACTTGCACCTCCTCCTTCCCCAAGTCCTTACGGCAGACAGCCCATTATAACGCCACTTGCAAGCCAGGCAGGGGGCACTGGTGGAATGCGAGGAGGAAGGTTGTGTGTGTGCGCAGGCCTACATCTGTTTTGCTGGGCAATTGCTGGACGCTTCCTTTCCTGGGTGACCAGGCAGCACTGCTGCACCTGAGACCGTCCAAACAAACAGCCCAGCGGGGACACGGCGCCCGACAGGCGGAGAAGAAATGGAGGCTTGATGGAGTGGTGACATCTCGCCTTGTTCCTTGCTTCAGCGTGCCGAGGCTGCCCTAGTCGGGAGCAGCAGGGTAGCTGCTTAGAGGCCTGTTTCCACATGCATCTGCCAGTAAACCCTCTATCTGCTGGCCCGTCTATGCCCTCGCCGTCATCCACAGACACCCAATTGCAAGCAGTGAGCCATGATGCAGATGGGGGTTTCAGTACCACGGCAGGTGCATTGAAGGAAGAGCTCGAATGTTCAGTGAGCACAGCCCGTGGGTTCTACCTGGAAGTACTGGAGTTCCCAGGACAGCTGCCTGGACTCTGCTCTGCAGTAGCCCCTTAGTTCTATCATGGGCACAAACTCTCTTGATGTGCCCAAGATCTGTGCATGGAAGGGGAGGGGAGGGAGATTGTGACACAGTGACTCCAAGCGTGTGACCCAGGCCCTGGGAGGAGAAGCCTCTCTCTAAGCCACAAACTCTGTTTCGCTCTATCCCACAATGAATGGCTCAGATGTCTCTCTGGTGCAGCACGTCTCCTGCCACGGGGCACACGCCAACACAAGAGAGCTTGCCTTTGGGTCTGGTATGCTGGGAAGCTGCTCCCTGGAGTCAGAGCTATTAGGGCTGTCTCCATTTTGGGGACCTGTGAACCCTGATGAAAAGAGCGGTAGGAATGTTGGGCAGGAGGGTTAATTCACTGGCTCTGCTTTATTACGTGGCACGTTTGCACTGTGGCTTTCTAGGATGGTTTTTGGTTTGTTTTTAATATTCTTAAAAAATCAAGAGGTCAAATAGCAACTTTTCCAAGGGGCTTTTCCAAGTGTGAATTTGCCCTGTTACAGTAAAACCCACATTATCCGGCACACTCGGGGATTAGGGCGTTCCGGTTATCTAAAAATTCCAGTTATCTGAGGGTCCCATCAACCTAGGACAAAGCAATGGACAATAATAGTAAAACTCAAGTTTTTAATATTGGTAGTTTTGTAGTGTGAGGCAGTTGGTCTCACATTTCTATTTTGAGTTAAAGATGATTAGTACTTGTTAAATAAAAAATTGTTAAGCCAATCATGGTAAACCAAGCCAGGCCTGTGCACCTGAAGATGTGACAGTATTGTGGCTGGGATCAATGCCGGTTAACAAAGTTTTCTGGTTAACAGAGTGACGGATAACAAAGGTTTCACTATACATTGTCTGAACTGAGCGTGCTAATCATATTACCAGCACAGGTAATTTCGGTTCTCTCTCTCTGTATTCAGAGGGCTCATTCCTTGGCAACATAAAATACACTCTCCCAGAGCCATCTCCCCGTCCTAGACCCACCTTGCACTGGAGTGAGGCTTACAGCTCTCTTGCACACACGGAGATACGGGCACATGGGTGCCTTTGAAAATCATAATGGCAAAATCTGAGCTCAGGAGTTCTTTGTGGAAGTGAATGGACACACAGCTTGGCTACTTCAAAGAGTGCAAAACAGAACGCACAAGATGACAGGAGATCATGAAAGACATAAACATGAAATGGGCTCTAATGGGAGTTCAGAGTCATTACCTAGATCAAAGATAGATGAGACACAGGCTTTAGAAATCAGCAGCAAGAGCAGAGAGTGAGAAAACATCCCCTCCTTCCCTTCTAAGCCCTCACTTTTGGGAATGGCCAGGAAAGGAATGGAGGACAAAGAAAAGCAGGAGCAGGCAACAAAAGAAAAGAACCCTCCCCAATGCAAAACATCATCATGCCCAAATTATTCCCTCTTGAGTCTCAGCAGCTGGGGAGTGAATGGTGATAAGGAAGGATTATAGTTCAGGGCACAGAGGTCTTCTCCGAGAGAAAATACAGGACTATGTAGCACTTTAAAGACTAACAAGATGGTTTATTAGATGATATTACATTTATAATTATACGTTTTGTGGGGACAGAGTACTGTGGCTGGGGGCTGGGGAGAGGGAACAGGGTGCTGGGAGGGCAGAGGACAGGATTCTGTAGCAGGGGACAGAGTGCCAGTGGGGACAGAGTTCGGGGAGTGGGGATGGGAGTGGGGACAGAATTCGGGGAGTGGGGACAGGAGTGGGGACAGCATTCTGTAGTTAGGGACAGGAGAGTGGGGACAGTTCTGTAGCTGGGGACAGAGTTCGGGGAGTGGGGACAGGAATGGGGACAGCATTCTGTAGTTGAGGACAGGGGAGTGGGGTGCCAGTGGAGGCAAAGAGTCCCCTGCATCTCCCTCCTCCCAGCATTCCTCCCCCCCTCCCACTGGAAACCAGCGCGTGCCTGCCCCGGGGCCGAGCCCCCCACCCACGCAGGGAAGTCCCCTGCGCACGCACGCCTGCCCCAGGGCCAATTCCCCCCTCCATGCAGGGAAGCCCCGCGGGTGCTTGTCCCGGCGCCAACCTCCTCCCCGCGCTGGGAAGCCCCAGGGCCAAACCCCCGCGCGCCGGAAGCCGACACTACCTCCATCTTCTCTCGAGGTAAGTAGTGGGGCTTCTGGGGGCTGGGAGGGAAATGGGGGCGGGGCTGACAGAACGCCTCGCGAGCGACTGGTCGAGGCCTCGAGATCGACCAGTAGCTCGCGAGCGACTGGTTGGTGACCACGGGGTTAAAGTGTTCTCCAACAGGTTTTTGTGTATCGCTTTTTCCGATATCTGATATATATCCATTAATTCTTTCCCGTAGAGACTGTCTAGTTTGGCCAATATACATGGCAGTGGGCCATTGCTGGCATTTGATGGCATAGATCACATTAGTGGATGTGCGGTTAAATGAGCCTCTGATTTGGTGGCTGATGTCATTGGATCCAGTGGTGAAATCACTGGTATAGATGTGAGGGCAGAGTAGGCACTGGGGCTGATTGCAGGGATGGGTTCCTGGATGATTAGAATGGAGGTGTGCTGCGTGGTGACTGGAAAGAATTTGTTTGAGGCTAAGGGGATGGACTGGAAAGAACCTCAAGAGGTCATCAAGTCCAGTCCCCTGCACTCATGGCAGGGCCAAGCACCATCTAGAACATCCCTGACAGGTGTGTGTCTAACCTGCTCTTAAAAATCTCCAGTGATGGAGATGCCTAAACGTCCGTAGGAAATTTATTCCAGTGGTCAACCCTCTTGACAGGGAAGAAGTTTTTCCTAATATCCAAGCTAAACCTCCCCACTGAGATAACATGACAGACACCAAATAACCTCAAGTAGATGTAGCCTGGAGAAAACTGTCCCAGTTCACAGAGGGGAAGATACACAGAAAGACAAAAAACTCCACTAAGATGGGATAAAATGTCCCCAGTGGGTATGCTAATTTTGTGTTGCTGATTATTAATTTATATCGCAATAGAAATTTGGGCTCAGTTCACACTGTGCCAGCTGCTGTACAACTGTATGGTACACGGCAGTCCTTGTCCCAAAGAGCTTCCATTCCCAGGGAACATCTGGCATGTTCAACTGGTTTTGGTTCTGAGAAATCCACATTTTGGAACTGCCCCATGGAACTCAAAAATTGAAAAAAATGGGTTTGGGGTTTGGATAATGTTTCATTGTTGTGTTCCGGTAATGCTGAAACATTGTGCTCCAACGTAACATTTAATAATATAAACAATATTCCAAAGCCTATAATATTAAAGTTATTTTAATGTACAATAAAAGCCACATTGAATGAATCAAAATGATGCAGTTAAAATTAAATGCGTTGAAATTATTGAAATGAAATGAGACAGTCAAAATGGTTTGTTTCCATCTTTGCCCATCAAAAATGTCATCAGAATGGACATGCTCCCACAAAACAGCTGACTTTGTATGACACTGTTCCATAGAAAAATTTCTGACCAGTTCTGTTTATCTATCACTATTGGTTGGACTGCTGGCATTTGAAATTCTATTCAGCTGACCGGCTCAGTCTGCGTTCTCTCTCGCTGTGTGTATTATCCACGCTAGCAGAGTTATCTATGAAGACATTCTGGGGAGGGAGCAGGGCCCAAGGGGAGCCAGGATGTGGACTCCCTGAGCAAGAGAGGCAGGTCTTAGGGGCAGGTGAACCAGGTGGTTGCCCGGGGCCGCCATTTTGAAGGGGCTGCTAACAGAGGCGTCTTAACAGTGGGGGGCCATGACTAGATTTCGGCCTGATCTCCCGAACCCCCCTTTTTTTTTGGTTGACAAATTTTCCCTGGCGGAAAATTTTTTATTTTGCTTGCCCTGGGGCCACCAATTGGTTAGGACCGGCCCTTGACCTGACTGCCAAGAGGGCAGGCTGCTGTGAACTGTCTCCTGGCCTTACGGCCAGCCCAGAGAATCCAGGGGCAGGAAGCTTTTACTTCTTGCTGTCACTGGAGGAAGGAGCAGAGCACAGTGTGTGAAGCATGACCAAGGAAGGGGAATAGGCTGGGTCACACCAACAGGTCTCTACCAACTTCAGTGTTTATGGTTCCATTATTATACTAGCCAATTAGCCCATCATAAGACGGGATTTTCAGGTCTTCTCTCCTGAGCTCTCTCGCTCTCTCGCTCTCTCGCTCTCTGTCTCTCTCTCTCTCTCTCTCTTCCTACTGCCTCCCCCCTCTCTCTCCGTCTCTTTCTTTCTCTTCTCCTCCTCCTGCCTCCCTCTCCCCTTCGTCTCTCCCCTTCCCCTTCCCCTTCCTCTTCCCCTTCCCCTTCCTTCCCGCCGTGGCGCTTGGCTGAGTGCTGCCTGCTCAGTCGGGCTGCTGCAAAGGGGAGAGGGGTGGACGTACATGGCCAGGAGGTGGGACTGTGTATGTCACCGCCCTCCTTTCCCCTCCCACCCTGGGGGAGCCCAAACAACCCCTTGCACTGCTGGCTCCCCTGGTGGCCCGGCTGAGTGCCGCAGCAGGAGGGGAAGGGGGGCGGTGACGTACACGGCCCTGCCCCCTGGCCGTGTACGTCACCGCCCCGCCCTCTTCCGTTCCCTCCATGGCGGCTTGGCTGAGTGTTGCGTGCTCAGCCGGGCTGCAGCGAGGGAGAAGGGGTGAGGCGGTGACCTACACGACCAGGGGGCGGGGCTGTCTACATCACTGCCCCCCACCCCACCGTGGCCCAACTGAGGGGCGCACCACTCAGCGACACGGCGGGAGGAGGAAGGGGGGGCGGTGACGTACACGGCCCCGCCCCCTGGCCATGTACATCACCGCCCCTCCCCCCTTCCTGTCCCACCGGGACTCAGCTGAGTGGCGCAGCGCTCTGCTGAACCGCCATGGAGAGAGGGGAAGGGAGGCGGGGCGCTGAAGTACACGGTCAGGGGGCGTGGCTGTGTACGTCAGCATTACAGACTCACAGACAATGGGCTACTATATTATTATATACTAGCAGATGTACCTGACGTACTCAGCCTCCGGCTGCCCCCTGCCCCGGGCCTGCAGCTGCTCCAGGGCCGGACCACGGTTCCTGGTCCCAGCTTCCCCTGTGTGGGGGGCCAGTCAACACAGAGGGGTGGTCCCAGAGGGAGCCTGCAATGGTGGAGCCTGTGGGGGGCTCCCCCCTTATCCAGCACAGTTTAGGGTAAGGGAGCCACTTACCCGGTCTGGTGGCCAGCCAAGTGGATCCCTATCCTCAGGTGTCCTCTCTCCTGCTGGTGCAGCTGCCCTGAGTGGTCAACTCTGCAGTCTAGTTGTCCCCTGTGCTTGCTGCCCCCAGGGGGCACTCTACATACAGCTCTCCCTCCAAGCAGCCCCTTCTTTTCCCATGGTACGGAAAACAATCAGATTCCAGGCACTGCCCGTTTTCCTGGCGCAGCCAAACCCTGACCTTGCTGAAAGTTAGGAGCAGGAGGAAGCTGCCTACCGAATTGGGTGGTCCTGGCTTTTACCGTTTAGGAGGAGTTCTTGAACAACCAGACTCACAGACAGACAGACGCACTATAAAATATCTATAGAGATGCACTTGGCCTCCTTTCCCTCATTTTTGCAGGTGCCAACGGCAGGCGGCCCAATCTGGTGGGTTGTTTGACAGGCCTATAAAAATGCAGAGGGTCTGAATTCATAATCCAGCAGAGACGGCTAGAGCCAGGGCCAGGGCCTGCAGGGCAAACGTCACACTGAAAGGCATCATTCTTTTTTAGCACTTGAGCTGCAGGCAGTCTTCAAACCAGAGCGGAAAAGCCAGGCTTGAGCCAAAGTCTGTGCACTGGAGTCGGCCCCACTCAGCAAGTGATGGGTGTGACGTAGTGGGGGTACCTGGCTGGTTTCTATGCTGCTGGCTCTGGGGTAACCCCCACTGGCTGCCGTGGGTACCACGACCCAGCAAAACAGGATGAGTCACTATGCAAACCAGTGGCCAGACACCCCCCATGGAGAGGAACAAAGGAAGGTGGAATGCTGCCCTGGCTGGGGGGCAGGGCTGGAAGAGAGTTAGTGAGTTCCTGTCTGGAGAGCAGGGGAGAAGGAGCTGGGGAGGGGGGCTGGGACTCCCCTATCTCAAGGGGAGCACTGAGGCCTCTTAGCCCCAGTTCCTGTAACCAGATTACATCTGTGCTGCGCTGTCCTGGAGGAGCAATAAACCACCCTCAATTCCACTGGCTGGTGGAGTCTGTTTGTGCCATTTCGGGGTGCAGGAGACGGGGGACCCCCAACGCGCCGTCACAGCGGGCACGGCCTGATTCTGCCTCACCAGATTTCTTGCGGGTTGGGCCATTGCTGTGCACAGGAGGGATGGACCGTGCTGCTTGCTGGAGTGTTGCCGTGACAGACTCATGTGGTCCACGTCAGACACGGACGGGGGAAAGGCAGCTAATTAGCTCTGACCTCTCCCGCTCTATGGCCTCACTGCGCACACACGGAGAAGAGCGTGAGGGAATCTTTGTGTCCCATCTAGCCCCTCATTCCTTCTCCCAGACCTCAGCAGGGCTGGTTGCTACATTTTCCTCACAGCAGCTGCGGCCTTCTGCATACTTCTAGAGCCAGGCTGGGAAATGCACCCAACCTGCTTTGGTCTTTTCTGTGGTCTATGGACAACCTTCTCTTCTCTGATAGCTGCCAACGTAAGCTGCTTGTTTTTCTTACAAAGCTCACACGACTACCCCCTATGGGTGCTTTCAGAAGAGGGGAGCTGTGTTCTAGGGTGCAATGGGCTCTCAGATGAAGGACCGGCTGATTAGGAAAGCAGGGCCCAGACGTGTTTCTGGGTGGGACGGTCGTGTGTGAGGAGCCCTCTGCATTCCAGAGGGTCACCTGCTGTGTTCACTCTGCAGATAACTCTGGGGGCCGACAGCCAGTACATTTCTCACCGGACTCATCACGGAGCCCCTGCTGCTAATAATCCTGAGTGGTTGGCTCTCAGGGACCAGATATATTCCCCATGCCTTATTGTGCATGTGCAGCTCCATGTCTCTCTCTCTCTTTCTCACACACGAATCATTTAGCCGCTCTCTCCTGCCCTGCCAAACTTTGGAGTTATTCAGCTCAGCAGCTGACACGAAGCAGGAAGCTCGTTGTGTGCTGATTTTCTGACCTATTTATTTTATTATTTACATTTTAAGCCAAACTTTAATATTTAAACTGAGATAACAGTGTGCAGCCAGACCCGCCTTGCAAATGCCACCTGATACAATGAGAGATGGAAAAGCGATGGTGCTTTCCAGGGTTGGTAGAATTAGCAAGTGCAACTCACAGGCTCTGAACGCAAATTTCACTTCCATTAAAGATTCAAGGAACTACTCTAAAACTTTATATAATGTGGCTAGTGTGTGCAGGGAAGAGAAGGAATTGTGCTATGAATAAAATTTAAGTCAAGTTCAAGCCTCAGGAACCAAGGTTTTTGTGCACTGAGCCCATTAATTTATACCAGAAAGGAAATCAGTGTATTCTGCCAATCCTTATTGCTTCTGAAAATTACTTTGTGTCAATCAAGCCACACGTTGTGTGCATGGCTCCCCATCATGCTTTATATTTTACTTTAGAACACCTTCCATTAAAAACACAAAGGGAAATAAAATGTAATTTTAATTCCCCAAGCTTAGGGTCACGTTCTAGCTCTTACTCCAGCTGGGGAAATGCAAGGAGGGATAACTTACAGGAGAAAGGAAACTGGCAGAAAATAAAGTGCTCTCTCAGGAGGTGCTCCCTGATTTTGGGCTCCGTGGTGAAGCCGTCCGATTGTTTGCTTTTACTGCAAAAAGGGCGCTAGGCCTGGGAATGAAAGTTGCAGACAGAGCAGCAAAGTGGAGAAGGGTGAATCCTGGGGCAGCTGTTTCTGTGTGTGTGTGTGTTGTGGCAAAGTTTCTGGTGCAGTCACTTGTGCCTTTTATTATCAGTTTCCCACCATCTTCTATTGACAGAGCTTTGGTTTACAGCAAAGTCAGCCAGCCTCTCCTTCTGCCTATAGGGTTGCCAGGTGACATGTGAAATGTCTGGTATTTCCTGTTTCCCTCCGACTGAAGCCCGGCAGGGTCAATTTTCTCCTGCTGCATCTGGTGGGGACAAGGGACAGAGGCGTGCTGGGCCATTTAAAGGCACAGTGCCTTTTCTTTTTTCCACAACTTTGATCTCCTCCCCCCCCCCCCTTTTTTTCCTCCACAGAATTTTTTCCCCAGTGTTTTTTTTTGGGAGGGGGGTGTTCGGTACTTTTTGTTAAACCATCTGGCAACCCTATCTGCCTGGAGAGCACACTCAGCCATTCCCTGTCTCCTTCCCTCTTCAGCCCCCCTCTGGTTGCCTTATATAGCCCTCTGCCTGGAGAGCACACTCAGCCATTCCCTGTCTCCTTCCCTCTTCAGCTCCCCTCTGGTTGCCTTATATAGCCCTCTGGCTAATTAGGCCCACAGCTGCGTCCCATTAGCTCTTCAGGTGGCTGTAATTGGTCTTTTCAGCCAGGCTGTAGTGGCAGAGCTCTGGCTTAGCCAGCCTTCTGACACAGCATATGTGTGTGTGTGTGTGTGTGTGTGTGTGTGTGTGTGTGTGTGTAAGGGGGGTGAGGGTGGGGGTGGGGGGGGTGGTCACATCTGGGACAGCCTCATGAGCAGCACGCATCACAGTCAGCCAGCCTTGTAAAATGCTTACCACTGAAATGGTGACAGAAGAGCAGCTAAGCGCAGGGTTACCTCTGAACGGAAGAGACGCCCTGACGGGAGAGATATGATCGATAGCCATCGAACCGTCTGCTTCCATGGATTAACCAGCAGTAGATCACCTCTCCAGTGGGCGAAAACTGACCCAGCTGCCTGCAAGCCCATGGAACTATTCGAATTTACATCATTGCCCTTTACAGTCCTATGAGCCGGCTCTTTGCCTCAAATCCATCACCTCGTCTCCTGCTCCCAAGGAGGAGGGGAGAGTTTTACCAGAGATGTTAGCTCCCTGATGTCAGAAAACAATCACATAAATCAACTTCTCCCTTCTCATAGACTCATAGACTTTAAGGTCAGAAGGGACCATTATGATCATCTAGTCTGACCCCCTGCACAGTGCAGGCCACATAATCTCACCCACCCCTCTTAGAATAATCCTCTCACCTATATCTCCGATATTGAAGGCTTCAAATACTTTGAAGGTCCCAAGATGCAGAGAATCTTCTAGCTGTGATCTGCACCCCATGCTACAGAGGAAGGTGAAAAAACCTCCAGGGTCTCTGCCAATCTATCCTGGAGGAAAATTCCTTCCCGACCCCAAATATGGCGATCAGCTAAACCCTGAGCATGTGGGCAAGACTCACCAGCCAGACACCCAGAAAGTTCTCTATAGTAACTCCTACATTGACCTATTTCCCACTGATAATGAATCGTCAATTAGTTACCAAGATCATATTATCTCATCAACCCATCCCCTTATCATAGAATCATAGAACTTCCTGCAGCATCACTGAAGATTTTGGTTAAGGGCAGGTCAGACAAACAGTCAGGGATGGTCTCGAGCAGGACTAGGCAGGATCCATCCCGGGGGCCGGATCCGGCCCACCAAGCTGTTTGATCCGACCCCGTGGCCCACCCTGCTGCACCCCCGCCCCCACCTCCAGGCCAGTTGAGACCCAGCGGCGGGGAAATGCGTGAAATCATTCCTTGTTCAAAGCAGCTGGCAGCTCCCTCCACCTGCCTGAGGTGCACGGCGCCTAGAGGGAGTCGTCAGCCTTTTTCAACAGCGAATGACTTCACACACTTCCCCTGCCCCCAACTGCCGATTGGCTTGGGGACTGGGGAGAGCGTGAAGTCTCCTTCCCCCCTCCCAGGTGTGCACAGTGCCTAGAGGGAACTGCCAGCTGTTCAAAATGGCTACCAAAACTAGTTAAGTGGCCCCCTGCAAACATTATTGTCCACCCCTGGTCTAGATGGTGCTTAGTCCTGCCATGAATGAAGGGGACTAGACTTGATGACCTCTATAGGTTCCTTCCAGTCCTATGATCCTATGATTACAAAGGTTTATACACAACCATTCTGGTCCAGAACTCCATTCACCAGTCAGGTTCTCTTGGCGTAAGATCCGAACCAGGGGAAAGAAGCTTCAGAGATCTGCTGCGTGCACTGCTAGGGCAGATGCTGCCACATGGTTTTTGCTCATGTCAGGAAGTACTCTACCCACTTCCTTCACAATAACATTGCTAATGCTGGCAAACACAAGTATACTGTTAACTGGTGGAACTTACTGATGCAGGATATTATGGAGACAAAGAGTGAAGAATGACATGTGGGGCTTAGAGCCAAGATGCCCTGTCTAAAACACTGACACACTCTATGGGTATGTCTACACTAGCCCCCTAGTTCGAACGAGGGTGGCTAATGTAGGCATTCGAACTTGCAAATGAAGCCCGGGATTTAAATATCCCGGGCTTCATTTGCGTGTTCCTGGGCAGGCGCCATTTTTAAATCCCCTTAGTTCGAACTGACTGCCCGCAGCTACACGCGGCAGTCAGAAGTTAATCCGAACTAAATCCTTAGTTCGGATTAACTGCTACGTCTCATTGCAGGAGGAGTAACAGTTAATCCGAACTAAGGCACCTCGCGTGTAGCCGCGTGTAGCCACGGGCCGTCAGTTCGAACTTACGGGATTTAAAAATGGCACCCGCCCGGGAACATGCAAATGAAGCCCGGGATATTTAAATCCCGGCCTTCATTTGCAAGTTCGAATGCCTACATTAGCCACCCTAGTTCGAACTAGGGGTTCATAGACATACCCTATGAGGTTGTTAGGGGAACATAGACATACTCTATGAGGTTGGCCAAGTAACTTCCCCTCCACGTGCTGCAGTTTCCACATGTATAAAAAGGGGATCTTTATTTGGGGCAAATCTGCCAGCACTGGGTGTGGACAGCTCAAGACCACAAATGTGGTGCAGGGAAGCACGTGCTGAGATCCTACAGAAACGGGGGCCATATAAGAATGTAGACAGAGAAACATTAAGTAGGTCTCAGAAAGCATTGATCTCCATTGTTGTGCAGGGATGGGGAGTGCGCCTGCAGCCACGGAGCCAGGAGATCAGGGCAGAGGAATGCTGGGCTGCTGGATCACTAAACCACCATGGACACTGCTCCTTCACTTGGACTTTGTGCCATGGACGTAGCCCTGTGGGTGAGAGCAGCGGTCAGGCTACATGTCACAGAGGGGCCTTCTGGCTTTAGAATCTGTTAACCAAGCTGTAAAAGCAGTGGTTCTTAAACCTTTTGGCCTATGGCCTATCCTGCTCAATGTAAACCCTTCTGCAGACCAGCAGCCAACCACCCATGATGACAATGGGTGCAGAAGGGGGTGAGATGCAAGGTCTGGGTGGGGAGCAGGGTGCAGGCAGGTCCCCCCCGATGCGAGGGAGGACGACAAAGGGAACAATTGCCCTGGGGCCCAGCCATTCAAAGGGGCCCGGAGCTCCTTCGAACTGCCACAGGAGTGCCGGGGTGCCACGCTGCACAGCGTTGAGGACTGGGGGATGTGGACAGTGCTGTGGTGCAAGCAGTGCCAAGAACGGACTGCCCTCGGCTCTGCCTCTTCCAGGTGCAGTAGGCTGGGGATGGGGTTTTGGGTGGGCACAGGAGTGGACTGAGGGTGGGGATGGGGGGGGGGAGCTGGCTGGGAGTGGGCTGGGGGGGGCCTGGCTGAGAGATTGAGTGTCGAAGTGGGCTGGGAGTGGTGGTCGGGGTGGGAGGGAGCTTGCTTGTAGGAGCAGGCTGAGGGTAGGGGTCTGGGTGGGAGGTTAGGTGCAGGAGAAGGCTGGGGGTGCAGGGTCTGAGCTTGAGGGAGATGGGGGGCTGGTTAGCTGGCTTCGTGCCCCCTGCCACTCCCAGGCACCACCTTCTGCTGCTCCCATTGGCTGTGCTTCTAGCCAATGGAAGCAGCGGGGAAAGCCCGTGTTCCCTCAGCCAGAGGTAGACAGAATGGCAGCGTGCAGAGCCCTGCAAACTGGATCTGGCCTGCGAGGCTCAGGGCTCCCCTCCAACCTCGCGAAGGGGGAGGGGGACGGGGAGGGGGAGGGGGACGGGGAGGGAAGGGGCCCGTGATCCACAGATCATACTTTGAGAACCACTGTGTAAAAGGAATCAGTGCTGTGGGGTGGATGGGACTTGGCTCCTGGAGCTGGAGTGGTTAACTGATTCCCCCGCCCCCTCCTCACCCAGGGGCATCAGTGTTTCTCCGGGACATGGGGCTGATAGGCCACTTTGCCAAACGGTGCGTTTTTGTGGGACGAGACAGGCAGAACAGGGATTGCAGAGAAAGGGAGGGGGCGGTTTCTTCTTTCCTCTCTGATTGCAGCATAATAATACAAAAAAAAGGCAACTCCTCTGAGGCCAAGCTGCAATAGGTGCAGGGGCATAATGGAGAACTAGCTGTAGCAGGAAAGAAACAAACAAACAGAAAGGAGCTTAGGCTGGTATCACAACCTGGATCTTTTGATGTATCCCAGCATTAGGCGAAAAGAAATGTGTGTACAAAGGGGGAATCTTGTTTCAGCCAAACAATAGAAAATACCCAGAAAAAGTTATTTTCAAATTAAATTACAGGATTAGGGAAAGGCTTGTATTCCTTTCAAGCTCTGGCTTACAATTTATCTTCATACATTATTTTCTATAAAGCAGTTTTGCTTTCTGAAATGTTTTCCTTTATGCAATGCTGATGGCCCGACAGTGAATTGTAGGGACGGCCTTATCAATTCTAGCTCCGGAATTAATGCTCCGTGTGCTGAAACTGTTCCAGGCAGCCTTTTCAAAATACTAGCTTCATAATGAGCCCTCCTCCACCCTCCTGTGCAGGTTATCTGTATAAAAATCTCTTTCTCTGAATCAGGGCCTGCATTGTCCCATTGCCACAAAGTTAAAGAACTGGGGAAAGCACATCATGAATAATTTAATGGCCAGTCCCACCTCAAAACTCTGCTAAGCAGAAAGCTTTTCACTCTCGCCATGGGCAGCTGCTAGGCAGCAGAGTTTAGGCCCAATCTAAATATCAGAGAGAAATTCAAATGTCGCTTTATTAGAATCTCTCTCTTAGCTGTTCATGCACCACCGGCTTCCAGATCCAAGTGCAATTTCAAATGACCCCAAAAGAGCTTAGCAACAGAGCATGAAACATTTTGTCCAGCTAGCTTCTGAATCTGGGTGCATTCATGCTCACTAGAATCTGTGGTTTGTCCTGGGTATCTGCACACAGTGCAATTGCTGGGCTGGCTCAAATGTGGGGTTCATTTAGACCAGCACCCTATCTCCAGAAGCACCAGCTGCTTCAGAAGAAGGTCCCAGAAACCTCATAGTGAGCAATTTGGGAAGACCTTGGCCATAGGGGAAAGTTCCCCCTTTCTCTCTCTCTCTGGTGGGTTTGGATTCCTACTAAATGCTTTGGTTCTGCTACCTCATGAAACTGTGGATGTTCTTACTATCTATATAAAGATCTAATCCTGTTTGGAATCCTACTACAGCTCTTGTGGCAATGAGTTCCACTGTGTAACGCAGGCTGGACCTCCCTGGGCTGGCACCCTCGGGTCCTGAGCGGTACCAAAGAAGGGAGTTTGCCGAACCAGGGGAAGTCAGGCCTCAGGCTCTCCCGGAGTTCCCGTCCTTGCTGCCCCCAGCCTGACGGCAGGGCTCCACTTTGGGCCTCTGCCCCGATCCAGACAGAAGGGCTCCCTGCCCCCAGGCCTCCGGCTCTGCAGGATGCTTACCACCAGGTCAGCTGACCTCCCAGCCGCTTGCAACTTCTGTGGCTGGGGCTCTCAAGTCCCGCAATATCCGTGAACCTGCCGGACGATGGATGTTGTCAGACCAGAGTCCCAGACCACAGAGGCTCAACCTGTAGAGCATTTCTTTAAAATGGCTTTAAAAGTGTTTCCTTTCAGTATCACCGAATGTCTCCTTGTTCTTGGGTTACTCGAACGGATGAATAAGGCGACCACCCATTATTTTGAAAACCTCTGCCCAGAGCCTCTGCAGCCCTCTGACCTTGAAATGAAACAGTTTCAGGCTTTTAAACCCATCTTCGGAGACAGCCCCTCCAAATATTTACATTGCTCTTCCCTGAGTCCTCTTTTTATCATTCCTGGTGATTTACAGAACAGCAGTGTTAGAACATTGCTAGGATTTTCCAACCCATCCCTGCCCAGCCTACTGCTTTGTTTGTTTTTACAGCACTAGCCAGACACGAGGGACCCCATGCTCAGTGCAAAGATGAGGGGAGGGGGATGTGGCGAATGTGGTCAATTCCTGCATTATGTTAAAGAAAATGGGCTGTGTCTACATTGGCACCCCTTTCCGGAAAAGGGATGCTAATGTGACACTTCGGAATTGCAAATCCGCAGGGGATTTAAATATCCCCCACGGCATTTGCATTTACATGGCTGCCGCTTTTTCCGGCTCAAGGTTATGCTGGAGAAAAGCGTCAGTCTAGACGCGATTTTCCAGAAAATAAACCCTTTTCCAGGAGATCCCTTATTCCTACATTCAAGCAGGAATAAGGGATCTTCCGGAAAGGTTTATTTTCCAGAAAATCGCGTCTAGACTGGCGCTTTTCTCCGGCATAACCCCGAGCCGGAAAAAAGCAGCAGCCATGTAAATGCAAATGCCACTGGGGATATTTAAATCCCCCGTGGATTTGCAATTCCGAAGTGTCTCATTAGCATTCCTTTTCCGGAAACGGGTGCCAATGTAGACACAGCCATGGTGTGTGGCTCTATTTACCCACTCCCTTCAGAATTGCCAGCTGCTTCGTGTCCAGGGGTTAACATCTGTCTGGAGACTCCTGCTGAGAGCTGGCAAGTAAATTGACTGGGTCACACAGAGATGGCTAGGTTGGCACGAATGAACTCTCAGGAACTGTCAGCAAGAGACTGGGGGTGGAGACCAGTGACTAGACCATTAACGTTAAACAGCAGCTGGTCCAATAGACTTTTTGGAATACAGATGGCCAATTTCCTGCTTCCCCTGTGGGTATCATGAGCTTTTGGAGAGGGGGTGGGGAGGGTTGAGCAGAGAAAGTGCTTGGGAGGGGATGTGCAGTTAGATGTGAGGAATACTAGTCTGTAAAGAAACAGCTGGAGGGTAGGAGAATCCCAGAGGATTTGCTCCAGGTAGGGCAGGCAGGTATTTTACAATCTCGACCCACTGCTATTAGTTGTATCCAGGGATGCTCTTCTGTGTCATTTTCCTCTCCCAGCGTTTATATCGCCAGCCTCCGCTGCTTTGCCAAGAAACAAGCTACTGTTCCATTAAACTAGCCCTCAGTTTCATTACGAATAGGGCTTGATTGGTAAATATTTAACCGGAGGAACTCCCTGGTCCATTCCGGCCCTCTTCCTGTGTTTGTTAAAGCAATAAGTGTGTTTCAACCAGGGAACCTTATTCCCCCTGAGCTCCCTCACACTTTTGTGCCCTGATTAAAAAAGATAAATCAGAGACCAAGCAGATTTCCTGCTTAACAAGAGAGTGAATTGGGCAGCCTCAGCATCCTAGGGGAACTCAGCACACAAAAGGCGCTGCACAGAGGCTGGCACGATGGCCCTCCTGAGACGAGAGGACAAACATGGAGGTAGAGTGGAATACCAAGGCCCTTATTACGGCTCCCTGCCCCTCACCGAAAGGTTCTGAATAAAAGCTCCAGAGAGCCCTTTCTCCTTTGCGCAAAAAGGGGCAGCGGAAGGATGTTCTCATGGCTTCTGGCATCTGGATCATTTTCATAGCCGCCTCCCCCCCCCTTTCATGTTCTTCAGCTCTCCCCACTCAACAGCACTCCCCTTCACATGGCTGCCTTTGAACTCTCCATCCCGAGAGTTAAACGCGCAAGTGCGAAGCACAGGGCACAGCCAGGCGGGGCAGAAAGCTGGCGTTAGCAGGAAAAGCCCCGGTAAAAACGCCTCCCTGGAGCTATCCTGAGAGAGACAGTGGGCTTCTGCGGTCCGGTTGGGACATGGCTCCATTTCCTCTGTGTCGGTGTGGAGGCCGCCCTGACTCACTTCACCCCGGCTCAGTAGCACAAGAGGCATCACCAGAGGCAGCCCTGTGGACAGGGCCCACCCCATAAGTACAGTCAGTGCACCCAGGCGTTAGGGCAGGGGTGGGGAACCCCCACAAACCTTCTCTGATGTGGCCCCTGCCTGAGAAGGAGAAAGACTCCTCACATTCCCCTCCCACACCAGAGCCTGGGGGCTGGCAGGCTAGTAGATTTTGTATGTTCCAGCTCCACGGTGGCTCCCTATTGCTGGGGGGAGTGCTGTGATAGGGTTGCCAAGTGTGCGGTATTGTACCGGACAGTCCGGTATTTGCGCGCTCTGTCCAGTAAAAAACATCAGAAAATACCGGACAGGTGCAATGTCTGGTATGTTCTGATTGTTCTGGCTGTGCACCGGACAGAAGCCTGGCGGGGGCGTGGGGAGCGGCTGGGAGTCCTACCTGGGGGGCAGGGCCGCGGTTGCTGCCGGGAGCCCTCAGTCGGTTGAGTGTGAGGAGAAGCCTCCTCCTCGCTTGTGCATCGCCGGTGGCCTGCGCAGGACAGGCAGCAAGTGCCCAGGTCAGTCCCGCTCCCTGCCAGCCAATTTGCTCATCCCCCCCCTTCCCAGCTGGCCGGTTCTCCCTCACTTCCCCTCCCTCACTTCCCTGGCCAGCCCCCCTGCACCTCTCCCAGCTCTGATTCCCACCAGCCCATTCATCTTCCTGATCTCCCCTGGCCAGTGCCGCTGCACCTCTCCCCGCCCCTGCCAGCTCTGTTTCCTGCCCCCCCTTCCTCCCGGCCACCCTCGCGGCCCCCGAAGACCCCCAGCTGTGCTTCCTGCCCCCCCTTATTGCCGGCCAGCCCCGCCCCCTCCTGTCCAGTGTTCCCTCCCCCGATATCCTGCAGCCAGCCCCGTTCCGCTCGCCCCCCTCCCGACCAGCCCTGGTTCCCGTTGGCCCCCCCATTTCCCCCGGCCAGCCCCGTTCCCTCCTCCCTTCCCTGTGTCCATTTTTTGTGTTTGTTTTTTGTTTTTAAATGACTACCTGGTAACCCCTAGCAGTGTTCCGGGTTTTTTTTTTGCTCAACAACTTTGGTCCCACCCCCCTTTTTTTCCTTCAAATTTTTCCTTCAAAATTTTTTCCAAGTGGGTTTTTTTGTGTGGGGGGTCCGGTATTTTTGATTCCGCCATCTGGCAACCCTAAGTGCTGAGCCTTGGGGGCTGGATCCATGCAAGACAGGGGCCACATCTGGCCTCCGGGCCTTCGGTTTCCCACCCCTGCCCTTGGATCAGGGTGGGGCAGCCAGCAGCCCAGAGGCTCAGGCCTATGCTGGGGCTGGGGACACAGTCAGTGAGCCCAGGTGCTTGCACAGGGCAAGGCAGCCTATAGCCGGGTTTCCTAGCTCTGGCGGAGAGGCAACAAGCACAGGCAGTTTGCCTAAAGAAGTGGGGGAGGGAGAACGCAGGTCAGCGGGGATCCTGACAACAACACACTGACTCACTCACTGGCACTGTTTCAGCCAGACCAGGGTCAGCTACTCCAGGGCTACCTCCTAACTCCCCCCTTGGGTCATGCCTGGCTCTGTAGCAGGTCCTCTGACTCGTTGCGGAAGGGAACCTCCATTGGGACTGGCAGCTCCTCTGGGTTGGGGTCTGTCTGTGGTGCTGACAGTCTGGACCAGTCCTCGGCTTCTCTGAGGTCTGTAGCAACTTCCCACCTCGGGGTCACAGGAAAGGTGTCTGGTCCCTCCGGCTGCTGGGCTCCAACTGAGCTCTTGGGCCTGCCTTTTATACTCCCTGTCCCGCCTGCTGGCTTCTGGCAGGCTGGAGGGGCGGGGCAGAGCTCTGCCCACCAGTGCTCAGGGAGAGGTTCCTCCCCCTCCGGCTTGGTGGGTGGCCACTCCTGCTCCCCACACAACTCCACCCGAGAGCTGAGGCAGGGACAATACTCACTGAGTTTCTGCTCCCTTACTGACTCTTCCCCAAAAGGGGGTGATTCAGATGGATGCAGACGTTGGAACAGACCTCCAAGTATAAACAAGATCAGAATCTGTCTGATTCAGGGGTTGGTCTTTTTTGTGTGCTGCTGCCAAGCAACTTAGTATTGTGTGTGCTTCCATCGACCTCCTGCTGCATGGATGGCACCAAAATGTGATTTAAGAGACTTTGATTTAGTTGCGTAGCTGGAGTTGCATATCTTAAGTCAGCTTTCCCCTTTTGCATGGACCTTGCCCTAGAGACGGATTTATTAGGGTGTAAGCTTTTGTGGGCAAAACCCACTTCATCAGATGAATGGGAGTGGATGTTATAGAAGCAGGCATATGTATAAGGAAGAAGCTTCTTGTGTTAATGAAGCTAATCAAGTCAGGGTGAAAGTGGGTCATTTGTAGCATTTGGTCTGGAGATGTGAATATTCAGAGAGGGGAAATTGCCTTTGTAATCCATTAACCAGATGAGATCCTGACAAGAGCTAAAGCCCTTGTGGACTTCATGGAGTCTCTGTCTCTGTTCCCTTACTGGGGCGTTTTTTTCCCGTTATTACAGTTTCTTGTGTCTCAGATTCCATGGTGTGTTGTTCCTATTGCTCATGCTTTTGCTAGCTAATGAGCACATATGCACACAGAGAACAGTCTAGTTATGTCAACAATAGCATGCCTGAAATTACATCCCTCCCTCGCTGTGCACCCACTAATAATAGGACACGCTGTGGGAAGTGGCTAATAGACAGCTGTCTCTTTCAAGGCCGGGCCTGTGCATAAACCAAAATATTTCCTTGAGCCACATGTCTGGCACATCTAAATACAATCCCATTGTTTCCATTTCAGTTTTCAACACAATCTGTGTGGCAAGACCCAGCAGCAGGGAATTTGTGAAGTGCATTTACCTCCTAGATGTCTGGCAGTGCAATGAAACTGATTATAAAATAATTATGCTCCATGATTTCTACAACCCAAGGGTGGCAGCTTTCAGCATCTGAGCCGCTGTCACAAAACATTCAAAAGGCTGTTTGCTAAGTTGCTGCCTGACATTTAGTCCACAAAATGATGAGGGGGGGACCCATTCTCTTTATTTCCTGCAGCTGTAGATAAATGTATAAATTAGCACGTGTGGCATGTTCATTGTTCTGCCTTTCTCTGTTGTTACATTTGGGGAGCATTGGGCTCTCCAGATCTCTTCAAGCCAACGCTGAATGCAGGAAGAAAGTGTTTTGGAATCAGACATGATTCCAATGTGGGTTTCAACATCCTACAGGGATTTGTTGCTCTAGTTGTATTAGTCAACCTTCTTTTTTTAATTTCGCTCCATCAGTATAATATATTCAACTTTGAAAAAGGAGTGTCAAGGATAATTTAGGATGTTGATCTCCAGAGATGCTAGTTTCCTTTAAAGTTCCCAAAAATTGCCTAGTTAAGACTGGGTGGCTCTATACTGCAGCTACGGGTTGAACCTCTCTAATCCGGCATCCCTGAGACCTGACCAGTGCCAAACCAAAGAGTTTGCACAATCAATATTGTCTAGCAGCATTATTAATACTACCACAAATTACTGGGCTCTTAGAAGGCACTTAGAGGTATATTAGAGCTAAACATCAGCACAGAACACTGACAGCCAGGACTGATGGCTGTAAATACATTTCATGAGACTGCAGGAAACTTGGCCCCACTTGTTATAAGTGGACATCCAGCTAACTAAAATCATGCCGGACCACGGATGTTGCCCAGTCAAAGAGTGCCAGACTAGGGAGGTTCTACCTGTACTACAATAGCAAATATCTCTGGGGTCTGAGGACACATGTTTTCCTGCCTTTGCCCTCTTCATAGCATCCATTTTTTTTGCATTCATTTTCAGAAATGTGCTTGCATTTTGTTCTAGCCAGCACTGTACGCTGCTACTTCCTTTCCCCCAACATTTCACCAATATTTCAATGATACTGTCTTCCAACAGTCTGATCAAATGACCAGTTTGATATAGACATTCCATTTATCTTCCTATGGTAATTGGCCTGAAATTACCAGAAACACATTTTGCAGTTAGACGAGTGTAAATCCTGTCTAACTCCACGGAGTTGCCCTATAACGTTATTAATGATCAACTACGTATATGAGAGGGTTTGTGTGTCTATCCATGTGTCCATCCATCCATTCATCTGTGAGTCCATTTGTTCAAGATCTCCTCCTAAAAGATAAGAGCTTGGACCACCAAATTTGGTAGGCAGTTTCTTCATCTCGTAACTTAAAGCAAGGTCAGGTTTTGGTTGTGCCAGAACAATGGAATGTGCTTGGAATTCAAATGTTTCTCATAAAAAGGAAAGGGTGCAGTCCAGTAGGAGGGACAGTTTTACCGTAGAATGACCACAGGGGGCAGCAAAGAGTCATTGGGCCAGCAGGAGGGAGGGGTGGAGAAAGGGACAGCTATCTACTACATGTTTCAGAGAGTTTGTTTGCGTGTCTGTTTGTCTGTCCCCCAGCCGGGGGATACCCACTCCTCTCCCGGTTGTGCCTACTGGAGCTGCAGCAACCATGGACAGTCACTTCTCACGTGGCTCCAAGCTGCTGCAGTGAGAGAGGACTGGAGTTGTCCTCTCTCCCTCAGACCTGCCTACTGAACCAATCAGTCTCAGCCCCGTGCTTTGGGTGCAACCTAAGCCTCTGACTGCCAGATGCTGTTTTGTCCATTCCCTATGAAGCACCTGGCATTGGCCGCTGTTGGAGGATAGGATTTTGGGCTAGAGGGACCATTGGTCTAGCCCAGTGTGGCCATTCTGATGTTCATTGTTGAATGGAGGCATAAGAGACTGTGGGTAAGTTATTTAGCCAAGCTCAGTCTGAGTCAGTGGCAAGCCATGCAGCCGCTCCTCTCCTCGTCCTGCTAGAAAACAAAACGTAAAGTCGTAAGTAGTAATTCATAAAGGTCACTAAAGAGAACTGAATTTAAAAGTTCCCCACTAGTAATAAAGTAATGGTATTGATTTAAATAGTTAATGTATTTGCAGACATAAATTCAGAGATAAAATAGCTCCAACATGAGTAACGAGTGCCTCCAATGATTTCTCAGCCATATAACACTTAGTATTACCAGCGTGCTCCAAACGGTGTAGATATAATTCTAAGCTATAAAAGCTTGTAAATTCTGAGGGGCACAAATCAATGACTGGAATATTACCTCACTTCTGTTTCCTTCCTTCCTTGGGCTTTTTTCCCCCTTTTCTTTTTTAGGCTGCCTCATATTTATGGTGCCGATTTCCACACTTAGCAGGCTTGACGGATATTTTAAGGCCAGGCGCAGCAGCGCAAACTGTCGTCTGGGTGCACTTTTTCCTGATCGGACTTAAATATTAATTGACATGAAACGTATTTTTTTTTAAAATCCTTTGAAACGTGTGAAAAAAGCCATTATGCATGAAAAATAAGCAGGTGGAGAGAAGCAAACCCCAGGGACGCTATAGGTTGAACCTCTCTAGCCTGGTACTCTCTGGTCCGGCAACATCCGTGCTCCACCACTATTTTAGTGAGCCGGAGATCCACTTCTCATGGGCCCAGTCCAGACTAAGAAAGGCAGCGTTATCCCCCCCTGTTTTTCACTGCGAGAAAACAGGCCTGACCCAAAGCCCAGTGGGAGTCTTGCTATTGAATTCATGATTTTGGGGTTAGGCCCATGGTCACAGAGGAAGCTTCTGCCAACGCTTGAACTCACAGCTCCTGCACCCCAGTTCAGAGCCTTCATGAGAAGACCTTTCCTCTCTTTTCACACTGGATTCTAGTGTGTGGACCGCAGCATTAATGAAACAGCAGCAGATAAGCCAAGTTGTATTTATTCAGATATAAGTTCACCCAAGACACCTCCAGTTACTCTATAATTTCACTAGGATCACACATTCCCTAAATTAGAATCCAAACGAGAAACAATATGCTTTTGGCATATGTGAAGGAGGAGCTGGGAATCTTTCCTATGCCTCTGTAATTCTAAAGCTGTCTCTAAAGGGAGCCCGTATCTTCCTCACAACTCCCCAGCATGATGCTACCAAGTCACATGGAAATGGCTGGAAATCTCCTGGATTTCTTTTTGCTTAAAGTTACAGCACCAAAGCACCCAGATGAACAGGGGACAAGAGCCGCTCCCTGATTTCTGCTCTTTCCAGAGCAGGAAAGCAAAGCCTGATGGAAAAGAAAACTCTTCTGTGTGTGCCAATGTCCACATCACACAGCTGTCATTTTTTCCTGGCCTCATGAGCCTGGATTCTCCCAGTACTGGGGCTCAAACCCAGTTTGTGGGCCCAAATCCAGCCAGCTGCCTAGCATGGAGTGAGGCTGGGAGCAGGAGCTTGCTTCAGGCTTTTTTAAAGCACAAACACTTGTGAAGGTTGACGCATTCACCTGACGGCAATCTGGCCAGTCTACAATAGGCTGCTCAGCGCACAAGGGTCTGCATTTGTGACTCATTGTAAATGAAGTATCAGAGGGGTAGCCGTGTTAGTCTGAATCTGCAAAAGCGACGAGGAGTCCTGTGGCACCTTATAGACTAACTGAAGTGTAGGAGCATAAGCTTTCGTGGGCAAAGATCCACTTCGTCAGACCCATGCATCTGACGAAGTGGGTCTTTGCCCACGAAAGCTTATGCTCCTACACTTCAGTTAGTCTATAAGGTGCCACAGGACTCCTCGTCGCTATTGTAAATGAATTGTATTCTGATCCACATGACTACCACAGAGATTCTAGGACCAGAGCTGCATACGAAGGGAGGGGAAAGATTTGAGCTTTCTGAAAGCTGGTTCATTGTAGAAAGGCACCCTGCTGGTCACATGTGCAGCTTCTCAGCTGGGAGAGGCAACTGGGGCCACTCTTCTTACTAAGACCCTTCATTCTCAGGTTTTGCCAAAAAATGGCCTGGATTTTACAAAAAACCCTACTTTTTTAAAAAAAGTAATTTTCACTGCAATTTGGAATCACTCATGTCAATGACAAGACTGATTATGTCAAGAAAACTGACTGCATCACATTGGGTAGAGGTGTTTACGTTAATAATAAATATATGTCAGGCGGGTTGTTAAAATAAGGCACTGTCGTGTAAGACACACACAAACACACATACTGTGAATGACCAGTTCACGGAATAAACCCTGGTGTTAAACTGCTTTTATAGAGCTTCAGAGGGGCAGCTGAGTTAGTCTGTAACTTAAAATTTAACAACAAATAGTCTAGTAGCACTTTAAAGACTAACAAAACATGTAGATGGTACCATGAGCTTTTGTAGGCTCAGCCCACCTCTTCAGATGTTTCTGTGCAAGTTTCTTTGTGTAGTTGATGGATTTCCACTCAATACGGCTGGATGCAATGCCTTGCATGTTCAAAAGCAGAACGTTATAGACTCACAGAAATGCAGGATAGGACAAAACTTTGAGATGCCTCTCACTCTAAAGCAGGAAACAGTAAATCTAGATCATCTCTGACAGGTGTTTATTTTTCATGCTCTTACTTTTCTGTTTGTTGCTTTTTTCTGTCCTCCCAATCCCGCAACATTTCCCCAGAAAACCGTAAAGTGAATGTTTTGCACCGATTTCCACCGGTTTTCAATTTTTTGTAATCAACACACTGAGAAAGTCTTAGGAAAGTTTAAACAAAACAGAAAGCGAAAGGAAAGGGCACTGTCCATTCCTAGGCACTGGTGAAGCTGGACTTCTGAAAGGCAAACTCTTCATGCGGAAGAGATTCTGTAGTGAGGCGGACGGGCCTCCCACAGACCAGAAGGGGAGGATCCCCTCACAGAGCCCTGATGGGCAGAGCTAGGCCATACTCACTCCTCCCACTGGAAGTCAGTGGGTGGGACAGGAAGTATAGAAGGCGGGTCTGAAAGCTTAGGTGGGCTGCAGCTGAGGGAGATGGCTGCCAGCCCCCGAGGATGATGGCTGCCAGCCCCCGCGGAGCTGAGGGCTGGCCAAAGCTGCAGAAGCTGTACGCTGATCCGACTGTGGAGGAGTTGCCAGCACTACCACAGATCTTCTACCCAGATGAGGTGAACTACCCCACATAGGACCCGCTACAGCCCAAGGGGGTCGGAAGTGGCCTGGGGCAGCCGACCCTTGTCTGGCCACAAAACCGCCCGAGTATAGGTCGGTGTGTTGCAGTCAGGATCCCTGCTGACCCAGTGGCAGTGGACTGGGTGGGCCTGCCCCCTCGGTCCCCCCCCCATCTCTCTTGAGGCTAAGGAGCCAGCATTGCTGGCCATCCACTGGAGACAGGATGCCTGAACTCCTTGCTGCTTGACCCTGAACAGAGGCCTGAGATATAGACCCGTTGATGCTGTGACGTTCTGATCAGCAACACCTGACAGGAGGTTTTCCGCCCTTGGGGGGCCCTGCTGATTTGCTGCTTCTCACATTTGGCCTGTCCAAGTCCCGCGCGTTTCACACGCAGATTGATAAAAACGGTTTCTATGTTAAATTGTTTGTCTGGCCACTGCGCGTGAGCGGGGGGTGATGCAGGCAAGGGAAGGCATTGCCTTCCCCAAACTGCCTACACTGCCCAGGAGGGGTTGGGGCTGCACTGAGCATCTTGTTCATCTTGGCCTCTGGGGATAGAACAAGAAGCAAGGGGCTTAAACTGCAGCAAGGGAGGTTTTGGTTGGACATTAGGAAAAAGTTCCTAACTGTCAGGGTGGTTAAACACTGGAATAAATTGCCTAGGGAGGTTGTAGAATCTCCATCTCCGGAGATATTTAAGAGTAGGTTAGATAAATGTCTATCAGGGATGGTCTAGACAGTATTTGGTCCTGCCATGAGGGCAGGGGACTGGACTCGATGACCTCTCGAGGTCCCTTCCAGTCCTAGTGTTCTATGATTCTATGAACCCATCTGCTGGGGAAGGCAGGGACCACTCTGCATGGCAGCCCGGGCCTTCATTTGGGTTGGATGAGGCTTTGTAGGGGCATGGTCTCAGGGGAAGGGGTGTGGCTTTGGGCAGAAGGGGCAGGGCTTCGGCTGGGCCTTCACCCACCATCCATGCCACCGCATGCACCAGAATGGACCCGTGAAGCTTGGTGGTTCCAAGCACTAAGGACCTGGTGGGAGCAGAGCTGTATTCTACTCAGTGGAGGAAGGGATGCTCGGTGCTAGTCAGCGTTGGGGGGTTTTGTGGAAGGTTGGGAGCCAGCACCAAGTACCATTGTCCCTCCTCTGATTCTGAACCCTAACTGAATGGCCCTGAGCTCGCTCGTGGCTGGAGAGATGGTGGAAACCTCCACACCTGCATCTGGATAAGGAAGCTGAAGAACAAGCAGGCTCCAGATGCTCTGTCCTGAAGTCAATGGAGCTGCTGCAGTTTACACAAGGAGAGATTTTGGCCCATAAAACCCTAAGACTGGGACTGAGTTAGAGCCAGCACCTCTGTCTGATGCCTAGGAAATGGGTTTTAGTGCCAGAGCAGCCGCCTGTGGCAGGTAGCTGAGATGTCTCTGAGATACTTTAGGGAACCCCAATGGAGCGAGGGGGGCTGTTGCCCACGGTGAAGATATCTTTGGCAGGGCTGTATACGTTGAGCCACAAGGGTTCAGGTAGCGTGTCTTTAATGGACTGAAATAAACCCCCTGCCCAATGTACCTCGGCAATGACATTAAGCAACATTGCAAAGAGAAATCTTTTAGCAGTGCGCGCCTGTCTCCTTGGAGGTCCTACGGCAGAAGTGCCAAAGGGGCATGGCATGGGGAATCTCTGCCCACCTTGGGCATGGATTAGACACAGGCATCCGGCTGCAGCTCCCCCCAGGGAAAGGCGAAAGGAACCCTTCTTCCAGAGCGGTGTGTTTAAAACCGGTGCTTCTCTGTGGTCTAGCTGAGCAGCATCCCTGCGTTCCTGTCCCCAACAGCCAGCCCACACCAGATCCCTCCAAAGGTCACATCATTAATGGCAGCGTTCAGAGCCTCCCGCGGATAAGGCAGGAAGGGGCTTTCACCATGGGCTGTGGGTGAAGATAGGCAAACTCCAGCCCCACCACCAGCCTCACCCTCAGCCCCGCCCCTTCGGCTGAGACCCCGCCCCCCCTTGGGAGCTAAGCCGCCTCCATGCCCCCCCCCACACACCACGGGGAGGCGGGGCAGTGTGCTGTGCCTTCCCACCAGCATGGGGAATGTGGGTGGGCGGCTGCAGTCTCCATGGGAGGGTGGGTGCTCAGAGGCAGCAAAACTCCATCCTCACTACACCTCCAGTGGGCGTTCTGGGGGTGGAGTGTGGGTGGGGCCAGACTGGCGGGTGGGGAGGGCAGGGCCCTCCCCGACCTAGCATTTCAGTCGCCCCTGCCTTTCACCGTCTGCTCGCAGAGACCGAGTTCGGAAGAGCTCCATCCATGCAGGAGCACGGGCATCCTCTTGATGCTGGGTTCCAGGTCTCACATATGCTGCTGGTCAGGGCGGGCAGGGAAGAGGCATTAGTGAGAAAATCATGGGGACTTTCATGGTACATTGGCTGAGGCAGAGGTGTGGGGTCAAAAGAAGACCTGGAGAAATAACGAAGGAACGCCACCAGTATGCAGCACAGTTTTGCATTTCAGTCAAGTTCATGCCTGGGCAGGCAAAGGCCATCCTTATTCAGTACCTCAGTTTTTCCATCTGTAAAATGGAGATAATGGTGCTGCCCTCCTTTTAAAGTGCTTTGGGACCTTCAGAGAACAAGAACTAGCGAAGAGCTAAGCGTTATTGTTGTTATTGGGTTCCCACTTTCTATGAACGTCCCTGCGATCAGGTTCCACTTTGAATCTCTCGCAGAAAGTGAGGTCCAGAGCTGCACATGTACCCACACACTCATACGAGAGGCATCGGCCTTGTTCATCCGGTCAGGGACCAGAAGCTGGTCTGGCCAATCACAGCTACCCAACACGGTTGACTATCAAATGACAAAACTCAGCTACCCCCAAAGAACCATTCACAATCGATTCTCAGGGTTAAAAATCTTTGCACCGTGTCAGCTGGATTCTTTCGAATAGTGGCTAAATCCAAGGAAATTGCCAGGAGCAAAGAATGAGGGGAAATCATCACATACATTCTGCGGTACAGCTCTCGGGGCAGCGGTGCAGCAGGGACATTGCAGATATGCAGTGACTGCATTGGCCAACCCTGGTGAACAATGACTCCGCAGCCTGTGCCCACTGTGTCCCAGGGTCATTAATACAGGAGCAATAATTCACTTGCACAATCTGAAAAGAGAAAGATCAATGTTCAGTTCCCAAACCACCGACTCCAGAAGCCACGAGGAAATCGTTTTCTTTGCCCTCCATTTCCAGATAGCTCGAATCCAGGGATCCCACAGCAGGGCTCTTCAAAGCCACCACGCGAAATGAGACGAGAGCTTGAAGCAGAAAAGGCCGTCACCGTACGAAGGGCTGTGACAGTCACTAAGCAATGGGTCATGTTGATATTTTCACATTATTGCATCGTGATGGATGGGCCAATCAGAGATTTATGTGAACCTTATTCTGATCTTAAACTGCTAATCCATGCCTGAATTCCCCCCTTCCATTTTGCTTCCGCAAATTCAGTGAAGTGCTGATGAGATGAAGATTTAGTACCGAGCAGTAAAGTACAACGGGCTGGAATAAAAGCATTAGGCAGAGTGCAAGATTTACAGGGAACATGCACAAGAAAATGAGGCACACTGCCTATTCATTTGCCCATTGCGGCACTTGCCTCTGTTGCTTATCAGCTCCACAGAGTATGTGGGCACAGGAGGGTTGCATGCCTCATGGCGGCAAAGTTATTTGAGGGATTATCTTCCTTGCCTTTCCCCCTCCCTCACTCTATCTCCTTGACCTGAATAGGCAGCATGTTTAAAACAAACAAAAGGAAGTATTTCTTCATACTGCATACAGTCAACCTGTGGAACTCCTTGCCAGAGGATGTTGTGAAGATCAGGACTTTAACAGGGTTCAAAAAAGAGCTAGATACATTCATGGAGCTTAGGTCTATCAATGGCTATTAGCCAAGATGGGTAGGGGTGGTGTCCCTAGTCTCTGTTTGTCAGGGGCTGGAAATGGATGACAGGGGAGAGATCACTTGATGATTCCCTGTTCTGTTCATTTCCTCTGGGGTACCTGGCATTGGCCAGTGCTAGAAGACAGGATACTGGGCTAGCTGGATCTTTGGCCTGACTCAGCCTGGCCGTTCTTGTGTTCTTAATACAGCCTGGCTCAGGGAAGTGACTCTCAGCTTTGCAGGTCTCTTAGTTGGGGATCTTCTCGCTCCATCTCTGGTAGTGGCTGCTCTATATGAAGTAATATTGCACAAACTTTATGGCATCTTATTCGCTTTAGATCAATAGAACCCTGTTCCGCTGAGGTGGGAATCAGATCTCTTCCCAGTTCAAAGCAAAATGTTTCTTTATTCTTGTTGAGTTACACCCTCTCCACCCTGTGTTGACTTTTCTTTGCTATGGGTGTGTCTACACTAGCCCCGTAGTTCGAACTAGGGAGACTAATGTAGGCATTCAAAGTTGCAAATCAAGCCCGGGATTTAAATATCCCGTGCTTGATTTGCATCTTCCCGGCTGGGCGCCATTTTTTGAAATTTACAAGTCCGGACTAACTGCCTTCATCTACACGCGGCAGGGACCCAGTAGTTCGAATTAAAGCCCTAATTTGAACTACCTGTTAAACCTCATTGCAGGAGGAATAACAAATAGTTCGAACTATTAAAGGAATAGCTTTAATTCGAACTACCGGGTCCCTGCCACGACAGGCTACAGCGACACTATGGCATAAGGATCTTGCAGAAAAAGGGGTTTTTGTGCAAAACGGCCATGGCCACACTGCCTATTTTTGTACAAAAAACCCCTAACGCAAAAACAGAACGAAAGAGAGTATGCAAATAAACCGCAAGAATATGCTAATCGGTGCTTCATTTGCATTGTCTCTTGCGGCAAAACTTATTGTGTAGCTGTATCCTTACACTGCAACACAGGCTCATTGTGGTTTGTGCTTTTAATTGCAGGCTGGACAGAAACAAAGGCAAAACCTTTTGTGCTTGGTTCTTAACAATGGGCAGATGCAGGTTAAGCCATGAATAAGTCGTATAACTTCTCTCCCTGTGTTAATGAGGGTAAAATTTCAGGTCAGTGAGGCTAGTCTCAATTATACATTTAGTTTCTTCTTTTTTTTTTTTTTTTGAATCCTGCTGCTTCTTTCTCAACTATTTCAGGAATCCTGATGCATCTAAGAGTTTTTCAAGCCACCCTTCCTCGGCATGATTAAGAATTTATTATGTCAGAGCCTCTTAAAGACACACTTGAATCAAGCAAAGAAGAAAAGAAAAGAGTGGAAAGGAAAGAATTTTTCTCTGTCTCCGTGTCAATACTCCAAGCGGCAGGGACAGACGCCTGTTTTGATAACGACAAGTGGCCCCTTATGGACTGGCCGATGAAGCATTTCAAGGAGCATATTTTGTTGGTGTGATTTTTTAACTTGATTCTGAAAGGTTCTGCTTGCTCTCCATATGCGGCAAGGGTGCAGACTAGCCACCTTCTACTCAGCCTTTCATTGGAGATGAGCCGCTTCTGAGCTGGATGGAACTGCTCTTCCGCCTTGCAAACCCCAAGACCTGTGTGAGGTTAGGCAAGAGTTGGTGGTGAAAATGCATAGTCCATATAAAACCCTCTTTGCAGCCATGCTGGGACCATGATGCTGAGCACCACAGCAAGGAGAGGCAGCCACAGTCTGGAAGGTTTAACATGATCTATAAGGCTACATCTATACTACAAGGTTTTTGCACAAAAACCGGTGGAGCGTTCACACCTCAAGTGCACTTTTGCACAAGTAAACTGGCAGAAGAGAAGGCTTTTGGCGGTACAATATATTCCTTTCCCCATGAGGAATAAATCCTTTTTGTGCAAGAGTTCTTGCACAAAAAGGCAAGTGTGGATGCTCCCCATCCAAAAAAACACAGGTGCTCTGATGGTCATTCTGTGAATGGCCATCCATGCTTTCTTGTGCAAGAGTGTCCATGCTGCGTGGATGCTCTCTTGCACAAGAGCACTTCACTTTTGCGATGCACTTTGCGGTCTGGATGTGCTTTTGTGCAAGAAGATTTTGCAGAAGAACTCTTCTGCAAAAGGCTTCTTGCGCAAAAACCCTGCAGTACAGACGAAACCTAAGTGACAGCTCCAGGAGAAAAAAGGGAAAGAATGACTAAAAGGTGCAGGCAAGTGGCGTTTCCCCAGTTCAGGGGTTCAACACAAGATGATTCAATTCTCACATCGATATTGAGGACTCTAGTAGTGCATAGGCCAGATACTGAACCCCCCCGAAACAGAGGGACTTTCACCCTAAAAATGTTCACTAAGGATATGTCTACACTTGCAGCCTGTTTCAGAATAGGGCTGCAAATATAGGCATTCGGAATTGCAAATCAAGCTCGGGATTTAAATATCCTGTGCTTGATTTGCATCTTTCCGGCCCGGGAACTATCCAGTTTATTGCACAGAAGGCAGCAGGTATGATTACCTGCCTTGTGGGCAGAGGGCATAGGTGCACGTTCGGTGCAAACAACTCATGGTGCTCAGAGATGGAGTAGGGGCTCTGGAGACAAGCTAGCCTGAATTGGCAGAGTGAAGGAGACAGGGAGGTGCCTTTCTGGGACTCAGTAAAGCGTTGCCACTTGGGGTACGTCTAAACTACATGGCTCCATCGACGGAGCCATGTAGATTTGTTGTTTTGGCAAAGGCAAATGAAGCCGCGATTTAAATGATCGCGGCTTCATTTAAATTTACATGGCTGCAGCGCTGAGCCGACAAACAACTGATCAGCTGTTTGTCCGCTCAGCGCGCTAGTCTGGAGCTCCCCTACCGACATCAAAGCCTTTTGTCGGCAGCCCCGGTAAACCTAATCCCACAAGGAATAACGGGGCTGCCGACAAAGGGCTTTGATGTCGGCAGGGGAGCGTCCAGACTAGAGCGCTGAGCGGACAAACAGCTGATCAGCTGTTTGTCGGCTCAGCGCGGCAGCCATGTAAATTTAAATGAAGCCGCGATCATTTAAATCACGGCTTCATTTGCCTTTGCCTATGTGTCTAATGTACATGCCTTTGACGACAGAGGCATGTAGTCTAGACACAGCCCTGGAGTCTCACAGCCCCCGTGCTGTTGAGGAAGATGAAAGACTCAGGGAAGGAGAACACTAAACTGGGATGGAGAGAAATGATCCCATAGTTGGGAATCCTCCTCCTAGGTGATGTCATGGTATCCTTGGCATTGATGACACCTCGCTTGGAGAGGGAACTCCAGTTATTAGGAAGAGACAGATAATAAAAATAGGAGGATTCAATTATTAGGAATATCGATAGTTGGGTTTGGGATGCCTGGGAGAATCTCATGTGAATCGCAGGGCCGGCCCACAACATTTTGGCACCTGAGGTGGGGAGCTCAAATGACGCCCCCATGCCTCCTCGCTTGGGCCAAAACTTTGAAAGGTCTAAATTCTCTGAGTCCTAGTGGCGTCCTCCTCCCCCACAGTCTGGCACCTGAGAAGGCTGCCTCAGTTTGCCTCATGGTAAAGCCACCCTGGTGAATTGTCTGCCAGGTGTGGAGGCTGCGGACCTCTGAGACATCTAGGCAGACTTGTGTACAGTGCCAGGCTAGTGCACTAGATGGTTTTCAAACTAGGGATTGTGACTGAGTCGTGGAATGTCAGGCACTGGGGGGTCAGATGACCGGGGGGGGAGGGACTAAGGCAGAGACCTGCCCGTCCCGGCACTGCAGACTGCGCTGCACCCCAGAAGTGGCCGGCTGCAGGCCTAACTCCTGTGTGTGTGTCTGTGCTGGGGGAGCACACAGGGCTCCACGCCCTGCCCTTGTCCCAAGCACTAGCTCCACCCTCCCATTGGCTGGGAACCTGCTGCTGCCTGCTTCTGGGGTGCAGCCTGGTCTGCGGTGCCAGGAGAGGCAGGAAGCTGCCTTAGCACCCCCGCTGCACCACTGACTGGGAGCCACTCGAGGTAAGCCCCTCCTGCCCCAGCCCTGACCCACCCCCAAAGCCAGAGCCCCCTCCTACACTCCAAAGCTCTCCCCCTCAGCCCCACCCCAGGGTCCACACTCCAGTCAAGTTATGTTGGGTTGCGGGCTCAACAATTTTCTTCAACTGGGTCACGAGAAAAAAAGTTTGAAAACCGCTGCACTATGCTATACTAAAGAACAAAATGATCCAATACATCGATGAACCCGATATATGGGAGACGAGTCAACACGGCTTTTGTAAAGGGAAATCTTGCCTCACCAATCTATTAGAATTCTCTGAGGCCAATGAGCACGTGGACAAGAGTGAGCCAGTGGAGATAGCGGACTTGGACTTTCAGAAAGCCTTTGATAAGGTCGCTCACCAAGATGGTGGAGAACACTCCCCATGCTCTGTGTGTCCCTAAATCTCTGACTGCCAGAAGTTGACAGTGGACAATGGGATGGATCATTCAAAACTGCCTTGTTCTATTAATTCACTCTGAAGCACTTGTCTTCTGATATTGGCTAATGCCAAGACGTTGGGCTAGATGGACAATTAGTCTGACCAAGTATCACCATTCTTATTAATCTGCTTTGGTTAGGCTTGAGAGATTCCAGGAGTTTTCCAGACATGGATTCATCCTATGTCTAGTACACAGTACTTGAAATTTTGCTTTGCAATGTTTCGTTGCTTGCATCTCAGCTGGGTTTTCTTAATTCCATTTTTCCCCGTTTAGTCTCTTCATCAGTGAAGAAAGTCCTGTTGATGCCTACTCTTTACCACCCGATTAGGGAGACTCTTCTGGTAACATCAACTTTCCAGACTTTTTTCCACCACGGCAAGTTAATGGAAATGGGCCCCTTTCCCAATCACTGGTTTTGGTTTTGACAAATCAGCATTTTGTAGCAAAGTTATCAGAAAATCCACGACCAGCTCTAATGATATCGTCCCAGTAGGGAAATGCCTGCTCACATGTTTCTCAAACCCACTTTGCAACAAAGAGCTGTTCCCCTTATTACCATTAAAAAGAAATAATGCCTCCGATTTCCCAAAGCATGTAACGCACCTGTATAAAAGCAATAGCCAATTAAGGTACTGTAGGACAAAAACTGGCTCCGCCACACTTATAAAAATGACTATTGATTTTGGAGCTTTAAAAGTGGGTTTTCCTTTCCTGCTGCATGAGAACGAAGTACCAGCTCCTGTGTAAATTGTTAATTGACCCTCGGTTTAGAAACCAAAACCAATTAGCTTTTTTCATTCCCACCCCAGGCACAGCACGGGCAGCGGCAGTATAAGCTTCTATTCGATCTCTTTCAATGTGTCTTCTGCAGGCTGGCAGAGTCACCCTGCAGAGAGCAAGAGCAGAGTTTCATTTCCCTGGACTGTCTGGTTCTCTGATTCTGCTGGACCCACTCCAGGATGAGGGATTGTTTCATTGTTGTTTACATTTTCATAGAGTATTTCAACTTTTCCTTGACTAGCTGACAATTTTCACTCGACCCCCCACCCCAAAATTTCATTTTCATGTTTCATGTTTTGGGCTTTCTGCACTAACTAACCTTTTTTTCTGAAGACATCTGCTTGGCTCCAAAAGAGCTAGGGTATGTCTACACTAGCTCGTTAGTTCGAGCTAGGTAGGCAAATGAGGGTAACCGGAGTTGCAAATGAAGCCCGGGATTTAAATATCCTGGGCTTTATTTGCATGTTCCCAGGCGCCGCCATTTTTAAATCCCCCTTAGTCCGAACTAACTGCCCGCAGCTAGATGCGGCAGTTAAACGTTAATTTGAACTAACTCCTTAGTTCGAATTAACTGTTATTCCTCGTGGAATGTCTCTGAGTTTCGTGGGTCTGGCCCACGAAAGCTCATCACCTAATAAACCATCTTGTTAGTCTTTTAAGTGCTACATAGTCCTGTCTTTTGTTTCAGCTACACCAGACTAACACGGCTACATTTCTATCACTATATCAAGCAAGAACTATCTTGTTTAAATGGTCTCCGGTATTAGTGAGACAGTCACAGATAACAGCCAAAAGCTACGCGTTTCTCTCGGTAGTGCACACTCCCAATTAATATTTATAAAGGAGGAGTTTTCTTCTTTAAAAGGGAATTTTAAGTTGTCCTCTGTATTTTCAGACCTAGGCTGCAAAATGTATAGGCGCTCCTCCACCTTCATTCTGAGAGAACTAAGCTTTTTCATTTGACATATTTATACTTTTTGCCTGGAGGGTTAGATATGAAGCAAAACTGCAGCTAGAGAAATCAGAAAGCCAGGGAGGAGAAATAAAACCCAATCAAACCATATCCCAGAATCTATGGTTTGGAAGAGACACAATTAGCCAGGAGAGGCAAGTTATTTCTGTCTATTCCTGGAACTCAGAACTCTGAGGAGAAAACAAGGCTGAGAACGTCTCATGTTGACACTGTCTGGTTGCCAGCGAGTTACCCAGAAGTCGGTGACTTTGCTGTTTTACTGCACTGCATTTCAAAGGAGCGGAGTTTGTGCCTTCGTACTTGACTTCATTTTCAAACCGTGCTCGGCAGTGTCTGCTCCTGAAAGGCTGGAATGATCATCTGCTTCTCTCTGGATGTTTGTCAGGGCCTGCAACCAAGCACTCCAGGAGCATCTAACCCTCTGGTGGCTCCTGGGTGGGCTGGCGAGCTGGACACCCACAAAAGGGTGAATTAGTACAAGACTGCAGGTCTGCAGCCCCATGAGCCTGAGTTGGCTGGCCTGGCTCAGTTGCAGGTGTCTAGTGGCTGTGTAGACCGACTTTGGGGGTCCTTGCTAGGAGTCTGGCTGGGAGTCTGTGGAAGGCAGTCACACATCTCTGCTGGGACATCCTTACAATTTATGGGGCCCTACTCTTTACTCTTACACTGGTGCCCCTATGCCCAGTAACAGCCTGAGATGGGGTGAGCGGATGGTGGTATTTAGAGCTGCGATTTAATCATCTTCAACAACACCCTAATGAAATATTTTTAAAGCAAATTTTAAAGTAAGGTCCTATCGACGGACTCAGAAAATTCAACGACTCGACTTGTGGCACCTTAAAGACTAACAAAACACGTCGAGGGTATTTGTTAGTGTTTAAGGTGCTGCTAGACTATTCCTTGTTGTTTAAGTTTTTCCAGTTACAGACTAACTCGGCTACCCCTCTGAAACAGCAAATTCGGAAACTGACAGGCGAGACCTGGGGTTGGCAAATGCTTGTTAAATGGTTTCATCACCACTCAAATGGCTCTTTTGGGGTTCAATGTTCTGCAAATAGCTCGGGCAGGCTTTTTCACAGCTAAGTTAATTAGATCATCACGGGAGGGGGCAGAGCCATGGAACAGGGATAGAAAAAGTAGGGAGGGAGGGCATTAAGACCCAGCGGTGCCCCAGATTTTCAGGTGCACGCCACAGCTGCATATTCTGCATGCGGGTAATGGAGGCTCTGGCTGTATGTAGCTCAGCAGTCTCCCTGTGCCCTTGCCAGTGACAGGAGGTTGAGAGCATTTCCCTGTTGAACCCAGCCTGCAGTGGTGCCCTTACAGTGTCAGTATTTTCAAACAAAAATAGGAGAGCTATCGGGGGTGGGGAGCAGGAGACACTATCCCTGATGTTTCAGTCTTCTCTGTGGGGAACTAGCCATGGTGCTGAATGGGATGTGGTGCACTGTTCAGAGGTGCAGGATAACGCACGTCATGGCTCTGTGCCAGGCTGTCGTCCCTTCATGGCATTCCACGGAGATCCATAGAGGTCCTCTAGTATAGTGTGGCTTTGAAGGCCCCCTGCTTGCAAGACATTGGCTCAGAAGATCAGCGCCAAGTGCCTCTCCTCTCCCTTTTCTCTTTCGTCCTTGCTCACCACATACTCTGCTCTGGCAAGCTGGGTCGGTTTGATGCATTCCATAAGTGCAAAGCAGCATGTCAGTCGCCCAAGCACAATACATACAATCACAGAATCCTCGAACTGGGAGAGACATTAAGAAATCAAGTCCAGTCCTCTGCCCTCATGGCAGGACCACACATCATCTTGAACATCCCTGACAGGTGTCTGTCAAACTTGCTCTGAAATATCTCCCGTGCTGGAGATTCCACAACCTCCCTAGGCAATTTATTCCAGTGTTTAACCACTTTGACAGGCAGGAAGTTTTTTTCCTAATGTCCAACCTAAGCCTCCCTCACCACAATTTAAGCCCGTTGCTTCTTGTCCTATCCTCAGAGGTTAAGGAGAATAATTTTCTCCCTCTTCCTTGTAACACTCTTTTAGGTACATGAAAACTGCTATCATGTCCCCTTTTCAGTCTTCTCTTTTCCAAACTAAACAAGCCCAGTTCTTTCAGTCTTCCCTCTTAGGTCATGTTTTCTAGGCCTTTAATCATTTTTTTTGCTCTTCTCTGGACCTTCTCCAGTTCGTCCACATCTTTCCTGAACTGTGGTGCCCAGCATGGGACACAATCCTCCAGTTGAGGCCTAATCAGCGTATAGCATAGGGGAAGAATGACTTCTCGTGTCTTGCTTACAACGCTCCTGTTAATGCATCACAGAATGATGTTGGCTTTTTTTGCTACAGTGTCACGCTGTTGACTCAAATTTAGCTTGTGGTCCACTATGACCCCTTGATCTCTTTCTGCAGTACTCCTTCCTAGGCACTTCCCATGTTGTATGCATGAAACTGATACATACTCTTGCACACTGGCGATGTGGTTGGCATTTTGGCTTGGCTGTGTGCTGGCACAGCACATCCCTTGCACGGGGTAGTTTGAGTTTGAATCTCCTGGATGTGCTTAATTGAATGTCACCCAGATGGATGCTGCCACTTACTGCACACACCGTGTCAATCATGTTACGTCTTGCTGCAGACCCGGTGCTGGCAACCAAGGCACCATCTGTCACCCCTCGGAGACACTGCTAGGGGATGGCAGATGTCCTGACTGGGGGTGGGTAGGTGTTGCTTCGCACCTCCTGGAATAGGCCGTGATCACTGTGGCTTGAGCAAGAAGAGCCGGGAACAGCAGCGGAAGGGTGGAACCGGGGAGCTGAGATTGCAGGAAGGCCTGTAAATTGGCTCCAGAGGCTGCTATGGGCAGTTCCCTGGGGGCACTGAGCTGATCCAAAGCCAGAACATTAGTGCTTGGTTTTCTTTCATGGCTAGGAGGGTCTGAGGGGAGAGAGACACCTAGCAGGAGAGACAGTGCTGATGAGCTCCGGGCGTCTTTCGCTTAGCAGTCTTGGAGCAATGCCCTATCCACCTAACACAGCTACAGCACAATGGGTCACCACGCAAGTGCAGCCCCATCCTTTGCCAACAGGTCTCAGTCCTGACCTGCGAGGCCAGCCTGCCTCACTGGGTCCGTCCCCTCTGGAAACACAGAAGTGGTGTGCTGGTTCTGCTGCTGCTACAGGGAACATAGACCCAGTGTGGGAGGGAACGGTCTTGCTCAACTTGCTGTGTTCAAGATTGCAACCAACGGTCTCGAGGCAACAGAAGCTTCCTGTTTCCCATCCCCTGAGCCTTCCTTTCTCCATGGCCCTGGGAACCCTGCTACTCCTCTGTCAAGGTGGAGCCCTTAGGGAGAGCATGGCCGTGAAAAAGGCTAATACGATCTTGGGATGTATTAGGCGAGGTATTTCCAGTAGGGATAAGGAGGTGTTAGTGCCATTATACAAGGCATTGGTGAGACCCCATTTGGAATACTGTGTGCAGTTCTGGTCTCCCATGTTTAAGAAGGATGAATTCAAACTGGAACAGGTACAAAGAAGGGCCACTAGGATGATCCGAGGAATGGAAAACCTGTCTTATGAAAGGAGACTCAAGGAGCTTGGCTTGTTTACTTTAACCAAAAGAAGACTGAGGGGGGACATGATTGCACTTTTTAAATATATTAGAGGGATAAATACCAGGGAGGGAGAGGAATTATTTAAGTTTAATACCAATGTGGACACAAGAACAAATGGATATAAGCTGGCTAGTAGGAAGTTTAGACTTGAGATTAGACGAAGGTTTCTAACCATTAGAGGAGTGAAGTTCTGGAACAGCCTTCCAAGGGAAGTAGTGGGGGCAAAAGATCTATCTGGTTTCAAGATTAAACTAGATGGGTTTATGAAGGGGATGGTTTGATGAGATAACAGGATCTTGGTATCTAGTTGACCATTCATTATCAGTGGGAAATAGGTCAATGGAGGGATGATAGGAGTTACTATAGAGAACTTTCTGGGTGTCTGGCTGATGAGTCTTGCCCACATGTTCAGGGTTTAGCTGATCGCCATATTTGGGGTCAGGAAGGAATTTTCCTCCAGGGTAGATTGGCAGAGGCCCTGGAGGTTTTTCGCCTTCCTCTGTAGCATGGGGTACAGATCACAGCTAGAGGATCTCTGCATCTTGGGGTCTTCAAAGTATTTGAAGGCTTCAATATCTGAGATATAGGTGAGAGGATTATTCTAGGACGGGTGGGTGAGATTTTGTGGCCTGCACTGTGCAGGGGGTCAGACTAGATGATCATAATGGTCCCTTCTGACCTTGGAGTCTATGAGTCTATGAGTCTATGAGAGGAGGAGAACTAGAGTAAGAGACAGCCCCAGAGACCCTCTCCTCCCCACCATGCTCAATGGTGGAGCCATGGGTCTCTGCTCCACCCAAACTGTGTCTAAGAAACCATTTTCCAGGCAGTGAAATGCTGGTTCCCCATGGAAAGCCCCTTCTCGTCAGGGAAAGGGTGGCATATTTGGAGAAGGGGGTGGGAAAATCCTCGGCAGCAGTCCCACTATTAACAACCTCACACTAGCGCCGCTCAGAACGTCCCGAGCCAGGGACGCACGCCAGCTGGGAGGGCGTTTGTGCTGTTAAACTCCGACAGAGCTACAAAGAGGAAAAGCAGCTTCAGGCTTGTTGTGGCCGCCTACAAATAGCTGTGGATGTTCTGAGCTGGCTCACGTCCCCTCATCCCCTCATGCTACAGAGAAGCAAGAAAGTGCAATCACTGTTGGGTCGTCTTTTTCAGTGGTAGCCTGGGAAACTGTAGTTCTTCATCATCCCCGGGGTTATAAATACAGTACTCAAAGAGACTTGAATTCCGAGGAGTGCTGAAAAATGATAGCCCTATGACATCATTCCCACAGATGGACTTTGAGGTAACTGAATCGGTACACAGCTAATCCACGATTTACTCATGTCGCTGTAAGCAGGGCACGCCAGACCTCTGCTGGCATTGCTAAGTGTCAGGAGGGGGCTCATTAAATCTTCGCTGCTATAATCTAGCATCCCGGCATGGCTGTGGGGCCTGGCTTGATGGAGAGCACTGGAAATAACTTGTGAGTATCCTAGCAGCGTAAGTACCAGAGCCAAGAACAGATAGGACTCAGAAAAACGTTGCAGCTGCTGAATGAAAGTCTGCTGTGAAAGCTGGTTAGTAGCTGATAACTAAACACACTATTTGTTTGTCTGTCAAAGGCTCAGTCCTATCCCCAGGAAAATTAACAGGAAAAACTTCCATTGGGCCAAATTCTGCTCTCACTTAGGTGTAAATCCAGAGTTACTACATTGGAGATAATGGGTTAGATCGGGGTGGGTAATATTTTTTGATAGGGGGGGCACTCCATGAATTTGGTAACTGGTTAAGGGCTGTCCTCTTCCATGATATTAATGGGAGTTAGGTCCATCAAAGGCTATTAGCCAGGATGGGTAGGAATGGTGTTCCTAGTCTCTGTTTCTCTGAAAGTGGAAGCTAGGGGAGATATCATGTGATGATTACCTGTTGTGTTCCCTCCCTCTGGGGCATCTGGTATTGGCCACTGTCGGCAGACAGGATACTGGGCTAGATGGACCTTTGGTCTGACCATTCTTATGTTCTTAGGAGGTGCAGGTTCTGGAATGGAGGTTGGGTGCAGAAGGGAGCTTGGGGTAAGGGATTGGGGTACAGGAGAGGGTGTGGTATTTGGGAAGGAGTATGGGTGAAGGAGGAGGTTATGACCTAGGGCAGAAGACTGGGGTGCAGGAGGGAGTGTAGGGTCTGGGAGGGGGTTGTGACCTTGGGGTAGGAGTGTAGGAGGAGGTGTAGGGATTTGGGTGTGACTGGGCATACGGGATTGGGGTGCAGGGTCTGGAAGGGGTTATGAATGCAGGAACAGAAGTGCAGAGGGTTTGGGTTGCATGGGGTAGGGATGCAGGAGCGGGCCAGAGGGTTGGGAGGAAGGAGGGGCAGGGGTGCCAGAAGCAGGCTTTGTCCTGGAGGTGCGTCCTTAGGCCACTCCTAGCCCAGATGATTTCTCAGCCAGGGTCCCGGCCTTCCATGACCTTGCACTGACTACAGAGTCATGTCTGAATGCTGCGAGCCCGGGGGGGGGGGGGGTACTTTGCACACTGCCTGTCCTGCAAACAGGCAGCTTCTATTGGCCAGAAACCAGTCAATGGGAGCTGCAAGATTTTGCTGGGGGTGGGGGCTGTGTGCAAAGCTCCCTCCAGGCTCGCAGCATTCAGACAACACAGAGCGGGAATGGGGCAGGCAGGGAAGCTGGTGGAGGCTCCCATGGGCTGGATCTGGCAGCTTGGCAGACCATATCTTGCCCACCCAACTCTGGGCTAGATTCTCAGCTTGGGGACATGAATGTAGCTTACCCACAGTCAATAGGACTGTGGTGATTTGCACTAGCTGAGTAACTGGCCCAGCAAGTGATGACTTTCTGCAGCATCACTCAGGGCTGTAGGGTTGCAACGGACAGTCACATGGGCCCTACCTGCAGTTAGGATTCTAGTCCTTTGCACCTCACTATAAGTCTGAGCCCTTTGATGAAGACTTTACAAATTAGATTTTCTTGTTGCTTTATGTGGAAATGATCTAAATATTTTGCCACAATATTTCTAAATGTCTCATCATAAAAATAAACCTGAACCGTCCCACCAGCTGTATGAGCAACCTTTGCATAAACCCGTAGGATTTGCACACAGTAGCATCCCCGAGGCAAAATAAATTAGCAGAGCAAATGCTCCAAAAGAACCTGTTCCCAATTAAAACTGCACCCAGGGCTCACAGTCCACAAGTGGACTTTTTCTTCTGCGGGATAGGCATAGAAATGCCACCTAGGTCACTGATCCCATAAAGGAAGTGATGGATTTACCAAGCTCGTTGGGGAGACAGGTTCAAGGGAGGAACCATGTTCTGTTGCACATAGGCAAGATTTGCTGTATTGTCTTGGTAGACACATGCACCGGGGACACATGCAGACACCTCTACACACACACACATCCATATGTGCAAACCCACATAGCCACACATGCACTCACATACGTGTTCACCTGTGTTCACATATCATTATATGTGCACGAATGCACACACACACGTTTGCCTGACATTGGCCTGTCCCACACTCCTCCAATAGGGCTACGTCTACACTACGAGTTTTCTCTGTAAAAAATATGCGAATGAGAGGTTTTTGTGCAAAAGCAAGGTGTGTGGACATTTTCTTTTTGTGCAAAACCCCTTTTTTCCACAAGATCGGTAAACCTCCTTTTTTGGGGGCATAAGGATCTTGCGGAAAAAGGGGTTTTTGCACAAAAAGAAAACGTCCACACTGCTTGTGCCAAGAAAACTCGTAGTGTAGACGTAGCCTAGGAGAAAAACCATTTCCTGCCAACTTTCTCCCCATGGAGAAAGTTCAACAGCAAGACCCCGAAATGTCAATGCCTCACATCATTGTGGTTTTTTCACGGTGATGAGCTGAGGGACAGCAAGATTAGCTCAGCAAATGAATTAACCTGGTGCCATTATTAATTATACACTTTCTGTGGCAGGCTCATGCGGCCACGAAAGGGGCTTAGGCAATCCTAGGGTGCATTGCGTGAGATATTTCCAGTGGTGATAGAGAAGTTATTATCATTCTACATGACATTGGTGAGAGCTCATCTGGAATACAGGGTGGAGCTCTGGTCTCCTGTGGTTAAGGAAGGAACAGACGCTGGGCTACTAAGATGATCCTGAGTAATGGAGAACTGACCTTATGAAAGGCAGCTCACAGAAGCTTAGCTTCTTTAGCTTAACCCATGCAGGCTGGGGGGAGGTGGGGTAGCCGTTATTCCAAAATAAGTATGTGAGTGTCTATACAGCAATTCCGTTATTTCGAAATAATTTTGAAATAATAGATGGCCTAGTCCGACTTCTGTAAACCTTATTCTACAAGGAAAAATGCCTATTCCGAAATAGCTATTTCAAAATAAGGCACGTGTAGACGCTCCACTGCTGCTATTTCAAAATAGCCCCTCACCAGGGCCATTCTAAGTTATTCTTCCTGGGGTTCTAAATCGAGATAGCACGTCTACATTAGGGAAGCCTGCCTCAAACTCATTTTGAGGCATCCCTGCAGTGTAGACGTGCTATTTCAAAATAAGCTATTTCGGAATAACTATTCTGGAATAGCTTATTCTGAAATAACTGTGCAGTGCAGACGTAGCCATAAAGTACACCAGAGGGAAAATAGCAAGGAGGGGGAGGAGGTATTTAAGTTAAGCGCCAATGTGGATACAAGAACAAATGGCTATCAACTGGCCATCACTGAAAACAAGTTTAGGTTTGAAAAGAGGAGAAGCATTCTAAACTTCAGATGAGTGAAACTTCTTCAGCACCTGCATGCAGTACACGAGAGTGCATGGAGTTTTTACTGGGAGCTGGAGCACATCCTGGCACAGGGAATCCAAGAGAGCTCCAGGTCTAAGGAACAAATTATGTAGGCTATCTTTTGAGCTGGTCCAAAAGCTTTTTTCATGGATACTTTTTTTAAAAGGAAATGTGCCTGCTGGAAGTTTCCTACTTTTTTGATAAAAAAGAAATTAAAAAATGTTGGTTCTTTTTTCTTCTTCTTTTTGTTCTTTTTTTTGTTCTTTCTGTGTTTTTTTCCCCATTTTGTTCTTTTTCCTTCTTTTTGTTCTTTCTGTGTTTTTTCCCCTTCCCATTATTCCAAGGAGAAAAAAGGATGTTTGGGTGGTGGGGGACGCAGAACTCCTACCCACTCCTTTCTGTGTCTGAGGAAGAATTGTGAACAAATTCTGCCAATTTTTTTGACCCAAACAATTTCCCCCCCATTTTCTTCCAATTTATTTTCATAGGAAAATATGTAGCATTTTTTTATTGGCTCCAGTTATATGTAACAGGTGATGGCAGAGATGACAAGAGGATTAGGCAGGAGGATGGCAGGAAAGACTAGGTGCAATTCCATGAGGCTGCTTCTTTTCCTACATGCTCATCATGTTAGTCCCTTTTCAAATATGTGATGGAATTTTTGGTGGGTTAGGTGGCCTAGTGGTTGGTGCACCGAGTGCCACCTCCGAATGAGCAGATCTTGCAGTCCAGCTGCTCTTTTAATCAGAGGTGCAGTGGCCTTCCACCAGGTTCTCAAAATTTAACTCCAAGTTACCCACCCTGGGTCACTTCCTACCATCTGCTGTTCTCCCCCAGCTTCCAGTCCAAATACCAGATGAGAAGCAAACAAAGCAGTAGTCAAACTGTCAGCCCCAACCTGGATCAGCATCGTTTTTGCCCATCAGGGAGACTTCTCTGGACTCCTTGCCAGGAGCCTTGAGGGCAGGTCTGTCCTCCTTACTAGCTGCCCTCTTCTGAGTTGGGTTGCTCCCTTTTCAATCCTTATTCCAGCTGAAGCATGCTCTGTAGGGCTGGTGGGAGGGGCTACATGGTCCCAGTGCCATCCTTGACTCTCTTCTAGCCCTGTGTCTGTGCAATAAATATTATCACTAGTATCTAGAATATTAGCACAAGCGAATAAGCCAATGTCAGATGGTTTGGGGATTAAGCTGGAATCTGAAAGTTGAGTGAGAGGTTGCATGGGAAGCGACCAAAAATGATGCAAATACTCATATGAATTTACTTCACCAGTGAAAAGAGCCAATTTCTGTATTTGCCTGCTGCAAAAACCTTATTAGACAGGCTTTCTCGCAGGATTGTCTCAGGAGGATCATTATTGGAGAATCGTCATAGAAACAACCAACTCGTACCTAAAGCAGTGTCACGGGGTGTCCTAGTGCCTGGGACACTCCTTGTCGTTCCCCGCAAAGTACAGCCCCTAATGTCAGGGCTAGCTCAGCCCCTCGGGCTTAGTTCCAAATCAGGTTCACTCCCATTAGGGTCAATATGGCCTCTTGGGCCTAGTCACAAATCTAGTCCACCCCTATTAGGGTCAATATGGCCTCTTGGGCCTAGTCACTAATCTAATTACCCCTATTAGGGTCAATATGGCCTCTACAACCTAGTCTCAAACACAGCTCCCTTCCCTGAGGGTATGGACAACCTTGAAGGCCTGGCTCACAGGTAAGCCTCCTGACGAGCATGGGGGCTGGGTTGCCGTGGGGTGGGGGTGGTAGGAGGATCCAGGCCCTCCCTCTCCACCCGGTCCCAGCCCAGGGCCCTGTTGGTGGCAATAAGCGCACGCTGCCTGCTCAGTGGGGATTCTACCCGATGCACGCTGAGCTCCCAGAGGTCAATCCCCTGCCCTGGGCTCCTTCCTACCATCCTTGGGCGTTGTTCCGGTCTCAGGGTCTGGCTCGGTGAGTTGGGGCCTCATGGCAGTCCTCCCGAGCCGGGGCTGTTGCTGAGGCTGCGGCTGCTGCGATTGCGGCGGTGGCTGCTGCAGGGTCTGCTGCTGCTGCAGTGTCAGTAGCTGATCAGGAGACCCAACCGAGCTCCTTCCCCTCTGGCTGTCTGCCCCAACGGCCCTGTGTAGCCCTCTTTTATCCCGGAGCCGATGGAGCATGCCCAGCAAGCTACAGGGGATGTGGCCTCCCTCATCTTCAGAGTTGAGTTAATCCCTTTCGGTCTAGTGCAGGGTAGGTTCCCCCCATCACAAGCAGTCACCTCAGAAACGGGATCCTTGGAAGTACTCTGCAGGAGTCAAGCCTCAGCCAGCTTCCACGTTACTCCTCTGACGGCTCTTGTGTGGCGACTGTACAGCCACAAAGAACGGCTGGGGAAGGAAGCCCAGCCCCGGGGCTGCGAGCAGGGAGGTTTGGGGAACGTTTTTGGAAAGTGCATCAATTTGAGAAAAGCCACGATTTGTCGGTAGGGAATTTGCAAATAGAGGAAGAGGCTAAATCCAGAGTCAATGATTTGACTGTCCACCAGCTGCTGTCAAGACGGATGTGTCCAGCATAGGGGGCAGGCAGCATGGGAGACAAAGGGAGAAGTGAGGTGGAAATAGTGGCGGGTAATCATGGTTTTAAGGCTTTGACGAGGTGACTTCTCACCTTCAGTCTGTTCAGAAGGCCCAGATTTCAAGTGTTTTGTTTCCTATGGAGCCAAGAATCCCACATTTCAGCTCATGAGATTCATAGATTTTGAAGGACCTCCTGTAGAACAGGCTGGAAACGCCTCAAGCCCATCCCTTCTCTTGGAGCTCTGGGATAATAGGAGTTGTGGCTGGCCTGCCGAAAGCGTGGAATGTGGGAACGTCGTTCCTTCTTTATAGGATAACAAAGTGTGTGGCATTAAATACAGGAGGTGCACGAAACACTGGCTGTCCACAGAGGTGGCAGGACTCAGGTGCATTGGGCAGGGATGGACTGGGACACAGGACTGGTCTAGCAGGGGGATGCTGGACACCAGCACTGAAGTAGAATCACAGATGCATAGAACACGAGAACTGGAAGAGACCACAAGAGGTCACTGGCAGAACCAAACAGCATCTAGATCAGTGTTTCTCAACCAGTGGTATGAGTACGCTGAGGGGTACTTGAGAGAAGTCTAGGGGGTACATCAACACAACTGAAATTTGGAGAAAACTGAGTTTTTGGTTTAAGTTTTATAGCACTTTGTTATTTTTGTATTTTTTACACCCAAAAATTTCATCACCTTCCCAGATATGATTAAGTTGTTTAAACAAATGTGTTGCAATCGTAGAAAAAAATGTTGTGTCTGAAAACTGTAGGCACTGGGGGTACTTATATTATTTTAAAATGGGGGTACTTATAATTTTTTTTGGAAAAAGGGGTACTTTATAAAAAAAAAAAAGGTTGAGAAAACTGATCTAGATCATCCCTGACAGATGTGTGTCTAACCTGCTCTTAAGTATCTCCAGTGATGGAGATTCCACAACCCCCCTAGGCAACTTATTCCAGTGTTTAACCGCCCTGACAGGTAGAAAGTTTTCCCCAATGTCCAACCTAAACATCCCTTGCTACAATGTAAGCCCATTGCTTCTTGTCCTATCCTCAGAGGCCAAGGAGAACAAGTACATTGGCAGAACTGTGCTGGGAGGTGCAGGGGTAGAAGTCTGCTGAGCTATAGAATGTGGGTGCATTGCCACAGTGCCTTGAGGGCCACTTCTACTATGCCTCGCACAATAACTGCACTAAAATCCACATGGTTCCTTACCCCGCTAAAGCATTCAAAGGCATTCTAAAAAAGACAAAGCGCAGTGCTGTTTCTGACAGCTTGTTGTGCAGCCAGGAGAACGGAGATCTGCTCTCCCCAGTCCAGCCTAGCCAGCCACGGTCTGCATTAGAATCGCCAGCTTTAGCGTCTGTCATTTTTCACTCCATTATTTCTTTGCATTTTTAATGCATATCAATAAAATATACATTGGAATTGTAGAAATGACGGAAATGTCAAACATCTATTTCTCTCTTTGGGTAAGAACTCTGCTAAGTACCAAATGCAAATGTGCAGCTGGCGTCTGACATTTTGGTTCTTTTGCTGGCACCAGCTAATCAATTTTAGTTTCTAATTTTAATTTTGTCAGTAGCAAATCTGTTAGATTTTTAACGGCTCTGCTGTAGGCCAATTATTTGCTAATCAAATTACCTGTGATCTGATAGATCGCCCCCTGCTCCTTCTGAAAGAGCTGAGGATTCCAGTCACAGGTTTGCAGAATTCTGAACTTGCCTTTGACCGATGGAAGTGACTCTCCAATTCCAAGTTCTGCTTGGAGAGATAACTTTAATTAATCTATTACCAGTCATAACACTTAGCAGAACAATGTGGAGTGTACCGGAGAGCCATGAGCCAAGCCACTGAGTATGAAGGCACACGCCTCTTGACACAGGCCCAAGTCCCTCCTCTGTGCTGTAAGTATCCTCAAGCCTTAAAAAATGCTGTCAAGGACTTTGCTGTAAAATGTACCATGATAATTCAATTCCACTTATTGGATCATTCCTGCTTTTGCCCATCTTGGACACAAGCCATTTATTTCTGGTTCTTATCTTCATTTGCGGTATCTGAACCTAGTCATGCTACTGAATTATTTTGGCCAGTCCATTCCCCCCGCCCCCTCCCCACCTTGTGTTTTTAGCAACTGCAGATCCCGGGACACAGGGTCCCACAAATCTTCTGCCAAAGGAGTCAGATCTGGGGAGCTGTGGGATGGAGAAGGCACGTTGGAACCAGGTTACATTTGTGAGTCGTGTGGAAAAAGGCCTGAATCGGGTGGTGACGCTCTGCTAGGGCGCCTCCTGCTGGTGTCCTTGAGAATTAGCCTTGCAGCACTTTCTGCTGGCTGGTGTCTCACCCTTAGTTACCTGTCTTCTTCTGCACTGGTTCAGGCCTCATGTCCCTCCTGTTCCACAGGACCCTTTCCTCACGGTTCTGTCCCACCGCAGTGTCCCTCCATGCTGGGGTCCCCCGCTCCCAGGGAACCCCAACTCCCTAAATCCACCTTGCCTCGGTGACCAGTCATCATCAGTAAGCAATGGGAGTGTTGGTAATGCTGTTAGACAATACTGACCTCCTGTGGTTTGGCAAAATCTCTGATTCAGCACTGGTCAGGTCCCAAGGGTGCTGGACAAGAAAGGTTCGATCTGTACTAGACCCCCAGCACCTGTAGTTAATATGACTTTTTTATTAACACCTTTCTTCTGAGAGAAGCATTTCTCACTAACTCTTGATCACATTCCGTTTGGGGAAGCATTTTGCTTTCCTCAAGGGCTGCATCTTAATTGGATGCTTCATGTCAGGAGAGATCATTCATGGCACACAATATCACACACAATGGCTTGGCTAGGATGTTCATGGGAAAACCACCAAAGTTATTAACTAGCTTTCACAGTGAGGGTCTACCTTCAAAAGGTGCTTTAGTGCCCAGGAGGCCGAGAAAGGGAGAGTGAATGCCGGAGACTGGCATGGGTGGAGGAGGTGTAATAGTCATTCATTGTTTTACTGGCCAGTTGGGTGCCAGAGAGTAGTGTCAACACACACAACTCATTTGTCCACACTTGCTGTGTGTGTTCTGTGTGTTGTCAGAGCTGAGACATCGACTTGGTGGCCAGGGACCTGTGAAAGGAGGCTGCGTTCTACCAATGCATATTTGAAATACATTTTCCTTTAATGCATTTCAAAGCTGGAGGCAAGTTTTGACCTTGACAAAAGTCACAGTTGGAAGTGAAAAATGTGATGCATAATGAAGGGGCTGATGCTACTTATGTTCCCACTGGCATAAATTGAGAGCAACTCCATTCAAATCAGTGTTGTTACCCAAATGTGCTCTAACACTGGTACACGCACAATGGTCACTGTAGTATGGCTTTCTGGTTAGGGGCTGGACTAGTGCTCCAGAGACCGGGGTTCCGTTTTTGTTTCTACCACAGGTGCCCCATGGGCAAGACATATGATGTCTCTGTGCCTCAGTTTCCCAGCTATAAAATGGGACTAAGCCTTCTTGGTTCACAAGGGGGGTTTGAAGATAAATGTGTTGTTAGTTGCAAGGAGCTCAGCACTGACAGGCAGGATGATGTAGATTTGCTGAAAACATGGCTGAAACTAAAGCAGAAATAAGGTGCCCCAAAGCAGAGTAACCCCCAAGCTGCAGGGTCTCAACTCTTGGTGGATTTCAAGAAATTGAAACCAAAAAAAATTAAGAAATGAATCGATCAACGGAAAGTGCAGCAGCTGCAAGGTTTTGTTTACTTTAAAGAAACACATGAACATTCATGTTCTGTTTGAGAGTGGAAACGACAAAGGAGAATATTTCCTACACTTAAAATACGCAGTAGAAATAGGTATTGAAAATTCATCTCTATACATTGGGTCTATGCTTTGTCTGAAGTATGATCCATTGGAATATTTTTCAATAACTTATCTAGAGATGCTCCTGTGGCCCATGCCTCATCAATACAGCAAAGCCTTAATTTTGAGAAGTTTTTAAAATATTCCAGGAAGTGTAATAAATACCTGGGGGTCCACAGCATGAGATAGATAATTGGTCTCTATTAAACCTGCCATCCCCCATGGAGTCATTTTAGCTTCCTTTAAAGAAAATGTTTCTCTCTCAGTTGGTATAGTTAAGATATAAGCATGCTTGAGTTAGCCCTAATCTTGGTTAGGGGGGAGGGGTTCATACACTGTCTGAAATTAACAAAACAAAGTTTCCAGTTTCACTTTGTTTTGCAACTGACATCTCAGCCCAGTCAGATGAAGTAGAACAGCAGCTCCCAAACTTTTTGGCATCATGCCCCCCTTTCTTATTTTTGAAAAATCCTCGTGCCCCCCCCCCCCCCCCCAGTTTGGGAATCCATGCAGTAGAATGTTCATAGAATCCTAAAACCCTAGGGCTGGAAGAGACCTCAGGAGTCATTGAGTCCAACTCCCTTCCCAAAGCAGGACCAACCCCAACTAAATCGTCCCAGTCAGGGCTTTGTCAAGGCTTTTTCTACATCTGCATCTCCTTATCCTCTTGGGAAAGCTGCACTTGAAGGGCGAAGACACCCAGCAGGAGGCCCATACACTGTTTACCTCCCACTTTATAAATAGCGGCTTCTAAAGCACAGAACCCGACGAGCGCCACTAGAGGTCTCACAGATATTTAAAAGGATACCATCGAGTCCTTGTAGTTACAAATAGTTTGGTAACTCCTAAGCAAGCAGTATAGTTTTAAGGTGTAACATACATTTCTATTATCATTCCCTGCTTTCAACTATTCATAGCTTTTAAAATCATTTACGGGTTGGGCTGACATTTCCCGAGCTTGGTCTCTGAGCAACGGTTACATGTGGGGGTGGCGAGGGGCGTGAAAGTGCCTATTTTGTTGAGAACGAGGGGAATGAAAAGCAGTGCACCTTCCCGATTAGTCCTTTTTTTTCAAAGTACCTGTTTCCAAATGGCTCTACTTCCAGACGGGGTTAGAGGAGACAGCTGACATATGGCTTGGAAAGTGCCAGGACTGAGAAATGCCTTTGTGCATTGTGTTGAAAGATCCAGCAGAGTCGAGAACGGTGGCAACTCAGACTTGGCACTTGCACGCAGGGGTGGGGAAACTCTTTTGGGTCCGGGACTGCTTCCCCACCAAAAAAATCAGTCGGGGGGTTGCACAAAAGTGAGAGGCAAAAAACCAACAACCCCCCCCCCCCCACTGACAGGCTGCAGAAAGACCCTCCCCCACATTCCCCTTGCACAGCAGAGCCTACGCGGGCCTGGGCTAGTAGATTTTGTGGGGGGAAAGCCTCCAGAAAATGCTTTCCTGAGCCAGCCGAGGGGAGGAGGAGCAGCAGTGCATGGAGCCCTTTCCTTGCCCATCAGGCAGAGGCTGTGGATCGGATCTGGCGCTGGCTTGCCTGACCTGACTCTGGCCTGCAAGGCTCAAGGCTCCTCCCCCCACAATGGGGAGCCGGTACTGGTGCTGGTGCTCCAGCCCCACGTGGAGAGCAATGGGGGAGGAGGCATGGGGTTGGATCGTCAGTGCTGGTAGAGGGGGCCCCAAGCATCAGGGGCCAGATCCAGACAAGCCTGTGGCCAAATCCAGCCCCTGGGCCTTAGGTCCCCCATCCCAACATTTCCCATCACTTTTCCATATGTTTAGAGCACCATGATTGACCTGGCCATGCATGTTGGGTTCCCTTACTGGTATTGACATATTCAACCCCTGTGTCCCAGGAGTAGTTGTCAACTTTGAATTACCCAAATGATTTTGGGAAACATGCCATGACTTTCCCCATGGCACAGATTATATCTGACAATGAAGATCAGAGTTCAAAAGTTTCTGATTGTACCAAACAGCAATGCTTCCACTATACCCTCTCCAAACACCATTCTTTCTGAAAAAACAACAAATAGTCTAGTAGCATTTTAAAGACTAACAAAACATGTAGATGGTATCATGAGCTTTCGTGGGCACAGCCCACTTCTGAAGAAGCCCACAAAAGCTCATGATATCATCTACATGTTTTGTTAGTCTATAAAGTGCTACCAGACCATTTATTGTTTTTTTAATTTACCTGTACAGACCAACTCGGCTTCACCCTGGACCATTCTTTCTGTATACCAATGGTCAAATTAAGGCCTTGTTCTTGCCAATCTCTTGTCCATTCTTAACTTTGTTCATGTGGCTGCTCCCACTGGCTTCTATGCGTGAGTGTAAATACTGATGAGCTCGGGGCTTTGTCTCGCTTGAGAAATTCTGTACATAAAATTATGAGAAATATTTTTTTGTTTGTTTATAAATGCAGGGAAAATAGGGCTCCTCTCTGTTTCAGCTAATTTGCTGTTTATTAGAGTTGAAGCTGATTTGAAAGATGTTAGGAAATGTACAGCAGGAGTTTGAATTTGTTGCTATCATTTTAATTGTTTGTAAAAATACTTCTGCTTTTGCCCATAAGTCTTTTTCACTCAGGGTGCTGTCAGCCTCGCAATTAACCAACACACTCATCAGAATTGTGCAATGCAGCATTAAATACATCTCTGAAATTGATTGCTTTGAAATTTGGGATAGAGCTGTATGTTGACATATACATGTAGAGATTAATAACCACTTGATTGTCATGTAAGAATGAGTCACAACTGAAGCTTGATTTGTGCTTCAAGATACATTTAAAAAGAAACATGCCTTTTCAGACATCAAAGGGGATCTCACTCTTCTTGGAAACCAAAATATTTTATTCCAAAGTAAAAGGAAGGAAAGACAGGCAGATGCCATTGTTTAATCCCTGGGTATTTGGTTTGAGGCTAGCTCACCCTGATAAAAGCCCTAAGGCCTGGGATATGTCTAGTAGGTACAGCATGGGGTCTCTGCAACAGAATCCTCATGCGTGATGGCTAGAAGATAAGAAAATATTATAGCAAAAATTAAAAAAGAATTCCCCCCCAACATTTAAAAAAAATCTTGCAATTTCAGATTGTGATGTCAGTTCCATGCTAGAGGACCCCACTGAAATCTAAGGCGCTCCATGTCGATGTAAAGGCATGGACTTATTCCAGTGAATGAAATTTGGGGTTATATTATAAATGACTCTCCTCTGCCTCCAGAGTGTCAGAACTTACATTACTTCATATAACTGGTCCAGGGCCCGATCCTGATCACAGCAAAGCCCAGAGCTATAGTGCTCAACCTTCCGTTCACTGAAATCAATGGGAATTTTGTCTCTGACCTCCACGTGAGCAGAAGGGTTTTGTTTAAATGCAGAATTTCAGCCAAAAAGAGCAAGGCAATATTGGGCTGCATTGAATCACGTTACATCACAGACCAAGAGGGCAATGGCCTCCTTTCCCTATCACTAGCAGGATGCTGTGTACAGCTCCCTGCATCAACAAACTTGGAGCAAGTCCAGAGAAGAACTGCAAAGCGAGGCGATGGTTGGAGGGATTTACCCAACGACCGTCTGCTCTTCCACTGGAATCTCTGATTTTCTAATGGCTTGGCTTGGGAGAAGACACAACAGATCTGAGGATTATTCGCAAAGCTTCACACACCCACTCCGCAGAGCTGCAGTGTTGTGACACGCTGACAGTTTGCTATTTCAAGGCGCAAACACTTGAGAAGTTGGCTTTGCACGCAGCCATGTGCACTCAGATCTAGTTAGCCCCACCCACATTGCTGCTGGGATGTTGATTTGAATCCTAACCTTCAGATTCGAGGCATGCATATACCCTGAAGCCAAGGAATCTAGACTAGCCCAGCACACATTTCCTACAGGCCAGGCAGGATGTCACCGTAACCTTTATTAGCAGCTGCTGCTTTGCCTGAATGAACGAACTTGAGAGGAATAGCAAGATTCTAACCTTTCTGACAGGGTGCTTGGCTCTTGCTAGACTCCTGTAGGCAACTCACCTAAAATGGAAGAGTCACTGTCAGGGAGTTTTTGAGTCACATTTTCTGATGAGTTACAATAGCTCAAGTACCACCATTGTTTGATGGTTATCTGGGCTATGTGCTTACATTAGCACCACACAATTGGCTTATTCCACCTACAAATTTCCAACCCCTCTCAAAAACAAAGAAAAGTTCTGTAGCACCTTTGGGTACATCTACACAGCACCCTAAGCTCGAAATAAGATACGCAGTTTGATGCAAATCGCGTATCTTATTACGAATCTATTTCAAAATAGCTTATTTTGAAATTTGGTGCATCTACACAATGTCAAATTTCGAAATAACACACTATTTTGAGCCATCCCTTATCCTTCGTGCAATGAGGTTTACCAGGATGGTGAAATAGCATGCCCGTTATTTTGAAAAATATTTTGAAACAACAGGTGGCTTGTGTAGATGCGGGGTAACTATTTCAGGATACCCATGCCATGTAGACGTACCCTCAAAGACTAACATATATATATATATAGTAGCATGAGCATTCGTGGGCAAAACCTACTTCCTAAGGTGCTATAGGACTGCTCCTTTTTAAAGTTACAGACTAACCCGGTGACCCCTCTGAAACATCACCTCTCAGTTAGCTATTCAAAAATCTGGGGGAGGGTTTCCGTGAGGTGGGTTCTTTCTTGCCCTTGACATTCAGATGACAGGGGGGAGAGCAGGAGAAGTTGCTGGTTTGGTTTTGTCAGGATGCACCCAAAATCAGGATAGTTCTCATTTCCCTGTCCTGCTTGTTCTGTGACATTGCTGTGCAGTGTCCCATTCCCCAGAGTGGATGCATTTCAATGGGAGGCATAAAGACCCCAGGGTGTTCAACCAATTCTGAAGCAGTAGCCACTACAGCGGCTACTTCTATAGCGAACTAGCCACACTTAACCAGCCAAATATCCACATGTGGCTAGTGTGTTGGACACCATGGCTATAAGCTGTCACCCTTCTGGGATTCATCTGGGTTGACTCATGAATTACAGACTGGAGGGTACTTGTAGAAACAGTGTGCTTCATATTGACACAGGTAATAAGGGAAAAATACACTCTATTTCCTAATGGAAAAATACCTGCACACAATGTTCTTTACTTTGAGCAGCATATGGCTGTTGCAGCACAATTTGTCTTCTCATTAAAAACGAGTAGTCCTGTGGCACCTTAGAGTAACAAAATATATATAGAAAATGATGAGCTTTCGTGGGCACAACCCACCTCATCAGATGAACTAGAGTGGAAATAATAGAAACCAAGAGATATATATAACAGCAGAAGTGTCTGTCAATTGCAGGGCCCGTGTTAATGAGGCTAATTAAGTGGGCTGGATGTGTCCCATGCAGAGCTTTTGATGTGAAAATGTGGGTGTTAGAGGCAGGAGAAAATAATGTCATTAAAATCACAGGAAATGATCTCACTGGTAAAAATCTGAATTAACAGCACAGCCTTTAATGGGTTCACCCTGGCTGAACCAGGCCAGGAGTTCACATCTCTACCAGCAGTGTGGTTAAATATTGTAACTGTAACTGATCTTTTTTTCTCCTTTTTGCCTTTAAAGAGCCAAATTAATGAAACCAATGACACTTAAACCTTGCTGGAGTCCCATTGTAGCACTTGGTACTATACTATAATTGTACAATAGCACCATGTTTAGAAGACACTGCTAATTGCTGTGAAGTTTCCTAAATGATAGTTCAATTTCTGTTGGGCTCTATGTTCTTGCCTTTTCTTTAAGGCAACATACAAAGAAAAAGACAGAAAATCTACAGGCCAACAACCCGTGCCCTCCCACAACCCCTGCAACGAATAAACACTCACAGCTGGGATGTACCATGGGCTTTGGCATGTGCCACCCACCCAGTGTTGAACCTAGATTCCCATGCCAGTCTGGCTCCTTAGGGGCATTACACAAATGACGGCTGCTAGTTGACTTGCCACCAAAATGCTGGTCAGAAACAGAGAGACTTTATAACATATGGTGTGAAATGCTACGGAGGTGAGTTTGTAAAGGATGAGGACATAAGGGCCAGTACAGTGCTTTTGAAAGACTATGTCTTCACAAAGAGCTGGATCGATGGACAGCGATCGATCCAGCGGGGGTTGATTTATCGCATCTGGTATACTATACTATACTATACTATACTATACTATACTATACTATACTATACTGGATGTGATAAATCCACCGCTGAGTGCTCTCCTGTTGATTCTGGTACTCCAAAACGAGAAGAGCAAGTGCAGTTGATAGAGGGGTGTCAGCTGTCATCTTAAAGCCATGAAGATAGAGTGATGAGCAGACCTAAGTACATTGAGTTCAGTTATATTATTTATGTAGCAGGAGTTGCATAACTTAAGTTGACGGCCCACGGTACTATAGACAGGGCCAGAATGCTTCTCCCCTCCAATCTTTTTGCACCAAGGGAAATGTCATTTTAGACTTTAAAGACCTAGGGGACTGAACATTTAGTAGCCTGCAACCTAGCTCGGTGGGCTTCTCTTTTAATAAGGCCAGGTCTACACTTAGGAATAAAGTTGACTTAGCATAGGCAAGAACAGCATAGCTAGAGTTGATGTACCTTAAGTTGAGGTCAATGGGAGAAACTCTCCTGTTGACTTCTCTTACTTCTCATGACCCTGCGGAGTACTGGGGTTGATGGGGGTACCATTGGTGGTCAATTTAGTAGTTCCTTACTAGATCGCTAAATTGAACCTTCCAGAATGTCGCTCTCTGAGTAAATACAGATGCGGGCTTCATTTTAAAACAAATATATGCAATGCTTTCCCTGTTCTGTGTGTCAGGGGTAATTTAAACACCGGGCAATTTTCTACATTGTGATTTTTTCCATCCCTTAGGGTTATTTCCTTCCTACACCCAGCTAAAGACCCCCAAATATCATGACATGGGAAATTATGAGAGCCGCCCAATAAGAGAGTAGAAATTAAATCGCCGCTGGGCTGACAGCTGGAGCTGAGAATATCCATTTGGGTAAAGAAGGGCAGTGCACGGGGAAAAGAGAATCTAAAGAGTGGCTTGGTAAGACTATAAGAGCCATTCGCCATCCTCTGGGATGTTGAGAGGCTCTTGCCAGTTAGGGAGAGAAGTGATTATCATCAGGATCGATTTCAGGTGAATGCAGGGGCCTTGGTTCTTCCCCTCCTGCTTCTGCATTTCTATGGGTGTGTCTAGACTACAAGGTTTTGTCGACAAAAGTGGCCTTTTGTTGACGAAACTATACCTGCGTCTACACTACTGCCGAGTTCAGTTGACATAACGTCGACAGAACTCGGCAGTTTCGTTGATGGTGGTAAACCCCATTCTACGAGGAATAACGCCTTTTGTTGGCAGAGTTCTGTCGACAGAAGGCGTTATTGCATCTACACTGTCCTTTGCATCTACACTGTCATGTCGACAAAGCGGCTAGACGTACCTTATGTGTCTAGACGTACCTTATGTGTCTAGACGTACCTTATGTGTCTCTGGCTCTGTCACACGTGTGAGGAAAGATATGAGGGGCCTAGTGAAGCTGGGAGAGCAAACTATGCTCAGTAAAAGGGCCTGGCAGGGGGGATGCTCCTGCTTCTGCTCCAAAGAGGTCCAAGAGGCACTCTGACTCTCCAACTTTCCCCCCAGCCCTCCCCTCCAAGACATCCTGGCTCTGTGCCAGCCCTCACTCTGAGCTAGCAGGGACAACTCAAGGAAATGGACAGGACAACCTTAAAAAAGTGAAGGGGTCATGAATGACAAAGGTCCCAATTCGGCCCCCTCACTGTCAGTGGTACCTTCCTGCTCTCCGACCACTTTCATCCATCCAGATAGTCTCAGGATTCACAGCACTTGAGGTATTTCCTAACACAGGCATTTCCTGCAGGAGATGCAAAGCCTTGTGTCTTAACTCAGCTAGTCTGAGGAGAGGCTATAACCCAGTGCTGGACCCCAGCAGTTAGTAATCAGCCTCAGGAATGTGGGCATGTCTGGGGAAACCATGCTGGTTGGGGCTGAAGCACATATATAGAAGCAGCAGGCCCCAGACCATGATGCTGCCCTCCTATTGCCCAGACTTCGTGCTCTGAGGAGAACTAGAGTTTTCCCTGTCTTCATGGCTGCCTGTTGGGCACCTTTCATCAGCTCCACATTCAGTTTAAAAGAAACAAAGTTTGTGTGTGTGGGCGCGTGTGTCTGTACATGTGCGTGTGCATGAGTGAGACACTGGAGAAAGCTTTACAACAGTCCAGGCTGTGAAGCAAAAATCAGAGCAGAACACAGGAGAAAAGAAGTGCTTGTCCTAATCACAAGAGACACCTTCTTTGGCAGATTAGCCTGGCTCTGTAAAAGTCACCCCAACTCATTTTTGGTCTAGCATGGCTAGTCCCTTCCGCACATGGATCCATTCACCGTGCGTTTGGTGGTGCTGATGCTTTCAGCAACAAGGTGAGACTTTTTGTCTTTCCTTTTTTCACCATACAAACAAAACTGAGACAACATCTGGGCAGCTATATGTTATATTTAGAGAGCTCAAAATGTTCTAAAAATACTGACAAAAATACTGTCATGTTCCCTTATGAACCGGCACAATAACCAGCTGACGCCTGGAGGGTACGATTAAGGTTTGAGGATATTTATTCTCCTGTGACAGCTTTTGGAGGCCTGCTCAGGCTGGGATCATTTGACTTTGGTGGCACCAGTCTCCTGGAGAGTGTTTTTTTCCCTCGGAGTGCCAAGTTTTCAAAGCCGGGCACTTAAGTTGTAGCTTTGTGTGTGCACCTGTTAGTGTACATGCATGAGCAATCTGTGCATTCTAGTCCATGTTTATGAATGAACCGATTTTATGGGGTCAGTTCAGAGAACCATTGATGAAATTGTTGCCCTTTTATATTGTGATGAGTTGGATCACAGAAGTCCCCTGGGGGCTGTCCCCTGATATGCTGATCTACTGAAGCTACCGATGACAGTCTACTTGCCCTCTGTAGCTTCCCACTACCCTGTCCTCCTGGGCCAGGATCTCTCGTCTCTCCTAGCCAACGTACAGCGTTGGGTTTACTGCCCTCCACAGAGCAACACAGAAACTGCACCAGCTCAGCTCCCCAAGGGTTTAGCTATAAGGGCTCAGCACCCAGGAAATCAACTCCTGAAAGGGATCAAACCTGCAAACGAATCCATCCTCCCTGGTGTAAAAGATTTGCACAGAGAAAGCTCATACAGTCAGCCCCCTTCATCAATGAAATAGAGATGTGCACATTGGTTGCTTCCCCCTAGGTAACAATTATTTACACTGGGCTTGATAATAAACACATTTGTTTTAATTAAATATAAAAAGTAGGATTTCAGTGGTTGCAAGTGAAAACAGACAGATCAAAGTAAGTTACCAAGTTAAAATAAACAAAAGATATCAGCTAGTTCTAATCTACTAAGAAACGCGTTATATGCACATTCTTACCCTAATCAGCTGTTCTAATCTCAAATAAAATGCTTCAAGTCAGAGTTGATCTTTACTCTGTCTTGGGTCTGCAGCTTTCTTCAGAGTTTTTTGTTCCCAGGTTTCTTCATGTGTATCCTCTAAGGGTGGGCAAGTCACATAGCCAGCCAGCTGAAGACAACAATGGATTGCTTTCCTTTCCTTAAATAGACTTTCCCCCAGAATGGAAACCCTTTAGTTAGCACTCCGCATCCTCATGGAAAAGTACCACATGCAAGATGGATTCTAGGACCAGGTGGTATGGTCACATGTCTTCTGGGACTAACCACTGTTTGGGCTTACAGGACAAAAAAGACCTATTGTTGATTTGATTACTGAGCCATTAAGTTCCTAAAGTGTCCCTAATGGTCCTCCTTAGCACATTCACAATTAAAACCACATTCACACTTAATATTTCTAACATCACATACAAGAAAGATACATGCACAAAAATGGGGTATACAGATTCAGCAGATGTGTAACTTTAAAATTGAACATGCTACATGACTAGTTTTGCATAAAGCATCTTCAAATCATGCATATTCATGTTCATAAACCAATTTTTATAAAGCATGGGTGGGTGTGACATTTACTTTGGTCAAAAAAATCCCTCAATGGCACCGTATGGTTATTTTTTAATGCAATGAAGGAGTGCGTGGAGGGAAGGGGCTATTCAGGAAGTAATTAATAATTTTCAGAGAGAGGGTGGGGGTTGGACTTTTCAGCTTAGAAAAGAGGAGACTAAGGGGGGGATATGATAGAGGTGTATAAAATCATAACTGGTGTGGAGAAAGTAAATAAGGAAATTTATTTACTTGTTCCCATAACACAAGAACTAGGGGTAACCAAATGAGATTACGATGTAGCAGGTTTAAAACAAACAAAAGGAAGTATTTCTTCATGCAACAGACAGTTAACCTGTGGAACTCCTTGCCAGAGGATGTTGTGAAAACCAGGACTTCAACAGGGTTCATAAAAAACCCAACTAGATAAATTCATGGAGGTTAGGTCCATCAATGATGATTAGCCCAGATGGGTAAGAATGGTGTGCCTCACCTTGTTTGTCAGAGGCTGGAAATGGGTGACAGGGGAGGGATCACTTGATGATTCCCTGTTCTATTCACTCCCTCTGGGGCATTTAGCATTGGCCATTGGAAGAAAGGATACTGGCTAGATGGACCTTTGGTCTCACCCAGTCTGGCCGATCATGTGCTCTTATGTTTGTTGATTTATGTGAAATCTGTTTCTTTTAAAAAAGCTTTGAATCCCAGTTTGGCACAGAGGGGTGAAGTGGGTGATTTTGTCTCATCTTTTTCTGTCATAAACAAACCAACTTTGTGGGCGCAATGGTGCTGATGCACCTAAAGGTGGAGCACCCACGGGGATACTCCTTGAAGAAGAATCTAGAGCTAATAAAGTGGCGTTGGATCCCTAGAACGAGGGCAGCTGAGGAGGCATCAAGGCTAAGCTTTCCCAATGCTGCCTGGTGCTAGAGAGTCCCCTACTTCCCTACACAGTGGTGGTGTGGGGGCGGGGCGAGAGAGTAGGGCATCTTTCATGCACACTCCCACCATGGCTTGTGGGATCTACAGAGAGTTACGTGTCGTGCTGCTTTTGCAGCCTGGATCCTGGAACTGGAATGGGACGACCAAATCTATTGCACGAATAAGCCAAGAAGTGAGGAGTGGGCAGCCAGTAACCTTCTCATCACAGGCAGCGCTTTGGTCTTCTTGTACTGTGGATGAAAGGCTATTGCTACTGGGATGCCTTCCCATTATGACCAACATACGTTAGTCTGTTTGTTGGAGCCTGCATGCGGCCCCTGCTAGGCTACATCTACACTGACAGCTTCTTGCACAAGAACTGTTTTGAGGAAGAGTTCTTGTGCAAAAAGTCTTCCACAAGAGCACGTGTACACTGGCATGTGCTTTTGCGCAAGAGATGTGGTTTTGCACAAGAGCGTCTGCAGTGTGGACGCTCTCTTGAGCAAGAAAGCTCTGATGGCCATTTTAGCCATAGGGTTTTCTCGCACAAGGAATTCATGTTGCCTGTCTACACTGCCCTCTTGTGGAAGAGCTCTTGCGCAAGAAGGCTTATTCCTTGTGGGGAGAGGAATAACTCTTCCGGAAGAAGCCCTGTTTTCTGACGCTAGACTGTAAATTTACTTGTGCAAGAACGCATGTGCAGTGTAGACACCTGGCAAGTTTTTGCACAAGAACAGCTGTTCTTGCGCAAGAAGCTGCAGGTGTAGAGTGTAATGCAGAACCCACTGAAAATGCACAAAATGCAATCCTGTTCCATGCACCTTAATTAAGAGACTTAACAAAAAGCAAATTCTTTATTGTTCCAGGCCTTGAGGAAAACAGATAAGAGCACATCCTACCGCTGCGCCAGGTTTTTATCTGCTCCATTGTTAGCTGCAGCCCTGTAGTAATCTTTAATCTTTAGTCTTTAATTTGTAAGTGAGACAAAGAGCTTTTTCATCCCTCTGTGCACTAAATGACATGCATCGCTCCCTCCCTCTGGCATCTCTTGGCCGACTCACTCATTAGAAGCTATTTCATAATGGGCTCAGGGCAAAAAATGTGTTTTGATCTTTACTTTTATGAATAAAAAAAGAAACTTCCCTTTGGGGAGTTTTGAAAGCTTTTGGTCTCTCTTTCCTCCATGGCCACAGATTGAGGAGCATCCTGCTGCAAACGGCGGCTGCTCTGGTTAGCGTGTTCCACCTGAGATGCAAGGATGTAATCATGCCACCTTGGAGATGGTAGCAGGCTAGGAAGGACCACGGAACTGTCAGCCCAGAGATTGGTTCTTTGATGCGAATATGGTGGAAGCTTTAAAGTTGAAGCAAGTTCCTCTTGGTAATTCCATTTCAGCTCTTCCCTTCCCAAGTGACACAAGGAGAGTCTAGCAGTCCCAGGCAATGGGGAAGTGCTGGGATATGATTTTGAAATAACGGAAGAGCTGTGTAGATGCTCGCATTGTTATTCCTAATGCTGCTGTGTAGACACACCCTTACAGCCTGGCGCCCCTTTGCAGCCTCACCTGTCAGAGAGATGAGAGAGGGACCAACAGCTTGCTCCTTTATTGGAATATTCTGAGTTTCTTGCTAGAACCAGCCGAGAACAGACCTACCCTTGCTCTGGGGAGAGTCAATGGCATTAGGGATGGTCCCAAAAGACAGGGCATTAATGCCATTAGGCTTAGGGGAGAAACATAGAGCAAAAGGTTGCTGCCTTCACTGGTAGAGCTGGAATGTTCACACCATTTTTATACCCTCTGCCTTGTACAGTCTCTTTTAGGGTATGTCTAGACTACATGCCTCTGGCGACAGAAGCATGGAGATTAGGCTACCCGGCATAGGAAAATAAAGCGGTGATTTAAATAATCGCCACTTTATTTAAATTAAAATGGCTGCCACGCTGAGCCCATCAGCTGTTTGTAGGCTCAGCGCGCTAGTCTGGACGCTCCGCAGTTGATATCAAAGGCATTTGTTGACCGCCCCGGTAAACCTCATCCCATGAGGCATAACGGGGAGGTCAACAAATGCCTTTGATGTCGACCACGGAGTGTCCAGACTAGCGCGCTGAGCCGACAAACAGCTGATTGGCTCAGCGTGGCAGCCATTTTAATTTAAATGAAGCGGCGATTATTTAAATCACCGCTTCATTTTGCTATGCCGGGTAGCCTAATCTACAAGCCTCTGTCGCCAGAGACATGTAGTCTAGACGTACCCTTACTGTGCCAGATGCATGGAATGACCGGGAAGCAAACTGCCCTCTTCCCCTAGTATACACCCCTATTCCAGAGCTCAAACAGCTGAGGAAAAGGAACTGAGTGAAAACGTTCAACTCACGCATCCTAATGGGATGTTGCTGTGCAACCGAGACAGCGCACCAGGCCTGCCTGACAGCCAGCGTACCTGTGGGAGGAGAACTTACATAACACAAATCTCTCAACTGCCTTGCAGGAGTGCAGGCAGCCTTGTTCCTCCTTTGTGCTCCTTCCTCCCCAGGATGCCAGCTGTTTTGTGAGTGAGCCCAGAGGTTTTGACGTCATCCACTTATCCAAGTGGGTTTTCCCCACACTGCTTATTTTTCAGCCTGAGATCGGTTCACCATCTGTCTCTCACATCTCGTCGACTGGCCAATGGGCTGAAAAGAGCTGCTCCCCCTGACCTTATGTGCATGGAGTTTAGCAGTAGGAAATTTGCATCTCATTCCCTCATGGGCCCCGTGTGAAGGAAGTGCTGTTATTTCTCCCTCCACTGCAGCTCAAACTGTTTGGCTTCGCACCTGGAATCCCATCATGGCCCTGCGCTGAGGTAAAGATGGCATCACAAGAGGAAGAACAGAGCCTAGTGACGTATCGAGCCTTCCCATCTAGTTTCAAATGCCAGCAGTTTTGCTGAGCCCCATTACATAGCTGCTGCTTGGTATGACAGAGCTGCCTTTAGCCCCATAGATGAAGAAATGACCCCTATGTAGCAGTTTGTTAAGGGTCAAATTCCACTCAGAATTACTCAGGTTAACCAAGAGCCGCATGTGGCTCTAGGTTTGTACAGTGCCTGGAGAGCCTTGGAAACATGTAGGGATTTGGAAAGGGGCCCATGTGAAGAGAGATTACAAAGACCAGGACTTTTCATCTTAGGAAAAAGGAAACTAAGGGGGGGATATGATAGAGGTCAATAAAATCATAACTGGTGTGGAAAAAGTGAATAAGGAAAATGTATTTATTTGTTCCCATAACATAAAAACTAGGGGTCACCAAATGAAATTAGTAGGTAGCAGGTTTAAAACAAACAAAAGGAAGTTTTCTTCATGCAACGCACAGTCGACCTGTGGAACTCCTTGACAGGGGATGTTGTGAAGACCAGGACTTTAACAGGATTAAAAAAAAAAACCCTAGATAAATTCATGGAGGTTAGGTCCATCAATGGCTATTAGTCAGGATGGGTAGGAATGGTGTCCCTAGCCTCTGTTTGAGAGAGGCTGGAAATGGATGACAGGAGAGGGATCACCTGTTTGGTTCACTCCCTCTGGGGCTCCTGGCATTGGCCACTGTTGGCAGACAGGATATTAGGCTAGATGGACCTTTGGTCTGACCCAGTGTGGTCATTCTTATGTGCTTATGAAATGAAAGGGAGGAGCTAATGAATGGGAACAGCTCCTGAGAAAATTATTTATTCATCCATAGGCTATCTATGTTTTGAAAAAGAAAACAAATACCTGCCGTTGACCCATCCGCCTTTCTTCAGGGATAAGGGGTACAATCACCCCCAGACACATCTCCATTGTGTATGGAAATGTGTATGTTCTATTTGTAGGCATGTATCTGTCTTGTAGGTGAAGTTAGAAATATGAAGTGTGACTCTGCTTAGTAATCTAGGTCTTCTAGTGAAAGCCATTAGTGGTGCTTAAGGAATTTAATGGACCAGTGCTCAAGACAAAGATCTGTGAACAGTCTTATTTCTTCTGTAAGCCCAAACTGTCATTGAGCCTACAAAGACATACGACCATGCCATCTGGTGCTGGAATCCATCTTGAATTTGGTATTTTTCCATGGGGTGGGGAATAGGATAAAGACTTTCTGTCCTGGGGAGCAAATGATGATTGTCTTCAGCTGGCTTCACAGACTGCTCTCAACCCCCAGTGGTTACATGAAAGCACTGGGAAACCAAAGTGCTTTAAAGACAGAGGAGAGAGAAGCTGCTGGACCCAGGTTAGAGAGAACAGCCCTGGCTTGAAAAGACTTCACCTGAAATGAGAATGAGGGTGAGAAATGGATTTGTAACAATATCTCTTAGGCTGTGTCTAGACTGGCCACTTTTTCCGGAAAAGCACCCGCTTTTCCGGAAAAACTTGCCAGCTGTCTACACTGGCCGCTTGAATTTCCGCAAAAGCACTGATGATCTCATGTAAGATTGTCAGTGCTTTTGTGGAAATACCATGCTGCTCCCGTTCGGGCAAAAGTCTTTTTCCGAAAAACTTTTGCGCAAAAGGGCCAGTGTAGACAGCAGAGATTTGTTTTCCGCAAAAAAGCCCCGATCGCGAAAATGGCGATTGGGTCTTTTTTGCGGAAAAGCGTGTTTAGATTGGCCATGAACGCTTTTCCGCAAAAAGTGCTTTTGCGGAAAAGCATCCTGCCAATCTAGACACTCTTTTCCGAAAATGCTTTTAACGGAAAACTTTTCCATTAAAAGCATTTCCGGAAAATCATGCCAGTGTAGACGTAGCCTTAGTGTATTAGGCTTGGCGCTGTGTTTTGTTTATTTTAGATTATTAACTAATTTTGATCTGTCTGTCATCATTTGCAATCACTTAAATCCCACTTTTTATACTTAATAAAATCACTTTTGTTTATTATCAAACACAATTTAGATAATTGTTACCTGGGGGGAACAACAGCTGTGCATCTTGCTTTCACTGATAAAGAGAATGAACTTGATCGGCTTTCTCTCTGCAAAACTTTGATATAGAGTAAGATGGATTTATTTGGGGTTTTGGTCCCATCGGAGTTGTGTGCCTGGGTTTCAAGTCCCTGTAACTGAGTCCTCCCAGGACTGGGCTGTTCTCAGTGTCTATATTACTGTGATGGGGAGCTGTTCCCCCAAATCTGTGCCTTTGCTAGGGAGAACAGAACTTCTGGCCCAACAAAGGGGGGGGGGGTGGGATGCCCCAGAGAGCAGATAGATGGGCTCCGTGGTATGACCAGCCCATCAAGTGACAGTCTCAAGGGGATTAGAGAGCAGATAGATGGGCTCCGTGGTATGACCAGCCCATCAAGTGACAGTCTCAAGGGGATTTCTATGACAACCTGTCACAGCCTTTCCTGTGAAGGAGTCGGAACTCTCCTCCCCACGCCCCACACCACAGAACAGAGGTGAAATTTCTTCCTGTGCAGAGAGAGAGCTACAGCAAAGCCCAGGCATCACTCCAGCCCTTCTTCCTGCCTGCACCAAGGATGATGTGTCTTAGATCATACATAAGTCTTGCACCACATAAACTACTGTAGGCATCGGTGGTTTACAGTCAAGTTGAAGAGCATATCGAGTGGGGTCCCACAGGGATTGCCCCGAACTGGTTTTGCCCAATATCTTCATCGGCGATGTAGGCATAGCATGTACCCTTACAGAGCTTGTAGACGATACTGCCAAGCTGGGAGAGGATGCAAGTACTTTGGTAGCTAGGATTAAAATTCAGTGTAAGCAGTCTGATCATACCAACCCCTGCATAAATTTATCAAGCTCAGTCTTGAAGCAAATTAGTTTCCCGCCCCACGGCTCCCCTTGGAAGGCTGTTCCACAACTTCGCTCCTCTGCTAGTTAGAAACCACCATCTAATTTCAAACTTAAAGTTGCTGATGGCCAGCGTGGGTGCATCTACACAGCACTCTAAACTTGAAATAACATGCTATTTTGAGCCATCTCTTAATCCTCATACAACGAGGCTTACCGGGATGGCGAAATAGCGCATCCATTATTTCAAAAAATATTTCAAAATAATGGGCGACTTCTGTACATGCAGGGTATCTATTTCGGGATACCTCTGGTATCCTGAGGGAGCCATGCAGTGTAGACAAACCTTGTGTGTCCATTCGTTCCTGTGTCAACATTGCCACTTAACTTAAATAATTCCTCCTTCCCTAGTATTTTTACCTCTGATATACTCCTGTCGACAAAGCACTCTGAAGACACAATGGTCAATAAAGCTAAGTACTTCAGCTTCAGCTAGGTTAGTCATGTAGCTGAAATTGCATAATTTAGATCGCTCTCCCCCCATACTGCACACAAGCCCTGAATCACATTTTCTGAGATGCTTGCTTATCCAACTTGGCCCTGCAACCTTTCCCTGCAAATTTCCTCCCTCCCCCGTGCTTGGATGCAGGCTTTAGGAAGCTTCTGCAGCTTTGATTGAAAATAATTCCAAGCTTCCTTCACATTCAGATGCTAGACATCTGGCCAGTTTACTTCCCTAACAAATTCCTTTAATTTTCTAAAGATTGCCCTTCTGAAATAATGGCCCTTCCCTAGTACCAGACCTATTGCTGTTCATCCTTCCATTTAGTTTAAACTGAGCTGTCTCATGATCAGTCAAACCCAGGCTGTTCTTCTATGAGGTTCTCCCTATTCATTGTGACGGGGTGGATGAGGCCCGATACCCCCTGCTGGAGGCTGAAGGGTAGAGGCTTTGCCACACGATGCCCTGGGGAGAAGAGCAGAAGAGAGGTCCTCCAAGCTGAATAGGGTGGCTGCTTCTGGTGCAGCCAATCAGGACCCAGCAGGCTGATATAAAACAAGCTGCTGTGCCAGGGCATGGCAGTTTCTCGCTGGAGTACCACTCAGGGAGCCCTTACGTCTGGGAGGACAGCTCCGAGTGGGAGCTGGACTTCAGACCTGGTCAGAACCCAGGTTCAGTGGCTGAAGACCAGCCTTTAACAGACAACACTACCCTGCAGAAACCTGGCCAGGTTTCAGGGAAAACTTGACAGCAAAGTCCTGAGAGAAAGGGCTAGACAGAGCATCTTCCTGGGGAAGTGGCCCAGGGAATGAGAGAGAAACAGACTGCAGTGATACACAGCAGGCAACTGGACTGGGACCCAGAGGAGTGGGTGGGCCTGGGTCACCCCCAACCCCCCAGCAGCCATAGCAAAGGGGGTAAGAAGAAGGCTGGTCCCAGGCAACTGACTGGAAAGCCTTCTGGGACACCCCACTCTTAGGCTGTGTCTAGACTACACCTCTCTGTCGACACAGAGATGCAGATTAGGCACGTCAAAATTGCTAATGAAGCGGGGATTTAAATATTCCATGCTTCATTAGCATAAACATGGCCACTGCTTTTTATGGAGCTTTTTCAAAAAAAAAACAACCCAGCAGTCTAGATGTGGATCTTTCGAAAAATAAACCCTTTTTCAAAAGATCCTGTAAACCTCATTTTTTGAGGTTTAGGTTGGACATTAGGAAAGACTTCCTAACTGTCAGGGTCACTAAAGACTGGAGAAAATTGCCTGGGGAGGCTGTGGAACCTCCGTCATTTGATGTTTTTAAGAGCAGGTTAGACACACACCTCTCAGGGATGTCGAATCAGGGCCGTCCTTAGGACTTATGGGGCTCTATGCGGTATCATTAAACTGGTGCCCCTATGCCCAAAGACAGCTGGGTGGGGGATTCTCACGAGGTAGACGCACCAGCATGGCACCTTCAGCTGGTTACCTTGGGGAATTAGCTTGTCGTTTCATTGGGCACCTTCCTCCAGCTGGCATCTCCCAGTGTCCTCCTTTAACCACTCCAGTCTCTCTGTGCCCCCTTCCAGGGGAGAGGGGGGTGTTGTTCACTCCACTGCACGCTCCAGGATCCTCCCTTCTCCCTGGGAACCCCCAGTTCCCCTGTACCCACCTTGCCTCAGTGACCCACTGCCAGTCTTCATCTAACCCCCTGCCTCCAGGGGCAGACTGCAATGACCACTCATCGCTGGCAAAGGGTGTGGACCTGCTGCCTCTACCTACCATGGCTGCCTCCCGTAGCCCTAGTAGCTTCAGGCCTTGCAGCCTGGGGGCTTACTTGGCCAGAGCCCTGCCTTCCTTCTTTCCCCAGCCCTGCTCTACTTCCAGGAAGACTCCCACTTCCCTAGCAGTCAGGTCCCTACTTCTCTCCAGCCAAAGCAGCAATCAGTCCTCCCTCTCCCTCCAGGAGTCCTTCTTTATATAGCCCCCAGCTGGGCCCTCCTTAGCAGAGCTGCCTCAGCTGGGGCTTCACTCTCAGCCCTCACTCAGGGCTGGGGTTTTGACTTTAAAGGGCCAGTGCAGGGCAAACGCCCTGTCACAGGGATGACTTTTTAGAGCTGTGATTTTATAATCTTCAGCAACACACCAATGAAATAGTTTTTAAAGCACATTTTAAACTAAGGCCCCGTCGACTAACACAGTAAATCCAGAAACTGACATTATAGACTTGGGGTTGGCACATGCCTGTTAAATGGTTTCATTACCACTTGAATGGCTCTTTCACAGGTTCAATGTTCTGCTCATCCTTCTGGCAGGCTTTGTCACTTTTCAATTAACTAGATCCTCTCTGGAGGAAGCAGAGCCACAGAACAGAGCTAGGGAGAGGTGGACATAAAGACAAAGCGGTGCTCCAAATTTTCAGGTGCCCTGTGCCGCTGCAAATTCTGCACATGGGTAAGGACGTCCCTGGGTCGAGTTATTACTTAGTCTTGCCATGAATGCAAGAGACTGGACTAGGTGGCTTCTTAAGGTCTCTTCCAGTCCTACATTTCTATGATTCTTTTGGCTTTTGTATTCATGGATTACTTGTACCCTGTGGGGAATACTATGAGCACTATATGCTTCTGACCTCTGCAGAACGTGCCTCTCTCTTGGAAAGGCCCCTTCGACTGCTTTATTGCTGCTCCTCCCCTGCTTCCACCCATGAAAGAAAAATTACAGATGGGGCCTGTGAGAAAGAGAGTGGACAGTAAGTTTCTGTGAACCAACCACCAGGGATTTTGTAGGAAAGAAGCCATTTGAGCCAACGTGCAAGGAACGCTGAGGTGGCCTTACTTCTAAGGAAAGCTTTCCCAGAACACTGAGGGAAAGATTTCCAGGAGCTTCAGGAAAAAAAAATGCCTTGACTGGATTGTCACTTCTAGTGACTGCTCAGCAAGCAGCTGGCATTGCATGACCAGGCGCCGCTGTGATATTTCTGTACGATGTGACATTTAGGCAACTAGATACTCTCTTTTCCCTTCCCCCTCTGCTGTGTTTTTTTCCCGTTCCTGATGAAAAGAAATTCTTTTCTGATTGAACTAATTATGCTGATTGAATTTCCTCTCCCTCCTGCTCTCTGGGAGTGTGAAAGGTTTCCTTAATTTGATGGGGGTAATTGTTATGCACACACTGTCAGATGTTAATGCGACTCCTTGATTGACAGGTAATCAGCCCATCAGTTGTACAAAAAGAGTGAATAACTCTGTAATTTTATTTCCCCTGCTTCCACTGTGTGGGATGTCAGGAAAATCTCAATTAGCAATCAGGGAAGACAGCGCAGTGCTACTGGAGAGAGCGGTTAACAATTCAACGGAGACTGAAGCAGCAGCAACTGCAAGGCCTCTCTCTGGCCCTGACTAAAGGTGTTCCGGAGGCTACCTGAGGAATTCAGCATTCCGTTCTGATTATCCTATTATTCCTGTTCCTGGGTGAGCCTAAGGAAAACAGTTCTGCTCACCAGTGTCGGGTGAGTTCTGCGTACCCATGGTGTGCACACACACACTTAGCTCTCACTTCTGGGAGGAAAGGCCTCACAAACCACAGATGTCCAAAATCTCCCCAGGCCTCTCAAGCCAACCTACTTGCGGCATATCACAGGAAGAGCGGTTGGGAAGCTACCCTCAGACAGAGGGGCTGTCCTTAGAATTTGTGGGGCACTAGGCAATACTATTAAACTGGTGCGCCTAGGCCCGACGGCAGCTGGTGGGGACGACCATTTTTGAGAGATGTGATTTTAGAATCTTCAGCAACACACCAATGAAAAAAAAATGTAAGCAAATTTTAAACTCAGGTCCTGCCAACTAACACAGAAATGGACAGAATAGACCTGGGACTGGCAAATGCCTGTTAAACGGCTTCATCACCACTCAAATGGCTCGTTCACAGGTTCAATGTTCAGCTCCTCACTTTTTCATTTTTAAATTAACTAGATGCTCCCCAGAGGAACAGAGCTACAGATCAGGGATAGGAAGAAGCGACTGGGTGGACATTAAGACCCAGCGGTGCCCCACATCTTAGGGGCTCTACACAACTGTGTATTTTGCATATGGGTAAGGATACCTTGCCTCTCTGTTCGTGTCTACTAAGTACCCAGCTGTCTTGAGAGGGCTGCAAAAAGAGGTGCTTTTAAAAAGCAAGCAATTTAAAATGACAAGGGCTTCATTAACTGGAAGGGTAGATACAGTAGTTAAAGGAGAGCATTCCACGCCACCTTCCAGGGAAAGGAGTGTCTATTGCTAATAGCTGGCTCCAATTTATACAGAAGTAAGAGGAAGCGAGGAGGGGGGAAGAGAGTGAAATAATCTACAGCTGGAATAAATAAAGGTCATTGGTGACACAAGAGTGGGCCTGAGCTCTCTCCCACAGTTTTGCTCAGCAGTAATTAAGCACTATGGGGAGCAAATCCGAGTGGCTGTTTCTCATTGCAATTTAAATTAGGGATGGGGGAGCTGGCTCAGAGACCGAAGGCACAGGCCCCAGTCCATCCCCAAACTTTCCATAAGTGTGAAAATAATTGTCTCCCATCAATTTGCATTTTTTCAGAATTTTTACCAACTCCAGCCAGGACAAGAGGAGCAAATGTCTGAAAGGTACCAGACAGGCTCCTCTCTTGCTGTGTCTGCCTCCTCCCGGGAAGCCTTAAACAGAAAAACCACTTTATGTGGGATCCCTAGAGAACTTGAAGAGCCCTGAGGATTCCTGTCAGCTGCTGGACTTTTGGGAGGTTCTCCCACCTGGTCTCTGGGCATTAAGAGGATCTAACTTTTCTCATTTTTAACAAAACGGACGTGATTTCCTGCACCAGCTTTCTTGCTCAGAGTCCAAAAGGGCTTCACTTCTGGAGCTGGGTGAACACATGGGTCAGAAAAATCAGACTTGAAGTTAAGTCTAGCAACATTTGCAAGCAGGTTGGGCTGCTTTTTTGCAAATATGAGGGGGATTAGGGTGGAGCTCTCACAGTCTGGAGCCAGTGCAGCTGTGGATGAGCAAATATGCACAGTCGCACATAAAGGGTACGTCTAGACTACATGACTCTGTCGCCAGAGGCATGTAGATTAGGCTACCCGACATAGGAAAATGAAGTGGCGATTTAAATAATTTCCGCTTCGTTTAAATTTAAATGGCTGCCGTGCTGTGCTGATCAGCTGTTTGTCGGCACCGCATGGTAGTCTGGATGCCCGGGGGTCAACATCAAAGGCATTTGTTGACCTCCCACGTATGCCTCCTGGGATGAGGTTTACCTGGGAGGTCGACAAATGCCTTTGATGTCGACCCCTGCACGTCCAGACTAGCGCACTGTGCCGACGAACAGCTGATCGGCACAGCGCGGCAGTCATTTAAATTTAAACGAAGCGGCGATTTAAATAATTTTCCTATGTCGGGTAGGCTAATCTACATGCCTCTGGTGACAGGCATGTAGTCTAGACGTACTCAAAGAGTCACGGTGCTGCCAGGGAAAGAGCCTCCCATTACTCTTCACATGCTGACTGCATGTTGGGGGGCTGTAGGTTTACTATGGCAGAGCAAGAAAGAAAATGCCTTTTTGCTACATGTCCAGTAAACAGGCTGATTTTTTTCTTTCCCCCTGATTCAGAGCGGACCCCTGTCAGCTATTTTAAAATCTGTGGTTCAAGGTACATAACCAATATTCTATTTCCCCTGCACGAGGGAGTCAGGAGGATTCACTATAGTCTAGGCCTATTAATTTCCTGCATGCCTGCCTTTCCCTCACATCCTCCTCATCCTCTCCCTTTCTGGGAACACAGGGGAGGCAATGTATTTGCTGGGCGCTTGGGCAAGGGGGCGCCGCTCCATGCTCCCGGAAGGGGTGGGGCCTTGGGCAGAAGGGGCGGAGCTGGAGAGCACGTTGCTCTTCCCCCCAGTCAGCCCCCAGAGCTGCCTGGAGTGCACCGTGCTGGGCTCCAGCGGAGATTTAAAGGGTCAGGGGCTCTGGCCCCTGCTGCTGCAGTAATGGCAGCAACAGCTGGGAACCGCAGGCCCTTTTGAATCCCTGGGCCCCGGGGCAGTTGCCCCTCCCCCTCCCCTACCCCCTCAGCAGGCCTGTTTGAATACTACTCCTGTTAATGAAGGGTAGATCACCCAATCAGAGGACAGAAACCGCACCGTGACTTAGATGCCTAATCACAGTCTGAATGGTGACTGTCAAAGCTCTAGTCTCTATGGTCTGTACATGAGAACCCAGAGGCCTAAATGGGATTGGTAAAAGGATCCATGGGACAATTACCAATATAATCATAACACTTGTGGTGAGTTCACAGACAGTTCATGACCATAACAGGTCAGCCAGCTGGTTTTATAATTGATAAGATGGGTCTGAAATGGCTAGAATTCCCTTTTTGGGTGTTGAATCTTTTAATGAGACTCAGGTCTCTGTGCAGCCAGTGCAAGAAACAGGCAATTCGGGTGGGGGTGGGGGTGGGGGAGGGCGGGGGGAAGTCCATACTGACTCGGATGTGGCATTTCAATGGAAGTGCCTGGGGTATCCATCAATAACGAGGGAACAGGAGATTCAAGGAGCTTAGTTATTTTTAGCAAAAGAAACTGGGCTTGAGAAGAGACTATTAGGATGGGACCTGGTTGTAGAATATGAATCCTGGGGGAGAGGGAGACGCTACAAGACTGCTAGTGCCACTGTCACATTTCAGGACATGGAACAGCTTGAAAAGATCAGAGGCTGGACAAAATAAGGCAGATTTCTATTACACCAGTGGTGGGCAACCTGCAGCCCGCTGGGGCTCACCTGAGGCCTATGGACCCCCTGGCTGCTCCCCTCCCTCCACACCTCTTGCACTAGGGCACCGAGCCTCGCACTTCTTACGGCTCCCCCCCTCCCTCCCAGCACTTTCGGAGGAGCTGTGAATCGCCTGATTCGAGCTCCGTCCCTGCTCCTCCCCCTCCCTCTCAGAGCTGGAACAACGTGAATCAGCTGTTTGCAGCATTCCAGCTCTGGGAGGGAGGAGCAGGAGCGGGTAATTACCTGATTTGTGTGCTCCGGTGCCCCAGTGTGCGAGAGGCACGTGGGGGAGGAAGAGCAGATGGGGGCGCCACAGGTGGCACTCCAGCGAACCATGAGCTGCTGTGTCCCACTGAGGTGAAGGAGGGCCATTCATGCGGCCCACCCGCTATTTGTGGCTGCCCCTCCCTGCTTTACACAAAGCTAAGTCATAAGTGAAATAAATTGCAAAGGGCAGCAGCAGGCCTCTCCCTTCCAAAGCCGCGTATTTAGACTCGTCTACTGAGCCTGCAGACAGACAGGGACCCGGGCACCAGACACACGGCCCGCAGAAGAGTAGACAATGGCAGCAAGACAAGCGTAACAAACCGGGGGTGAAAGGGAACAATTTTTGCCCAGAAATGTACTTTTTTTTTTTTCCTGTGCAGAGGCCCTGCTCCTGAAATGATGAATATGTGGGCTGGCCCTTAAGTGCGCACAGAGCTCTGCTGACTGCAGCAGGGTTCTGCAAAGGTGCCGGAATGCAGCCTCCTGGTGCCTAATCATCCCATCTCCCTGCAGCCGAGAGGTTCTAAGTCAGCGGTTTTCAAACTTTTTTCTCCTGACCCCGTAGAAGAAAATAGTTGCTGCCCGCAACCCACCATCATTTGACGGGAGTGTGGGCTCCGGGGTGGGGCTGAGGATGAGACGGTTGGGGCGTAGGAGGGGGCTTCAGCTTTGGGGGTGGGTAGGACTGGGGCAGGAGGGGCTTACCTCAAGCGGTTACCGGTCAGTGGTGCAGCGGGGGGTGCTAAGGCAGCTTCCTGCATCTCTTGGCACTGCAGACCAGGATGCACCCTAGAAGCATCCAGCAACAGGTTCCCACCAATGGGAGTGAGGAGCTACTGCTGGGGCAGGGGCAGTGCATGGAGCCCTGTGTGCTTTTCTGTCCCCCCCCCCCCCACCTAGGAGTCAGGCCTGGCTGCTTCTGGGGCACAGCGCAGTCTGAAGTACTAGCACCCCTCCTAGTCACCTGATCCCCCTGCAGCAAGAGACCCAGTGCCTGACATTCCACAGCCCAGAACTGGGCTATGCCCCATAGTTTGAAAACCACTGGGCTAAGTAAATCACCTTCTCTATCCTCAGCACAATATTTTGCAAAAAATTAACCTAGCACATTTATTTTGGTTTTGACTATATAGTGTAACCCCCTTTTCCCTCCCCGGGTTACTGGGGAGCAGGTCACACTCACAGGTGTGCCTGGGCGCCAGATGTTTTAACCTAAAAGAGATCCTGAGCACCCCAGTGGGGATGGTGTTTAGTTGGGGAAAGCCCTATCCACCCCCTTGCTGCAGTCCCTTGCTGGCAATGAATGTAAAGTGGCGGTGCCTCCACCTGGCTGGCCTTGTACACACACTGGTGCCTTGAGAGCCTCCAGGAATATACTCATTCCAACATAACGCTGGATCTAATAGAATACTTTAAAATAAACAATCTTTACTTAACTAAACAGGGATTAACAGATTAGCAAGGAATAGCATTAACAAAACACATAACAATAACTGAAGCTTATATAGCTAGACAACAGGGACCCCACCCCAGAGTGTGCACACCCCTAGACTCAGTCCCAGACGCTTGCGTTGGCGCGTTGATGTTGCAGCTGTAGTGAGGATTTGGTCCAGGCTAAACAGCAGCTCTGTCCCAGGCAGCACTCTTCCAGCAAGGCCCAAACTTACTGCTTCGTGCTGTGCCTATAGGAAGCAGCCTGCTAACTCCCAGTTCCAACAGGCATCCAGTAGCTGCATCCAACAGCCCCTGCACTGGGTCAATGACCTTGGCAGCAGCCTGGCTCCCCCTTTGGTTCCAAACTCCAAGGCAAGTCCCAGACTGCTAGGCCGCTTTCTTCAAGCACAATCTTTTTTGCGGAAGAGGTTTTTGCAAAAAAAAAACCCGCAGTGTAAACGGGGCCGTTTTTCAGGAAAAAACCCTTTTGCGCAAGATCCTGTAAACCTCATTTTTTGAGGAATAAGGGATCTTGCGCAAAAGGGTTTTTTCCCCCGAAAAATGGCCCCATCTATACTGTGTTTTTTTTTTTTTTGCAAAAACCTCTTCCTCAAAAAGGATTGGAAGAGAATATGCAAATGAGCACTTCATTTGCATTTTCTCTTCTGCAAAAAACAAACAGTGTAGACATAGCGTTGGTGTGTGGGTTACATAGGTAGGAGGGACTTGGAGCTCTGCATGCTGCCCCCAACACTAGCTTCACATGTCCATTGCCTGGGAACCCTCATCCCCAATTCTACTGGGTCACAGGCATCAACAGTTCTTTTCATCTGGGTCACCAGGAAAAAGTCTGGAAATCACTGGTGTAGGCAACAAGACGAGAACACAACTCTAGGGCCATCAGCAAGAATATTTAAGTTTGCCAGTGCCATAGCAATTTTACAAGTGAATTTGTACGTGCCATGTTAAAGGATTTTAAGCGCTCCATTATGTACCAAGGTGCTAATCAGTGTCCCAACTAAATTACAACATTCAGCATCTCTCAGTTTCCCAATGTAACCCATCAAAGAGTGTTCCTACGTGCTGTTCAGGGAGGTGACTGTGCATTTCAGTCATGTATAGTCTGTGAACTGGTGTATGGTCCCAACTGGATCCATGCAGACAGACACCTACATCTGAGTGGAGCATGCATGAAACAGTGGGGCTCAACACAAGAGGCCACATGTGCAGATCCAAGAACAGAATCTGGAGCTAAATTTTGAAGTGCTTTGATACCCTTTAGGATGGAAGATGCTACTGAAATGCAAAGGCTCGTCTCCTAAAATGTCGGTTAAAACTGCACACAGACAGAATAGTTTTTCATTATCAATAGAATAGCCAAGACTTTTGCTCAATAAACTGTTAGGTATTGCATTCTATAAATACATGAGTTAAATCTCATTCTGCCTCATGTTGAAATGTGTGCACACACTAAACAAAGAGAAATTATTAAACGTGTAGGATCAACTGTATGCCAGAGCAACTTTTCTAGGATTTCCAGCTTTACTAATAGCTGCTTCAGATGGAAATAGTTTGGGGAGACAATCAAAAACACTTGTTTTAAAATACAGGGATAGTCAATATCCTGCCTGACCTCTGATATTTAAAACATAGGCAACAGGAAAAGATAATAAACATTGATTACAAACTGCACCAACAGGCAAATGAAAAGCAAGGAGATCATTAAACTGTAACTAGATTTTTTCCCATTGAAAACCAAAACTTTAAAGCAGTAATTTTCGGAAGAAAAAAAAAAGCAAATCTCAACCATGACAACAAAACTAGAGGAACACAATTCTGTACTACTCCTAATACTGTCATCTTATCTGACCACCATTCTGTTTCAACTAGCTAAGATAGATAAATATTCAAGCAGCTGAATATGCCTAGGGAAAACTGCTTCTCCATATTCAGGGTAGGTCTACAGAACAACAATCTACATCTCCATATCTGAATCATCACCTTCGCTTTCAATTTACTAAATACTGCTGCATAATCTTCCCTGGAAGACAAATTTGAAAGTGTTTGAAATGTCACAATCCTTTAATAGGATTTGGAGAGAGTTATGCAATTGTTAAATACTCTAAAAGTTGCTTTTGAGAGTTCAGGGATTGCTGTTCAGATCATTCTTGGCAATCTATTTACAACTTAAAGGATAAACAACCAAATACCAATATTTTATAAAACTATTACCTATATTTTACTGTTTTTCAAACTAGGATTAATAAAATCCTAAATGCCATTGCATTTGCAGGAAGAAATTAAATAAATTCCATCAAGGTTTAAATATTGTTAGTTTACAAAAACAAAGCTTTTAAAAATGTATAATTTGGAGTAAAAAATGCACTTTGTTAAGAGAGATTTCTCCCTATCTTAGTGGTCTTCCTATGAACAAGGAGTGTACCTCTCTTCAGTTTTGCAGACACGAAGGAAGATTTAGGGCTCAGATGGATTCAGCAATTTAGCCAGATTTTGCCATTGTATTGCAATACTCTCATTTTTTGGAGGGGCAGAGAGGAAGAGGTGGAATTCGGTTTTACTTTTTAAAGCCCCAGCTACTGGATGCATGTGATTATGTAAGACTTGTCCTTTCTAGCATGCTCTAGTGCTGGTATTAACTTTCTGGTCATTAAGATTAGTTACAGTAAAGGAACTCTGCAGACAAGAAATCCAGAGATAACCACAAACTTACCTTCTTAGATCCAGTAACCACCCTAAAACCACCACGAAATCTTTCAAGATTCATGGGTCCTACATGTGCCTATCACAACATGTGTGCACTAACTGCTCCTATAACAATCCTGTAGGTCAAATTAGACTCATACTGTACTCACACAGAAAAATTATAAAAAATAAAAATACCACGTCCCCTGTGGGTGAACATTTTTCATAAAGCGATCACTCAATGCCTGACCTCTCGGTCCTCATTCTCCAAGGAACCCTTCACAACACCTTCAGAAAATGAATCTGGGAGCTCAAATTCATGTTTAATAGGAACTGATTAAAGACGCTATTTCCCCCCGCACTGTATCTTCTCCCTTGCCCACTGTGACTGGAGCTGTGTTAATGAGCTACTTAAAATAGAACATCTGTTTTTGGACTTTATTCTAGGAGTGAGGCTACAGCCTGGAGGTTGAGTTTTTGGGGGAAGGGAGCAACAAAATAACTAATTCCCGTCTCGAGAAATTAAATTTCCATTTGACAGAACAGACACACAAGAGTTTGAAGGCAAACCCACAAACACAGCATTTTCTTCCCATTGGGAAGGCTTTTCCAACTTTTTCACAGGCCTTGAAACTTTAACGCCTGTGGTCCTGTTGCTCTGAGTGTGATGGGATAGCTGCATCCATTTACATTCCTGCCATCATTTTTCCCCTCGAGAATGTCTCTTGGGGTATGTCTACACTACCTTCCTAGTTCGAACTAGGAGGGTAATGTATGCATACCGCACTTGCAAATGAAGCCCGGGATTTGAATTTCCCGGGCTTCATTTGCATAAGCGGGGAGCCGCCATTTTTAAAACCCCGCTGGTTCGAACCCCGTGCAGCGCGGCTACACAGGGCACGAACTAGGTAGTTCGGACTAGGATTCCTATTCCGAACTACCGGTACACCTCGTAGAACGTGTGTAGAACGAGGTGTACCGGTAGTTCGGAATAGGAATCCTAGTCCGAACTACCTAATTCGAGCCCCGTGTAGCCGCGCTGCATGGGGTTCGAACGAGCGGGGTTTTAAAAATGGCGGCTCCCCGCTTATGCAAATGAAGCCCGGGAAATTCAAATCCCAGGCTTCATTTGCAAGTGCGGTATGCCTACATTACCCCGCTAGTTCGAACTAGCGGGGTAGTGTAGACATACCCTTGGAGCCTACCCATTTCTTGAGCAACTCAGCTAAGATTTCATTCTGCTGAATCCAGCATTTTCTGTCCATCAGTGCACACTACAGGTTGAACTTCTCTAGTCTGTCACTCTGGTCCAGCAACATCTGTGGTCCTGCATGATTTTAGTTAGCTGGATGTCCACTTTTCATGGGTGTGACCAAGTTTCCCACGGTCCCATACAGTTTGTTTACAGTCACCAGTCCTGGTGCTCAGTGTTCTGGGCTGTGATTTAGCTCTACTTTACCCCCAAATGTCTTCTAAGAACACAGTAAGCAGTGGAAGTGTTGGTAATGCTGTTAGATAATATTGTCCTCCCATGGATTGGCAAATTCTCTGGTTCAGCTCTGGTCAGGTCCCGAGGGTGCTGGACTAGAGAGCTGTACGTGAATGAGGAAAATGTACAAGACTGAGCTAGTGCCTTTTCCTGGCAGAGTATTTTGGCATCTATGACTATTACATTTCCTGTCAGAGAGGCACAAAACCACGTTGTGAGGTAGCCTGGAGATACGATGGGCAGGACAGCTTTTGTCACCCGGGAAAGACCAGGGAACAAGGAAGATCTGGTTGGTGCATGAGCTCTAAGGGAAGTCAAGTAAAGAAGTGTGTTGGGAGTCGGGGGGTTATTCCGGTGAGGGGAATGCCGTGGAACGTTTCCAAGCACAGATCACATCGACTGGGACAAGAAACAGCCGAGTGAACACAAGACTCACCGTAGTCAAGTGTCAGCCTCCTTAAGCAAGTCATTCATGTTCAGGAGGAGAGATGCTTTATCAGTGACATCTCTGCACTGGCTTATTGATGTCACTCAGTCACCAGGGAGTGCGGCCTTCCAAATGGCATCACCATAAAGAGCCCCGTGTGCCGCAGAGGAAGTCTGTTTACATACAGTTGTGCCGACAGATTCCCAGATTCAAAGCTCTGATGCTTCTTCAGAACTTCTCTGCAAGCCTCAGCTAGAGACTGGATGAGGGAAAGCTCATGAGGATAAGCTCCAGGAACTTTCTAATATTGCTAGTTCCTGGAAACACCATGACAACAGCCTTCCTTGTAGTGTTTCAGTATTTATTGTAAATCTTTACCTCAGAGCTGTACTCAGAGCAGTGGTCTACAACCTTTTCAAGCATGAGATCACTTTTTGGATTTAAGTGCAATGCAGGATCTACCTCAAACCCAAATACCCTTGCCCCACCCATTCTCTGAGGCCCCGCCCCTGCTCACTCCGTCCTCCTTCCCCCACCCTTCCTGTCCTTCACCAGGCTGGGACAGAGGGTTGGGGCACAGGCACTGGTCTTGGGGATTTAGAGTGTGAGAAGACTCTTTGCTGAGACTGGGGCAGGAGGTTGGGTGCAGGAGGAGGCTCAGGGTATAGGGAGTTTGGGTCCAGGGGGCTCAGGGCTGGGACAGGGATTTGGGATACAGGAGGGGGTTCATGACTGGGGCAGGGGATTGGAGCTGGCTCCATCTGGACATTGCTTATCACAGGTGGCTCCTGGGTGGTGGTGCAATGGGGCTAAGGCAGGCTCACCCCTGCTCTGGCCCTGCACCGCTCCCCAAAGCAGCCAGCAAACTCCATCCTTCCCAAACCCTGTTATTCCCCCTTCCCCCCCGCTTCATTCTGTGGAGATAGGACCCTGTATTCTATCTCCCCTGTGTTGCCCAGCAAGCAAGAGGCTCCCAGGGAGGGGCAGCTCCAAGGCAAAGGGCAGGAGTTGCACAGCAGTGGAAGGGGGCATCTGAAGTGCTGTGCTTGACAGCCTCTTGGTCAAACCAGTCGGGATCACCTGTCAGAAGCTCTAAGATCTACCAGTAGATCCCGATCGACTGGTTGGTGACCACTGACTTAGAGGCCTCACTTGAGGTCAGGCCCAGTATAAGCACACAGGGAGAGCCGTTCCCTGCCTCACAGAGCTGCAAAGGGAGATGTAGTATCCCCATTTTGCACAATGGGAAGTGAGGCATAGAATGATTAAGCTGCTTTCCCAAGGTCACAGAGAGAATCAGTGGCAGAGCTGGGAATTAAAGAGAGGTCTCCTAGCTCCCAGGCCAGTGCTCTACAAGCTTTCTTCTCCAATGTTTCAATTTCCTTTCCAGACTGAGAACATTGGGGGTGGTGGCAGAGAAATGCAAAACAACTTTCCATTTAAAATCAGCAGCAGTGTCTCCACACCAGTGTTCCCTGTAAGCTGAGCGCTTGGGCGGCCACCCTGGAGACAGTCAGGTGCCACTCAGCTGATTGGCTGAGTGCCCATGTGCCCACAGCCAGCAGCATTTGTGTGTCTATTTGTGGTGCACATCCACACATGCCTCGGTGCACATCACAAAATGTATTCTGTGCATGGATGGAAAAAATTAGAGGGAGCATTGCTTCACACCTCAGCAAAAGTCAGCTTGGGGGGTTGGTTTTTGAGGTGAACTGAAGATCCAGAATGAGCCTTATTTATCTGAACCAAGTCTCCCATCCCTCATTATAAATTCCTCGAAAAGACCTCTGGGAGGGAATGCCAGTGCTAACTCCATTGACTAGATTGTGTGAGCAGCATCAATGCAAGAGACCATTCCTACAACAGCCGGCCTTGTTCTCTAAGCGAGAGCAAAAGGATCCTGTTTTCCAGGTTGCAGTTGTGTTGGGCTAAACCTTTCAGGGTGAGATGGATGCTTATGCTGTATGTGCATATCTGGGCCTTGTTCTTGCCCACTGCATACAGGAGAATTACTGCAATAAGGGCCACATTCAGACCTGCTGCAATCAACGTGCATCTCCACTGATGTCAGCCCTGTATTAGCCCTTGAGTCCCAGGCCTGTGGCTATTATGGGCCTAAGTGAAGATGTTAGCTAATCTTTACCAGCACCTGACGGGCACTATGGCCTTGTCTACACTACATGGGAACACTGAAGTAAGATACTCAACTCCATCTATGTAAATTATGCAGCTGGAGTATCTTAAATCCCCATCCACACAGCATGGAGGCTGATGAGAGCAAACATTCCTGTTGGTTTCCCTTACTCCTTGCGAGGAGCAGGAGTACTGATGTTGACGAGGGTGCCCTTTGAGTTCACTCTAGCAGGTCTACACACCCTGGAAGATTGACAGCAGCAGCATTGATCTTCTATGTAAGATGTGCCCTATGAAAAACAGCTGATTCTAGGTGTGGGCCACAGGGTTTCCAGCGCAATAACACAATTTGGATTCCGGTGCACACAATGCTCAGTGGTGTCACTAATATAGGGAACAAACACACAGAACAAAATTCTGCCCTCAGTTACAGCCATGAAACCTGGTTTGGGACGTAGTCGAGAGACCTTTCAGCTCATATGTTGGCAGACTTCAATCAGGGTTTGAACGAAGGCTGTGTGCAGCTGTGGGATAGACTCCAGACCTCTGGATTTCACAGGAGTGAAATTCATGGATTCCCAGGTCAGAAGAGACCACGGAGATCATCTAGTCAGACTGGTTGGTTGTGTCTAGACTGCATCCCTTTTCCGTAAAATGGATGCAAATTAGACATATCGCAATTGCAAATGAAGCAGGGATTTAAATCCCCCCTGCTTCATTAGCATAAAAATGGCTGCCGCTTTTTTCCGGCTCGGAGCTTTGCCGGAGAAAAGCGCCAGTCTAGACACGGATCTTTTGGAAAATAAAGCCTTTTCTGAAAGATCCCTTATCCCTCTTAAAATGAGGCTTTATTTTCCAAAAGATCCACGTCTAGACTGGCGCTTTTTTCCGGCAAAGCTCCGAGCCAGAAAAAAGCGGCAGCCATTTTATGCTAATGAAGCGGGGGGGATTTAAATCCCCGCTTCATTTGCAATTGCGATATGTCTAATTTGCATCCCTTTTACGGAAAAGGGATGCAGTCTAGACACAGCCATTGTGTAATATGGGCTAGAGAACTGCCCCCGTCTAATTTCTAGAGCACATCTTCTAGACAAACTTCTATTCTTGATTTTAAAAAATGCTGGTGATGGAGAATCACCATAAGTCTGGGCAAATTGTTCCCATGGTTAATTACCTTCACTGTAAAAAATGTGCACCTTATTTCCAGTCTGGATTAATCTAGCTTCAAATTCCAGGATTGGATCATTCTACATCTTTCTCTGCTAGACTGAAGAGCTCATGAATAAATGTTTTGTTCTCCATGCAGGTACTTATGGCCTAATCAAGTCACCCCTTCATCTTCTCTTTGCATAGCAAAATAGATGGAGCTCCTGGAGTCTGTCATTGGAAGGCAGGTTTTCTAATCCTTTAATCATTCATAGAATCATACGGCCAATTCCTGTGTCTCTTCTCCGAAAAACCACTCCAGTTTATCAACAACTTCTTTAAGGCCCAGTCTACACTTAGGGAGAAAGTCGACTTAGGATATACACCTCCAGCTATGTGAAGAGCATAGCTGGAGTTTCTGCAGTGTCCCCACTGTGGGAGGTCTGATAAGAGAAACTCTCCCGTCGACTTCCCTTACTCGTCACAACCCCATGGAGTACCGGGGTTGATGGGGATGCCATCAGCAATTGATTTAGTGGGTTCTTACTAGACCTGCTAAATTGAACCCCGGAAGATTGGTCTCCGGAGTGTTGGTCTCCGGGTAAGTATAGATAAGACCTAAGAGATGTGAATCTGATACAGCTGTTAACTTGGCTGCCATGCCTCACAGCTATTAAGGTGTTTAGGCACATAAGTCCCACTGAAATCAGTGGGAATAAGGCACCTAAGTACATTTAAAAACCTGACCCATACTTGTTTGTCACAGTCTGCAGAAACCAGTGCTCTGGGAGATGAGTCATTCCATGAGCATGAGTTCCAGACAGAGGGGAACTCTGGGAGCCTTGTCAATCAAATCACAAGGGCCCCAGGACTTTCCCTCACCCCTCCTCTTTCTTTTGAAGGGGGACACTTAAAACAGAACATAAAAGTCAGAAAGAAATCCTAAGCATCTGCCAGAGCTGGACCATGCTGCTAAAGAAAACACCGGCTTGAAAAAGCACCTGGGGAAAACTTCCAGCACCAGAGAGAGAAACAGCAGTGAAATGAGCCACTGTAATAACAGGAAAGAGAGAGAAAGCAAGGCAAACCAGAGGGGGGGGGTGACATCTGTGGCCAGTGAGCCAATTTGAGCAAGAAAAAAACCAGCTCCTCCCAGTAATTTTGGGAAGATTTGGGCATAACAAACCCCATGCCTAGGGCGGAACTTTCAATTCACTGGCAAGCAGGCAGACAACAGATGAAGCCAGCTCAGTGGTACCCTGGCCAACTGCTAAGGGGCCTTTTGGGCTAAGGACTCAACGACCTCCCGAGGTCTCTTCCAGCCCTAGGATTCTAAAGACACATTAGTAGTTTTAGCAGCTGAAAGGCCCCTATGTACAGGGCACTCCGCTTCTTAGAGGTAACTGACAGCCAGCTATATGGGTCTGTGGTGCCCTGTCACCAGGAACATTCCTGACCCTGGGGGCACCAAACCGCTGCCCCCACAAGATCCCCTCTGCTGGACATCTCCCAGCCCACCTGCCACCCCTGGCTGATTTAAAAGGGTCTGGGGGCCCCTGCCGCCATCCCCAGCAGTGCAGCGGGGTGAAAGCAGCTTCTTGCCCACTCACGCTGTCTGGCTGCCAGCATGTGTATCCCTGTGGCCCCTGGATGAGGGGGTCACCATGTGCAGCTCCTGCTGTGGAGTCCTGGGAGGGAGTTTGATTGGGAGTCGGGGGGAGGAAAAGGGAGCAGCTCTGAGAGTTCTGGGCCCGATTAACATTTATGCAAAACCTGCTGCCCCGGCAACCAATTCCCTTGGCTCTATATTGAGACATTTCTTCCTTCCCTCTGTCTTATTCTGCTTTCACCTGGTCTGGCAGCAAACTGATTCTAGCCCGAGGGTGGAATTCAGGTCGAATTGCTGCCTGCCCTCCTTGACAAAGATCCCTTCCTTTCACTAGCCGCCCCTCTCTGGGACAAATTCATCTCAGCAAAGCGGGACTGTGGAAAGTGGGTCCTGGCTAGCCTAGTGACTCTCTGGTTTGCTAAGACTTTGACTCCCTTTTGGCAACAAAACAGTTACAGCGTTTACACCACGATGCGACTTCTGTTGGGAAAGACACCCAGTTTTGGTGACAAAAAACTACTTTTGTTTTTCCCCTCCCTTTATTGTCGACAAAGAGCCAGTAACTGGCTTCTGCCAGTATCCCGCAATGCCTGCCCTTATGGCTCTACTCAGTGTTCTGTGATCTCTGCTGCCCTGCAAGCTTGGGCACCTCTCCTTTCAAAACTCTTGGAAGTATCTAACAGCTGAGTGAGTTGCTCCATTTGGGGAACAAAGAACCAATCATTGGAACGCTCCTGTTCTGCTCTGCACTAAGAACACAGCGGCAGGCTGCTGCTGCAGGGGGAGTAAAACAGCAGAATCTGGCAACCCTGTGTGTGGGCAACAGCAAACAAAAAGTCTTGTAGGCCACAATAGAACCTGATGGGCCAGGTTGTCTACCATTGATCTGGTTAGAAACTGGGACTTCCTATTAGTGCCACCACTCCATCAGGGCAAGGTATTTCATCTGAAATGGCATCAAGAGCAAAGCTGTGTGCATAGTGGGATATCTGAATGCAGCCCATGGGTTTGTATTATGTTGACTTGTTGATACTTGTTATTTTTGTACCTAATTTTATGCTAATTTATTCATGTGGCTTCTATATACCTGGTTTGTATTAGCTTTGCTAAGCTCGGACTTATTCAGTCCAAAAAATACCCAAATATGTATTTTCCACCACATTTGAATTGAGCCACTGCTAGATAAATAGCAGTAAGAGAAAAAATTGAAAAGAAAAACCAGGAGCTGGTAACAAAGGCAATAATTATATAATATCCTTTCTTATTATGCATCGAATGTGCTGCTTCTGGAGGGTTGGGTGCTACAATCACCTCTCTTATCAGACAGGTAACCACATGGGAGACCCTTTTATTCCTAGTTGGTGGGAATGTCCCTGTGATGGGGCTGGCCTGCCCCACACTGAACAGGGGGCAGAGAGCCTGCCTATTGGGTGGAATATGCCCCTCCCATGCAGCCCTGCTGGGCATGCTTGCAGTGCAGCCCCAGTATAAAGGGCTGCTGGGATGCTCAGTTGGGGCTGGCCTCCGGGGAGGAAGGAGCTCCTGCCCAACTTCCAGAGCCACAGCCAGACCTGCCACCCGAGCAAGAGCCGCTGGGACCGCTGCCATTGCTGCTACCGTCCCCAGGTCGAGTGCACCCGCAACGCCAACCCGGGGGGCCGCCCGCCCCGCTGCAGTGGACAACCCCTTCGCTGCTGCCCCAGACGCTGGACTTGTCAACGTCACGGCCGCCGCCAGCCCCGCGTCTGCCGGTGGGGTCTCCGTTGGCCACAGGAAGCAACCCAGGACAAGGGGCAGGGAACCCCCTGGTGGGCTTGGTGCATTTCGAGGAGAACTCCCCGCTGAGCCAGTGGAGGGAACCACCCACCACTAAAAGGGCCCTGGGTTGGGGTCCGGTGGAGAGGGAGGGCCTGGGCCCCCCTACCCCATCCACCCAGAGCATGGACTAGGCCGCAGGGCCTGCATTTAAAAGACTAGGCCACTGGGCCTGTGTTGAAAGGGGCCAGACCTAGGGGAGAAGAGCCACAGTTCCACAGCCAGGAATCTAGATTGAGTATTTCAATCTTCAGGATAGAGATAGCAAATAGGACTGGCTGAATATTTTCTGTCAAAGTTTACTTTGGATGGCAAATTGGGTTTTTGCCCAAAAAATAAATGTGCAAACTGTCTACTCTTGTTTAAAAAAAGAAGTGTCAGAAAGCCAAAAGCATCTTTTTGGATTTTCTGGTAGTTTTCAGCCAACAATTTTTTAGTTTTCAATGAATGAATCTTTTCCGCTCTGAAAATCTGGCTGATAGTGTTTGTGTTTTCATCCAAATTGTTTGTTTTCATTCAAATTGTCCTTGGGAATCAACATATTTTGCAAACAGACCTAATAACTAAAGCAAAATTCCCAATGGAAGATTTGGCCATGCTTTTGCGGTGTGCTGAACTCTTGTGATTTTATTCCGAGTCTCATGATACTTGGGGATTTCTTGAAAGCCAAAGCTCCTGAGGCCATGTGTACAGATCAGAATCTTCACTAACTTTTTTTAAAAGAAGATTTCTGACATTCCTGGTTGTGGAGAACAACTTGAAAACACACCCTGGAAGCTGAAAACCCAATAGCTAAATCAAAGACCCCCAAATTAATCTTTTCAAAAAATCTTGTGACTTTTAAATCTCTTTCATAATTCATGTTCGGGGTGACTCATGATTTCTGAATGCTTTTGGGTCTTTGGATACATCCCCTTGGAAAGCTTAAATTGATTTCACACTTCCCAAAAGCAGATCTGGAAGACTCAACCCAGCTGAAGAAGTTCGGATGGCATGGAAAAGCTTCCAACTCTCAGGATGGGACAGAGGGGAGAAGAACTTCCAGACTGCATGCTTAGTAACAGTGTTTGAAGCTGCTATCTTCAGTCTGCCCCCCCCATGATGCACTCACTTTCTCTCCCCGCCAATAGGGTATGTAAAGATCAGCCCCACCTCATCTGAAATGCCCCCCCCCCCCCTGCTTTCTGCTGCTCTGGCTGCCTCCCTCCTTAGTAGCCTTAGGCCATAAGGCCTCAGCCTGCGAGTTTGCCTGGCCAGAGTACCCGAGGCCTCCCTCCCTTCATCCCTCTCTCGGCCTGGCCTGGCCTGGCCTGTGCTCTGCCCCAGGAAGCCTCTAGCTTCCCTGGTAGCCAGGTCCCTCCTGCTCCACATCTGGAGCAAGAGTGAACCTGTCTCTGCCCCTCCGGCACCCCTTATATATACAGCCCTCAACTGGGCCCCAATCGGCTGATATGTGCCACAGTTGTTTGTTCCACAGCCCCAGGCCTGGCTTTAACCCTTCTTAGGCAGGCACCTCATCACACCACAGAATAGTAAAGCCAAGTGTAGGGGTTTAAAAAGGGTGATTTCTGGCTCCCTTTGTGACCTCGGGGCGTTTGCCCCACAAGAACAAAAAGTGGATGAGCGCTGAGACGGGATACGGCTACATGAGAGATGCTGTCGGCTTGCCAGCCTCTAGGGGCTTGTGGTGTCCTGAGGTGCTGAGCACCCAAAACTTTGAGGAAGTTTGGTGGAAGCTAGGGGTCCTCAGAACTTCTGAAAACCATTTCCTTCTCCAACTCAGTGCCTGGCAGCATGAGGCGGGTTGAAAGGCAATAATACTGGCCCTACATGTCCAGAGGAGGGTCAGAAGAGATGACACAAGCAAGAATAATAACAGCATGGCCCCAGCTCGGATCTGAATGCGCATAGTCTAGGTCGGTGGTTTTCCAACTTTTTTTCTCATGTTGAAGAAAATTGTTGATGCCAGCGACCAGACATAATTGGACTAGAGTGTGGGCTCCAGGGTGGGATTGAGGAGGAAAGCTTTGGGGTGTAGGAGGGGGCTCTGGCTTTGGGGCAGGAGGGGTTTCCCTTGAGTGGCTCCCCGTCAGCAGTGCAGTGGGGGATGCTAAGGCAGCTTCCTGCCTCTCCTGGCTCCATAGGCCATGCTGCGCCCCAGAAGTGGCCAGCAGCAGGTTCCCAGCCAATGGGGACACAGGGAGCGTGCGGAGCCCTGTAATCTCCCCCACTCTCCCCACCTAGGAGCCGGGCCTGCTGCCGGCTGCTTCTGGGGTGCAGCACAGTCTGTGATGCCAGGACAAGGCAGGTTGCTGTCTTAGCCCCCCCCACTGGTCACCTGATCCCCCTTCAGCAACGAGCCCCAGTGCCCGACATTCCACTATCCAGTGCTGGGTCACGACTCCTAGTTTGAAAGCCCCTGCTCTCTGCCACTTACCCGGCACTCTCAGTTCTCTCCACGTTGTAGCTGACTCCTTGCCTATGGACACTAAGGGTACGTCTAAACAACATGCCTCCGTCGACGGAGGCATGTAGATTAGCCAGATCGGCAGAGGGAAATGAAGCCGCGATTAAAATAATCGCGGCTTCATTTAAATTTAAATGGCTGACCCGCTCTGCTGATCAGCTGTTTGTCGGCAGATCGGGGCAGTCTGGATGCGCCGCGCCGACAAAGAAGCCTTTCTTGATCGGCACAGGTATGCCTTGTGAAACCAGGTTTACCTGTGCCGATCAAGAAAGGCTTCTTTGTCGGCGCGGCGCGTCCAGACTGCCCCGATCTGCCGACAAACAGCTGATCGGCAGAGCGGGGCAGCCATTTAAATTTAAATGAAGCCGCGATTATTTTAATCGCGGCTTCATTTCCCTCTGCCGATCTGGCTAATCTACATGCCTCCGTCGACGGAGGCATGTAGTCTAGACACACCCTCAAGCTCTGCAGTGACCTGACCCTCGGAGAGGGGGTCCCGTCCCCTCCCCCACTTGGATTAGCAGCAGCAGACAATCAAGGAGTCACTGAAAGGAAGAAGCTGTCCAGTCCTTCCTCAGTTATTACCCCTCAGGGCCAACTCTGCAGGAGAGGGGCTTTTTCAGCAGCATTTCAACCAGCGGAGAGCTGCTGACGTTGTGACCTAGCTAGAGCATGTGTGCATTTGGCTGCCTTTGTGGTGCCCTGCGTCCTCTCTTGGTCAGAGATGCACTGCACCGTGGGTAGACATCCCAGTGTGCCCCCCACCTCTGGCACACTGCCTTCAGGGACAGCATGGAAGTGCCTTGTGGCCAGAGGTGGCAGGTTTGCAGAAATTTTGGTGGTGCCAAGACTGTCTAGAGTCTGCACCCCCCCACCTCTAAATTCTTTCCCCCTCCCATCTGCCTAAGGCTCAGAGAGGGAGTTTGGGTGGGGGAGGGATACAGGTTCTGGGAAAGAGTTTGGGTGGGGGAGGGATATTTGAGGTGCAGGCTGTGGGAGGGAATGTGGGTGCAGGAGGGGGTGAGGGGTGCTGGCTAAGTAAAGACTTTCCTCTAACTAGACAAGACAGGCAAAGGGCTGCGGAGGAAGGGTTCTGATCATCATGAACTGGTGCACAACTAAGTTCCCTCTAAGCTGTGCGGCCATGCAGCTTCATATTAAGCCCCGTACAGGGGCTATTGAGCCCTGCACAAGGGCTCAGGGTGGCAGTGGGGACAGATCTCTCTCGCCACACCCTGAAGCGTCCCGAGTTGGTAGGGAGGTTCCATCTCTGCCTGCCCCAGCAAGGGGCTGCCCATATAAGACCAAGCCTCAGCCCCATGCTCCACCTAGAGCCCCTGCTGCCCTGAGCACCCTCCTGAACCACAAAGTCATCATCCCCAGCCCAAAACTGGTGTCTCTCTTATACCTCATCCCAGAGCCTGTATCCCCTCATGCACTCCAACCCCTAGCCCTGAGCCCCTACCCAAACCTGGAGTCCCTCCTGCACACCAAACCCCTCCTGCTCAGCTTCCCCTAGAGCCCACACCCTCAGCCCAACCCCTCTGTCCCAGCTGTGAGCCCCTCCCACTTTCAGAACCCACCCTGCCACACAAATTTTGTTATGTCCCCATATGAAGGTGATGCATCGCATAGCCCCTCCACATTGGTGCACATGAGAAAATTCATTCTGCTCAGAGGTGGGAAAAATTTGAGGGAACACTGGCACCTCACGACTAATGCAACCTTACGCAGGGAACCTAGCCACTGAATGTAGGTCCCAATCCAGTGTCTTTGCCATCCTTCCTCTGCTCTGCGTGCGGTAGGACTGATTGTTGTGTGCGCCAAGCATCAGCATTAATGCTACGCTGCCCTAATTTTGTACAATTTATTATATGCAGATGGACTCCAGACATGTAGTTGTTTTAGTAACAGCAACATGCTAGACAAGATGGGTTCTGCAGGTCAATAAATCACTCTACTACATTGATTAAGCAGGAGCAATATTTTGAGCAAGCGACTGTTACAAGAATGATCATTGCTTTACTACATTATCGTTCCCCGCTACAGAAAGATGGCAAACAAAATTAAATATAGCTGTCAAGTCACAACAGTGACTAGACACTAATTAAAACAAAAGCAACCAGCCCCCCCCACAGCTTTGGAAGGTGAGTGTCATTGACAAGAGCTGCAGGAAGCAAACACAATCAGTGCTCAGCAAACAAACCCAGGTTGGGTTTGAAGTAGAGATGGTTAAAAATATTCTGGCCCACCAGTCGTCTGTTGGAAAAGGTTGATTTGGCAGATGTGACAAAGCTTTACTCACCCTTGGTGGGTCTAGGATTGCCAGATAGTTTCACAAAAAACACCGAACATGGCAGGAAAAAAATTGCTTGAGCAAAAAAAACCCCCAAACCAAACTCCACTCTCGCCCCTCAAAAAAGAGTCACAGCTCCTTTAAATCCTCAAATATTCCCTCAGCCTCCACCAGATGCAGAGGGGGAAGAATGTCCCAAGTGGCCTTCTGTCTGAGAGACAAAAAATACCGGACATTTTTACATGTATTTCTGTTTTGTTTTCTTACTGGACACATGCTGCAGATACCAGGCTTGCTGGTCCAATACTAGACACTTGGCAACCCTAGGTGGGTCCTGCACTTTCAGGTGGATTGCTTGCCTCAGAGGCTCACAGAAGCCCTCAGTTTGAGCTGCTCTCATCGTTGGCCAGCATGAGGAACAGAAGGAAACCAAACTCCACACTCTTGATGAAACCTCCAAATGATACTGGGCTGAATAAACCCCCTTTCTTTCCCCAGCCAGACTTTTCCCTCAGTGGAGATGGAGAGTGTGGTAGGGGTGGACTCAGGCGTACCCTTTACTCCAGTTTTCAGCCCAAAGCCCTGTAAAAACAGCCGTCTGTAAATATCTCCAGCATCAGCTGTATGACAGCTACAAACCTCTGGGTTACTTCCCCACACCTTCTTTATCACAGGCTATGTCTACACTGGCGACTTCTTGCGCAAGAACATCTTGCACAAGAACTCTTGTGCAAGAACTCTTGTGCAAGAAAGCATCCACACTGCCATGTGTGCGCTGTGCTTTTGCGCAACAGGATCCATGGCAGTGTGGACGCTCTCTTGCGCAAGAAAGCTCTGATGCCCATTTTAGCCATAGGGCTTTCTTGCACAAGAAACCCCTGGGGCACATCCACACTGCCCTCTTGCACAAGAGAGCTTACACCTGTTATGGAAAGAGCGTAGCTCTTGCACAAGAAACCCTCTCCTACTATGCTTTACTATAAATCTTCTTGTGCAAGTGGGGGTGGGCAGTGTGGATGCTCTGCGGAAGAACTGCCATTCCTGCACAAGAACCCACCAGTGTAGACATAGCTACAAGCTCTTCCTTCTGGTACCTACTTGTACTTGATCCTCCACAGCTCCTTCTGTCTGCACAGTACCTCACACACTAAAGTAACTGCAAAGGAGCTCTTTTTAACCAGTCAACTGATTTTTTAATTGGCCTCAGGTGTTACAGCTAGCCTGGCTCACTGGACTGGAAGCCCATTTAATTGGCTCCAGGTGCTTAATTGCCCTGATTGATTCTGACTGGTTCTGGACTAGCCCTTGTTAGTTTACCCCGGGAACGGAGACTCAATTTAATGCTAATCTTTCCCTTCAATCACTCACTTGTACCCCTCTGGCCTGACCCTGCCACATGGAATTAAAGCTTTTCTTGGGAACATCCCAGTTTTGTCTAAATTTCTGATGAAAAATTAGCAAAGCACTTTATTTTCACAAGGTCATCTGGGATAAAATTCTGGCAGTGGTTCAGAGGGAGCCCCCCGGTTACATAGGTTCATCAGTTTTGTTCCAATGTTAGACTCAGGCCGTCTCAAGCCTTCACAGCTGTACAGTAATGGACCAAATAGCGAACTATCGCTACAGCCAACCTGGCTAAGCATTGAAGAAGAAAGTGCTTTATTTCTCTTTTATATGAGGTAAAATTAAAAAAAAAAAACAGCTGATGTTATAACCCTAATATAATATGTCCTACACAATATGTCCTATGGAATGGCTCCCTGCATTTTGAATCTGCCCACCGACAAGCTGAGGAGGAGGAAAAGAGGCACAAGAGGAAGAAGAGACTGGTTTCTAGTCATGGTCCACAGCTTCCTGCTGTACCTGGGAACATCTGTCCTCATTGTAATCGAATGGGTGGTTCAAGGTTCGGCCTTATCAGCCATCTGAGGGTCCACAGCTCCCACGGAAGATGATCCTACTCGGCAATGAGTGATTGCCCATCATTATTATCCTCAGGGCTTGACAAATTATACAATCTACTCGCCCATGGCGCGTAGATTGTAACCCGGAAGAGCCGGGTTCCGGGGAAGAATGATCTGCGCATGCGCAGAACGCTGGACAGTGCAGCTGGCGAGTGGGGCTCACTGCGGTTCGGCGAGTCCTGATTATCCTCAGACCCTACATCTCCTAATTTAATATACACGTTGAAATGATACAGTCTGTCTTCCACAGTGTTTCATTAAGGTCATTTTGATCTTTCCAAAACAAATTTGGGGGGAAAATTTCATTTTGTGGGAAATTTTCACTTTCCTTTCTGGGTCAGGATCAAGGGGCATTTCAAAACATTCGTGTATCCTACAGCACTGAAATGTAAGCCTAGATCAGCTCTAATTGGCTGTTCTCAGAGGGTTAGCCGTGTTAGTCTGTAACTTTAAAAACAATGCGTTGTCCTGTGACATCTTAGGCTAGGTTTTGCATAGCTTTTTCCCATTTTTCTTTTCAGAAGAGGCTTTTCTGAAATTTGGCTCATCTACACTGGGCCAAATTTCGGAAGATCCCCCACTTTCAGAAGATCCCTTCTTTCTCGTGGAAGGAGGAAGATACGGCTTCTGAAAGAGAACGTTTGCACTTCTGGCCCCCCCCCCCAAAAAAGCGGAAGAGCAAACGTGTTCCCTGGATGCAGTGGGGTTTTTCTGGGATATCTCCTGTATCCTGGAAAACCCCCGCAGTGTAGACATAGCCTTATGCTATGTCTAGACTACAGGGTTTTTTCGAAAAAGTGGCCTTTTTCAAAAAAAGGCGTTCTTGAATGCAAACAGGGCTTTTTCGGAAGAGAGTGTCCAGATTGCCTGGGTGCTCTCTTTCGAAAAAGTGGCTTGGTTTTTCGAAAGTCTTGTGGCTGTCTAGATAATCTCTTTTGAAAGAGCCTTTTTCAAAAGAGGCTTGTAGTCTAGACATACCCTTAGGGTATGTCTACACTACCACCCTAGTTTGAACTAGGGTGTTTAATGTAGTCAATCGAAGTTGCAAATGAAGTCCGGGATTTAAATATCCTGGGCTTCATTTGCATCTTGCCAGGCGCCGCCATTTTTAAATCCCCGGTAGTTCGGACTCCGTGCCTGCGGCTACACGCAGCATGGAGTGGGTAGTTTGAATTAGGCTCTCTAATTCAAACTACCATTACTCCTCCCGGGCTTCATTTGCAACTTCGATTGACTATATTAACCACCCTAGTTCGAACTAGGGTGGTAGTGTAGACATACCCTTAGAGACTAACAAAAATATCTGTAGTGTCATGAGCTTTTTTGGACAAAACCCACTTCCTCAGATGAGCTGGAAGCTAGAGTTGAAATAACAGCAGCCCAGAATTTATCTGGACACCTACAGATTTGGAGCTCAGCAGCTCCACCTTGTGTGTTATGGCAAAGCAACGTTCATAAAAAAAAGACATTGAATAGAAGGAGGATTAGAGGGAAATATACCAGGAGAAAGCATTATTACTATAACGATGATTGATGATGATTATTATTAATATTATTAATATTATTATTTACATTTATTTATTTTAACATTTAATGAATTTTTCTGAAAATAATTCCTAGTACCTTTAGGAAACATGTGACTGTCTCTGCCTTTATAGCTTCTTCCTAAGTAATTATGATTATAACACGAAGGAGCTGATAAAAGTCCCTTAAATAAACGGCAGCAGCTCTCCGGAGAGAGCATGCACTTGTCTTTAAAGGAGAGAAAAGCCCATATTAAAACCACTTACCACTGTAACTCTAATGATGCTTTCTAGGCAGTTATCAGCAAGGAGACGAGAGAATATTATACAAGTGGAAATGTTTCTTGATGAATCATTTCTCATTTTCTTCGTCCCCTGAAGCGTGTGTCGGAAAGCCTGCAGGTGCTTTGAGGGAAACACTAGCTGGCTAATTCATGCAATCTCTTCCCTGTTATTCCTTTTGGGTTCAGAGTTCACATGCTCATTTCTACTTCTCACCGGCCACCAGGATAATAGCTTGATGTTAGCAGAAATCCATTGACTTAACAGCGCTCACCCCCAGCAGTAAGTGGCAGCTGATAATCACGGCTGCCTATTATTTCTGTATGCTGGGTTTCCGAGCTGCTCTGAGGCACCAGAGGGCCATGTGGGCAGGGCCCTGTGTGATCAGGGATTACCAAAGCGTGACACCACAAGCAAGGCAGTAATCAACATGTGCGCTTTTCTTTCCCCTTCCATCCATACAGGCCAGCTCCTTCTGCCCCAGTGTAGATTGGTGTGATGGATGCACAAACAACAAGGGGTGAAAAAGGGCGTATTTTGAGATCCACCATGCCCGCATCAAATGCTCCATTTGCTGGAGAAGGTAAAAGGCAGGAAATGACCTCATTTGGGTGGCTAAGCGGGAGGTGAATAGACCTACAGCCCCAGCAGAGCAGAACAAAGCATGAGAGAGAGAAGTCTCCAGCCGATGGCCAATGTTTCCTCTAATCTCTTCCATCCATGTGCAGAATACATTTTTGTGTGCACTGAGGCATGTGTGGATGTGCACCACCGATAGAAACAAAACCCAGCTGCAGGCACGCTGTGAATCAGCTGGGTGGCATTTGAATCTCTCCTGAGTGGCTTCCCAAGTGGACAACTTATGGCGAACACTGCTGGAGACTGTGATAAACCCGGTTACTGATACAATAGTGGGTTGGCTTTCCAGGTTAGGGGGAAATCCTGGAATAATCTGATTTGCGGGGGTCAACAGGAATAAGAGGCTCTAGAAGGATAATTTTGAGGAGCCTGCACTGCCAGGCTTTGGACCTGGGCTGGAGCCCTGTGGTGTGGGAGGACCCAGGCTTCCCCCTCCACAACATCCTTGGTAGCCAGGAGTGGCAGCTGTAACTACTAGGCTATGCTCCCCTCCTACTTGAGGACTGTTTACAGTTGGACATTAGGAAAAACTTCCTGTCAGGGTGGTTAAACACTGGAATAATTTGCGTAGGGAGGTTGTGGAATCTCCATCACTGGAGATTTTTAAGAACAAGACAGACAAACACCTTTCAAAGGTGGTCTAGGTGGTGTTTGGTCCTGCCGTGAGGGCAGGGGACTAGACTAGAGGACCTCCAGAGGTCTCTTCCAGTCCTACAATTCTATGACTTCTGCCTGACCACACTGTTTCCTCCACAGACACTGACCAAAAAGCCACAGGAGCAAGAAAGGGAGTCAGTGATGAGAGTGGTGCCCCCTGGCCGCTTTCCCCCAAGAAACAGATTTGTCTCTCTCACTCTTGGGAGCCATGAGCTCCCCTTCTTGCTGCTGCTCATCAAGGTCAGTATTGCCATAAATCAGCGAGAACCCTGAAACATCTCATGTCCTGATGGGCCCAGCAGCTTTAGAGACGTGCCAGGTGCCTTGGGATGCAGATTTCCCATCATCCTTTTCTCTTGGCCAACGCTAGACAAATTGTGCCCCCAGAAGGGGCGGGGCCTCAAGCAGAGGGGGCGGGGCCTGCGGTAGCCAGCCTTCAATGCTGCCCAGAGTGCTCCATGCTGGCCCCTCCAGAGCCCTCAGAGCTGCACTTCAGCTGTGCTCCCAGCAGCAGCGATGTCTGGGAGCGCTGAGCTGCCCCCTTTGCTTCCCTCCCCCCGCCACCACCGCCGGCGGGCCTGAATAGACACAACTCCATCCTTACGTGGGTCTCCTGAAGCAAGACATTTGGAGAGCTTCAGTCACTGGTGAGCAACTGTTCCTGCACCTTCTCCCCTGGGTGCCAGACTAGAACGTCAAGCTTGCCAGTCCTTGGTTTCATGGCACGTGGGGTAACGCACGACATGGGCTGGGTTGTGCCCTTGCAGAGCATGTGTACTCAGCACTGATCTGTAGCTTTAGTATATGTCTACACTACGCAGCTTTCCGAGACAAGGTGGGGTTGACCAGGTCCAGCTCTCGGCTCCAGCAAATCAAGCACATGCTTGGGGCGGCACATTTCCAGATAAGCAGCCGCCCCCGACAATGTCTGGCCCCGCCCCGCCGATTTTAAAGGGCCGTGGGAGACACCACTACCCGCTGTGCAGCGCTGGCACCATGTGTGCCCGGAGCTTGCTGGGGCTGCTATAGCATTATGCATTCTTTTAACATTACCAGTATTAGTGGCTTCTGGTGAGCGCAGTTTCTCAAAACTGAAAAATTATTTGAGGTCCACCATGTCTCAAAATTGTTTGTCAGGACTCGCATTAATTTCAGCTGAAAGTACCATTGCAGAAAATTTAGATTTTACTGAATTATTAAAAAGCTACGCAAGTATAAAAACCAGAAAAATTCAGTTCATATAAGTTCTTTTAATTTATGAGAAACTGGGCGCACCAGGAGACACTAACGTTTTTCATTACAGTGTGTAGTTGAACCCAAATTGTTTGTAATTGTGATTTTGTTAAAATTAAATGAGTACACTAGTAGGAAATTGTTTTATTTTACTAACTACACATTTTCTGTGTTCATTTTAAAAAAATTTTAAACAGTCAAAAACAAAAACAAAAAACAAAAAAAACCCAGAGCCGGCCCTCGGGTTGACACAGCCCTGCCACTAAACCTCAGCATGTGGAGATGCTGTTTGTCGGCGCTTTTGCGGACAGAATACTTTCACCCCCCAAAGAGGGAGGTTTTACTTTGTTGGCAGCAGAATGCTCCTGCTGACAAAGCAGCATTCACACTTTCACTTGCTGTGGCAAAACTTTGTCATTCACAGGTGTGTGTGTGTGTGTGTGTGTGTGTGTAGGGGGGGGGTTTAAGTACCTGTGAATGACAAAAGTTTTGTTGATCAAGTGCAAGTATAGACATACTTGAGTCTGACTACATAGTGAACACATGAAGAAATAAATTCAGAGCAGCAAGGTTCTCGAGGGTATTAAATCCTCCAGACATGGCTTCCCTAGCCACTGAATAACAAAAAGCCACAACCATTTCCTCTGATCTTTGCCTGGGTATCATTTAACATGTATGTGCGTTATGAGCTGGAGTCTCAGGATAATACGCTCTCAGAAATGGGCTTCCTTATCATCTGTTCCAAATTAATTTTTTAGCACCAGCCAGCTGATGGGGTGTTAAAAGTCAGGAGATCGTTTTGAAGAGTTTAAAGCACTTTGGGATGTTTCTGTTATTTATTATTTATTACTCCAGCTTTCTGAGGATCGTAACTAATACATGCAATAGTTTGGGGGCTTTTCTCTGGTTTGGATGCTGCTGCTACTTACCCAGTAAAGTAGATATTTTCCAGATCCTTTTTCTGTATGTGGTGAAGTCACCTTCAGGGACAGTCTGACCAGCTTCTTTTTGTCTTCAACATTAGTAACGTGGCTCTCTCGCTCCTCCCTTCCTCCCGCTCCTCACTTTGTTCTTCAGTTGCATTTCTCTGTGTATGTCTCTCTCTGGCTTTAGTTTTTGATATTCCTTCCTCACCCTGGCTCCTAATAATACTGATGATATTTAAAAAGCCCAGTTACTACAGGGAACAGTTTTTCCACAATTTGCCCTCTCTGTAGTGTGTCCAGGGGCGGCCCTAGACTAGCTGGCAGCAACTGGCGCCCTAGGTGAACCATGCAATCGGCACCCACACCTCCAAACTCCTCAATGATATTGCGCCACCATTTGGTGCCCCATTTAACTTGGCGCCCTAGGCGAGCGCCTAGTTCGCCTATATGGATGGGCCGCCCTTGAGTGTGTCCCATCCAAAATCTTAGCCACGGGGGGCAGATAGCAAGGCAAAGGAAGGCATTGCCTTCCCAAAACTGCGTACACAACCCAGCTGCCCAGGAAGGCTGGGGGCACAGCGAAGCAGCCTGGTTTGCTGTGGCCCAGGAGGGCTGGAGACACAGTGCAGCAGCCCCTCTTTTCTGGCTGGCCAGGAAGGATCAGGCTTCAGAGCTGGGGTTTGGTGGGGATTGACTCCACAGGGGATGAGGGAAGGTTGCTGAATAGACAGGGCCTTATGCAGAAGGCACAGGGCCTTGGGCAGAAGAGGCTTGTCTTTTCTAGCTGGGCTTCCACCTGCTGCCCATGATCTTAGCGGTGCATCAGAAGTGTAGAGAGCTCAGTGCATAGTTAGGGTTCTACTGGGCAGAGCATGAAGTGAATCGGAGGGAAAAAGCCCTCCCACAATGTCACAAACAATTTTGAAATTGTTTTCATTTTGCAGGGCTTGAATCGTAACAATTTCGCATTTCTTCAAAATTTGCTTTGACCTTTTTGGGGGAACGTTTCAAAATTTAATTTCTCCTCTTTCCTTCTCCTCCCCCGCACCTTTTCTGCTGGCGAATATGAGTGACGAGCAAGAAAACAGGGTTTTGTTGTGAAAAGCTGCTCTTGTGGTTGGGAGTGTTCTACTTAGCCATGGTCCCTCAACACTTAAGTAAAGGATTAGAAAACCTGCCTTATAATGATAGACTATAGACACGCCATCTATTTAGCTTAACAAAGAGAAGGTCGAGGGGTGACTTCATTACAGTCTATAAATATCTACAGGGGGAACAAATATTTAATGATGAGCTCCTCAGTCTGGCAGACAAAGGTATAGCGTGATTCATTGACTAGGAGTTGAAGCTAGATAAATTCAGATTGGAAATAAAGCATAAATTTTGATAGTGAGAGTAATTAACCACAGGAACAAGGTACCGAGGGTTGCAGTAGATTCTCCATCACTGACAATGTATAAATTAAGATTGGATGTTTTTCTAAAAGATTTGTTCTAGGAATTATTCTCGGGAATTTCTGTGGCTTGCATTACTACAGGTTAAACCTCTCTGGCCCAGCAATGTCTGGGGTGCTGCACAATTTTTGTTATCATGAGTGCAGCCAAGTTTCCCGTGGTCCCGTAACATTTGTTTAGATCCATCAGTCCCTTAGGAGAAGTTAGTTGTACATCAGTTCATGGCTCTCAGTGTTCTGTGCTGTAATTTAGCTCTAATTTACCCCTAAATGTCTTCTAAGAGCCCAGTGAGCAGTGGAAGTGTTGGTAATGTACTAGACAATAATGACCTCCTGTAGTTCAGCAAATTCTCTGGTCCACCACCGTCAGGTCCTGAAAGTGCAGGATTAGAGAGGTTCATCTTGTACCTACTGTTTTCAACATTAGTCAATGTATACAGGAGGCCAGACTAGATGATTGAAAATGGTCCATTTTGGCCTTGGAATCTATAAATCTACAAAAGCACTGATTTTCACACTTGGAAATTTGCAAGGTAGAAATCAATAGTTTTGCAGCTAGGTTTGTTTTTCTGATGCCACTGGGGAGGAGGAGATAATGAACCACAATCTTGCATCCTTTAATTCAACCAGTCCAGGGTACTGGATACTTACAGTGAGGCTGGGATTAGCCATGAGCACCGATAGCAACAAAGGATATTATTATCAAAGGAAGCCTTGGTTCTACTGCTGATGTGTGTATACAAGTGTAAGTGTAAATAAAATATGTGCAGTTGCTGAAACAATCATAAATGTAATGTAGACTAGGAAGTTGGAAGGAGGGTTCAGTGGGCAAGGGTTATATAAGTTTTCATATATGTACAGAAAAGGAGCAATTTTTCTAGAAATCACTGGAAGAGATTTCACTTGCGAGACCAGCTCTGAAGATGTATTTATCCACAGGAGAGGCTAGCTTAAAACTCCACTGGCATGAGATACTTGCAGCTCAAAAAATCTACCTGGCATATTAAATAATTCATTGACTGCTTGAGCACTGAATGGCACCCCTCAGATGGTCTTTTGTATAGAAAAGGATACACTTAGGCCAGGTACATACTAGACCTGGCAGCTCAGCTTAAGGTACGTAACTCTAGCTATGTAGAATACGTAGCTGGAGTTGGTTTACCTTAAGCTGAGCTTGGTGGCATCGCTACAGCAGGAAGCCGATGGGAGCAAATGCTCTCATCAGCTTCCCTTACTACTGGTGAGAGCAGGAGTACTGGACGCTGGTGGGGGCACCTTTTGAGATCGATTTAGTGTGTCTTAACTAGATTCTCTAAATCAAGCTCCAGAAGATCGATCACAGTAGTGGTGATCTTCCACGGAGTGAAGACGTGGCCTTAATAAAAGCAGTTCTAGTTCCCTCCAAGAGTCAGCCAGCAGTCAGCACAGTCACAGCAACAGCAAAATAAATACTCTTAGACTTGTCCCCATTTTATTTTTGGTTGGACACCTTTTTGGAGCCTTCTGAGATTGAATTTTCTGAACTGCCTGGAGCTAGCCAGTGATAAATTGGAGCCATGTCAGCTATTTGTTATCTAAATCCAAACCCAAAACCATTGTAAGGGAGTTTCACTCTCAATGTCCATTATTTTATTTTTGTATTTAATGGATCTATGCTTATGTTTCCATGTTGTATTGTTCACTGACGTTTCTGGGCAGATTTCCTGAGTATGCTGATCTATATAGAAAGATTGTTTTCCAACCCATCTGTATGCCAAGCCCATGTGGTCCTTCGGCAGAGCTAGTCATAGAAGCTTGGGAAATTTTGGTGGATAGCTTGATACAATTTACCAAGAGTTTTCTAGTAGGAAAGGGCGGGAAAAAATTACTCCTCTGAGTCTGTTTGATAACCACACAGCCTGTTTGTACCAAACCTCATTTACCTGCATTGCATATCAGCTCAAGGCAGACTGTGCGGGGCACTGTACCCGCATACAGTTGAAAGCCCCCAAAATGCTCAAAATCTGAGTGGAAGAAAGGTAGTCATTTTCAGGATCAAAGTGTGTATCCTGCTTAAACGAGCTTAAAAATATAGACGAGTTTTGCTCCCACAACAGCTTTGTGAGTGCCAGGCTTTCTGGATGTGCAAGCCAAGGGACCGTGAGTACTTCAAGGGCTTCAAGAGGCAAAGCCACAAAACCCTCAACATCTCAGAGCACCAGAGTGTTGTAAAACTAAACTACCTTCCTTAGCTCACGCTCATTAAGTAAGAACAAGTGGCTGAGCTGCAGGGTAGCGTGTGAGGCCAGTGGAGGGAAGATATGCAGGCCAGTTGACAAAGGGGGAAAAGAAGAAAGCTGCCCTGGGGCCTAGTGATTTAAAAGGGCCCAGGGCTCCTGTTACCATGGCAGCAGCAGCGACCACAGTCCTAGGCCCTTTAAATCACTGCTGGAGCCCCATGTGGTGCAGTCTGGGTGATGCTGCAGGCTGGGTGGGGAGGCTAGCACCAGCCCCACCCCTTCTGCCCAGGGTCCCGTGAAGTCTCCGTCATTGGTGGAGAAACTAATTACATTCTTTGCTTCAGTCTTCACGGCTGAGGATGTTACGGAGGAAGTACATGGCTTCTGGGCCTGCCTCTCACTCCTGGTTGGTGAGTGGAGGGAGCAGAGAAGTAATCCACAGAATCTGTATCGCTTCCCCTCACTCCTTGATGGTCAGGGGAATGGGAAGAAGAATAAGCAGCATCCCAGTATGCATGGCTGCTGCCCCCCTGCCTGCCCGAAATGGCACCCTTGTATCCTGGGTGTGTCCACAGCACAGAGTGGGGGCTGAAGAAAAGGGCTGCATTAGTTTTTCAGTGGATTTTCTGCCTGGGGAGCAGTCCCCCCAACCCTGCACTGATTCCAAAGGGAGCTGGATTAGGGATCCTAATCGTATCTGTATCAGGCTGGAAAGGAATATGAATTTCAGCCCAATCCCAGGGTGGAAGAGAAATATTGTAGCGGGTTGGTTTAGGTGGGGCAGGCAGGGCAATAAACCACAAGAACAGGTCTTGTGTCAGATGATGCGAGACAAATATCCAGGTGGCATTTCAGACTGGGATCAAAGCAAGACTTTGGAACAAGTCAAGTGCAAGGGGGAATCATTCACTGGGGCTAACATGAATAATCAGCCATTCATTACCTGTCAAAGCTGAAGTGTGCCCTCTCTCTGTCATTCCTCTGTTCCTCTCCTCCTCCTGCATACACCCTCTCTTGTTACCATTGTCTCTTGCGCCCACCCTTCTTCTACAGTTAAAATCCAGATATTGCCTTTCTGCTCAGTGAACCAAGTGATAGGATTGCAGTTAATGGTAATTTGAACATGTTTGGCCAACTAGAAATACATAACGAGATTGAAACATGAAAATGCCCTATGAATTTATACAACTGATGTATTTGAACTCATTCAACTGTTAACTTCATTGCAAGAAGGGATGGTAGAAATAATTTGCAACAACCTCATATTTGTTTATTGAACCTTTACAAATAAGAATATTAGATCAACTGCACCTATCCATCCACCTTAGATACATCTAATACCATCTGCCAGAGGTCTGGCTATTAGCAGGAATCGCTAGCTGGGGTCAATCTTACTTCTAGTAGCATTTCTGTTACAGAAGAGCTTGGGCGTGTGGCCTGTGAGACATTTTGTTTACCGTTGCCAGATTCCACTGCTTCTCATTCATGTAGGTTTTTTTCCTACTGGGATTACTAAAGTGCCATGCACATGAGGTGCATGCTGGTGAGGTGCATACTGACTGCACATAACGTTGATGGTGAGAGCCGTGTACTCCCTCTGCATCCAAGCAAAGCACTGCTATGGTTCAATCAGCACCCCTCGCAAATACTAGGTATACAAGCGCAGTGAGCAAAACTAACTTATCCTGGGAGATCATCTTGGCTATGACAATCTTTTGGCCCCATGAGATGAAGGAGGGCCACACACTAGATGAGGCTGCCCATTGCTGGTCTAGAACTTATCTGACCATGCTTGGTAGCTCAGGCCAGAAAGTTGCCTGGAGATGTTTACAGATGCAGCTGGTCATTTTCAGCATCTACGTGTCTATTTCAATATCTTATTCTTACACATAGATTTGCCAGTGCCAGCAAGTCCCCTGACATCAGTTGGCTTCTCCAGGACCAGGACTTCAATGGGATTCAAAAATGAACTAGATAAATTCCTGGAGGTTAGGTCCATTAATGGCTATTCGCAAAGATGGGTGGGAATGGTGTCCCTAGTCTGTGTCAGAAGCTGGAAATGGGTGACAGGGGAGGGATCACTTGATGATTATCTGTGGGGCACCTGGCATTGGCCACTGTTGGAAGACAGGATACTGGGCTAGATGGAGCTTTGGTCTCACCCAGTCTGGCCGTTCTTACATTCACTTCTGTCTTTTAAAGTTAATCCTTCCACACACCACCAGTTCCCCATATGGCACCTTGGTCAGCATGCAGAATACAATATCCTGAGCATTCTCCTCACTTGTACCTGATGTAAGCAGGGTCTGAAAGAACGTGTAAGAGGAGGCCTTCAGGAACCGAACCAGTGTGCATAGACACAGCTACTCTGCCTAGATGTGCAATGTGACGGTCCTGCTTTGCCCCAACTTTTATTTGGCGCTGGATTTCAAGTCACTTTTATGTTGAGTGCAAGGTGATTGTTCTTGTTGTGTGCAGGAGTGGGAATGCCAGGGATCAGGGCTGTGGTTGGCCTGCTCTGTTTTAGGGGGGTCGCCCTCAACTGCACTGAACTTGCCAAGTGTGGAATAGGGATGCCAAATCCCCATGAAAGAGGAAAAAGAAAGTAGGCACAGGTGTTTGTATCTGGGGGCATGGTCTCTGCACAAAGATTCCTAGATTCCATTTGATCCTCCTTCTCTCCACTTTTTAAAGACAGGGCTGCTTAGACTCACGGAGAGTTTCCTGTTTGGCTTTGGATCCCGAGAGCTGAAATCACTGATGCTAGCTCTAGGTGCGAGGCCTTTGACCTGCTGTGGAACAGCATTGCCAGTGAGAGAGACTGACCAGCCAGCACTCACAGGGGGTTCCCCTACTTCTTGATGAGCTGGGCTAAGCGGGAGACCTCAAGATGTCCCAGAGGTGGCAGGAGAGAGGTCGGTGGCTGTTGAGCAAGTGACGATGCACAAGCCAATGGCCACGGAATGAGCAAGCCTCAGGGTGTGTCTAGACTACGGTGTTTTGTCGACAAAAGTGGACTTTTGTCAACAAAACTATACCTGCATCTACATTACCGTCAAATTCTGTCGACATAACATTGACAGAACTCGGCAGTTTTGTCAATGGCGGTAAACCTCATTCTACGGGGAATAACGCCTTTTGTCGATAGAGTTCTGTTGACAGAAAGCGTTATTTCATTTACACTGTCCTTTGCATCTACACTCTCATGTTGACAAAGCGGCTTGCTTTGTTGACAGAACTGGATGTAGTCTAGATGCTCTTTGTTGACAGAAGCTTTGTTGATAGTATCTGTTGAGAGAGCCTCTGTCGACAAAAGCCTATAGTCTAGAAGTACCCTCAGAGTGACGGATGGTGCAGGGGCAGAGACCACGATGATGCATCAACCTACGGTATGGCAGCCAATAGTGGTGGCAGAGTGATGTGGAGTGAACAGCGTGGCAGCCACAAGTCATTGCTTGAGGCCTCTCCAGTGGGAGGGGAACTCAGTGAACACACCTCTGAAGCCTGGGTCTTCACTGACCCAGGACATATGGGGGCTGGAACTAGGGGAGCAGGGCATGGGCAGTGGGTGTAACAGGTGGGGGAAGACATTGCCTTCCCAAACCGCCAGCCAGCCCCCACCCAGACTCCGCCCCCAGAATGCCTAATGGAGGCATAGTGGGGCGGGAGCGTTGCTACCGCTGAGCGCCTGCCCTCCTTGTGCTCCTGGGCTGGAGAAGCTGGGGCTGCATGCTGCCCCACCTTCCATGCTGCTCACAGGAGGGGCTTTGGCTCCTATGGGAGGCGGGGCCTGGGCAGAAGGGGTGGGGTTGGGGGCTTGCTTGTCCTAGCCCTACCTTCACTCACCACGCATGGCATGGGAGGTGCTGCAGCACCTCTTGGCTTCAAGTTGTTTCCATTATATACAGGATTTACAAGTTAATTCGCTGGCTGCCTGCACCCACACTGTAACAATTCTTCCAGCACCCCTGTAGCTGGATAAGTGGAGTGGGGCATGCTGGAGGGCATGTTAAAGGAAGATTTGCTTGTCAGACTTATCACAGACTTGTCATCGCCAGATGAAAACCTGAGGCTAAAGATGCTGCCCAATGTAGTCTGGGGTGGGTGTTTTGCTCATGGTCATATGCTTCCAAATCAGCTTGTGGTGTTTTTCCAAGTTAATGCTGGGTTCCTTTCCCCTTCTTATTGAACATTTTCTGTAATATGTCTACATTACATAGCTTTTAGCAACAAGATTGTGTTGACACAGCCCTGTTGTTCAAAGTCGGCACGTGTAAATGCTTTTTGTTGGCACTTTTGGCATCAAAATACTTCCACTACCAATAAGTGGGTTTAATTTGTCACTTGCTGTGGCAAAACCTCGTTGTTCTCAGGGGAAGTGGGGTTAAGCACCCATGATAGACGGAAGTTTTGTTAAGCAAGTGTAAGTGTAGACACGGCCAGTGTTTGTGAGAGGGGAAATATTTCCTCCTAGAGTTGCCTAAAGGTTGGTGTGTAATTTCTTCAGCTTCCTGGTAACTATATTATCAAAAGGACCACTGAGATACTGAACCTGACCTTTGCTGCTGCTCCCTCCAGCTAGCAGAAGGGTTACACTACCAAAAAGGAGCAGAGTCTGCAAGAACAATAGTTTTTGTAAGAATTGTGTGCTTAAATATAACAAGCCATGTATACTCATGCACTAGATTTGGCCCATGTAGTGGCAACAGATCTAGAAGTGAATGAAATTCATGCCTGTACTGATGCCCTGATTGACTTAAGAAAATTGGTTAGGCATGCGACATACGAAAACTTATGCTTAACTGCTAAACTCTATTTGTTACGTTATTATCTGAGCCTTCTGACCCCAATCCTCTTTTGTGCTCCTGTAGATGTCTAGACTGTAAACACTCTGAGGTGGGGCAGACTTTTTAGTTATTTCTCTGTACAGCATCTGGCACATTAGGGTCCTGATCCATGACAGGTTGAACCTCTCTAGTCCGGTACTCTCTGGTCTGGCAACACCTGTGGTCCCACATGATTTTAGTTAGCCAGATGGCCACTTATCATGTGCATGGCCAAGTTTCCTGCAGTCCCATAAAGTTTATTTAGAGCCACCAGTCCTGGGCTGAAATGTTCTGTGCTGTTATTTAGCTCTAATTTACCCTTAAATGTCTTCTAAGAGCCCAGGAAACAGTGGGGCTGTGTCTACACTGGCAAGTTTTTCTGGAAAATCATCTGATTTTCCAGAAAAACTTGCCAGCTGTCTACACTGGCTGCTTGAATTCCAGAAAAGCACTGACGATCTAATGTAAAATCATCAGATGATTTCCCGGAAAACTATGCTGCTCCCATTCAGGCAAAAGTCTTTTTCCGAAATACATTTGCCCGAAAGCGCCAGTGTAGACAGCGTAGTTCTGTTTCCGCAAAAAAGCCCCAATCGCGAAAATGGCGATCGGGGCTGTTTTGCAGAAAAGCACATCTAGATTGCCCACAGACGCTTTTCCGCAAAAGCGTCCTGCTAATCTAGATGTGCTTTTCCGAAAATGCTTTTAACGGAAAACTTTTCCATTAAAAGCATTTCTGGAAAATCATGCCAGTGTAGACGTAGCCTGGAAGTGTTGGTAATGCAGCTAGAGAAACTGACAGAGAAACTAGTTTGGCAAATTCTCTGCTTCAGCACCAGTCAGGTCCCAAGGGTGCTGGACTAGCAAGGTTCAACCTGTATCTAGTGAATTTCACTCCCTCTGCTGCTGTGATGGAAACAGGAGGCTCTCTGTTTCCACTATAAAAATAAAAGATTTTTGTGCATGTGTGAAAATACTGGAATCAATTTTTTTACATGGTACAAAAGCATAGAATTTTGGATTCTTGGCAAAACTCTGATAATTATGCTAAGATAGGAAAGAACTCAGATACCGTGTTGATAGGTGTGATGTAAGAGCCTGAGCTGCACATAATTGTTCAAGGTTTGCCTTTTTTCATAGAGGGATTTGTTTTCCGTCCGTGAAAACTCCTATTTGTTTCCACAAAGGACTTGAGATGAGTGTCTGAGATTTCTAGAATGTTTTCCTAATCGAATGTGCTCAGGGTAGCCAAGTGCTGAAAATGGCTTTTATGGACAGTATAGAATAAATGATGGGCAGTCAAATTTTAAGGACACATTCCTATGTAATATAAAGATGTCTCAAAAGGACAAAAGTGAACAATATTCAATATTTTAATTCATATATCACAACAGCAATGTTATTCTAGTTTAACCTACTTACTAGCCCCATCAAGCTCTCCTGTCTATGATCATATATTGCAGCAGCCACACTGTCAAATGCCACTTTAATAATTTTTCCAGATCCATGTTTGACATTTTAATAATCCCTCCAGCATAGGAGTGGACAGTTTATCTACTATATATTTTAGAGCAGTGTTTCTTACACTGTGTTCCAGGGCACACTGGTGTGCCACGAGGCAGTCGGAGGTGTGTTGCGGAGAACAACAGAATTCAAAATGGCTGCCCTTAAAGGGGCGACTTTTTTTCCCCTCAATAACTTTCCCCTGACCCTCCCCCCTTTTTTTTTGCTCAACAAAAAATCCTTGGTGTTCCTCATTTTAAAAAATTGTTTGGTGTTCCTCAGTCTTAAAACATTTAAGAAACACTGTTTTAGAGAGTTTGTCTGTTTGATCAAGAACTCCTCCTAAACTATATGAGCTAGGACCACCAAATTCGGCACACAACTTCCTCGTAAAGCAACATAAGGGTTTGGTTGTGCCAGGAAAAGGGGATGTGCCTAGAATGGGATTGCTTCTCATAAAACCAAACACAATCACCAAATCAAGCGGAGTCCAGAAAATTGACACAACTGAGCAAATGTTGAAAGAGACTGAACCAAGATGAGCCAGAAAAATAGGATGAATCTTGGATAGGATAAAATAGATAAATTTGGAGCAGTGCTCTGTTTTGGCACAGCTAACTCAATGTTACAACTAGAAGACAATGTTATTAGAAACAGTAGCCCTTTTTTGTTAAAACATAGAAAATGATGTGCATTTATAGGGACAAAGAAAGCATACAATTGATGGAATTCCCATTTAAAAATATTTACTAAAAATATTAAGTGGACAAATTTTAACAATCCCCTTTTTAAAGCAATCCAACATTAACTCCATAGAAAATGTATTTTTGAAAAATACCATCATTTAAATTGTAAAGTTTCCTTGTATTTTCCAGCCCCCCACAAATTGTTCAATTGAGTAGTTAAGGACCCGAGCAATGCCAGTGTAACGGGTCCACCCACTAGTGAGCACCCACTGAGGTCAGGTGGCACCATGCAAGGACCTTGCCTGGTCATCCGGTCACCTTCAAAGTCCTGAAACCAGGGCCTGATTAGCCCTGTCCACAGTGCTAGTGAGTCTCTGTAGTGCATTTGTGGTCAGTCTTCTGCCACCAGATCTGGGTTCAGCTCACACTGGGAGCTGGCTGGAGTGCTGATTCTTCCCCCCCCCCCAGTCAGGGTATAGACCTGGCTGGGTCGAGCTCCTGAAAGGAACTGCCAGGCCCTAGCCTCACAGCCTCTTTTATACCCCTCTGCTGGTTTCTGATTGGCTGTCACAGAGACAGCCACTCTACAGTGCCTGGAGGACCTCTTCTCTGCTCCTCTTGCTGGGATCAGGTGTGGCAAGGTTTCTGGCCTCCATAGGGGGCGTCAGGGCCTAGTCCAGCCCATCACTGCCAGATAAACCTACTAATTTCTTGTATATAAGGGACCACCTTTCTGTGACTTACCAGCAGGGAGACTCTGAGAGGCTGCTGTGCCTGGGCCACTATCCCCACCAAAAGAGTCTGCTGTGCTGTGCTGACACTAGCGACCTGAAAGAAGTGGTCAAATCCAGAGGTGGAGAAGAGCAGCTCCCACCAACCAGCAGCAGGTCAGAGGAAGCTCCTACAAAGAGAATTCCCCTCTCTGCCCTTGCCTTGGGAATTGTAAACTCTCTGGAGCTGCCCTGTCACACAGAGCCTGCCCTAGGACCAAGGGGAAGGGACTTCTCAGCTCCACTGAAAAATGTGGTGGTTTTTTTGCTGATATCCAAATGTATTACAAATGTTACGGATAGGTCTAAATTTACCTCTTTTTTACTGACTGTCCAGGAATTTACTGATGGTTGGCTACCATGAATGTGCGTATCGTTAATATTGTATTACAAGTACTATTAGTATTTGTTCTAGAGAGATGTATTTCTTTCCTTTGGATCTTTGTTATGATGAGAGTCACATAAATGCTGCTTGGTTGATGATCCCAGAATTTAAACAATCATTGCTCCTGGATATGCTTAAAAACAGCCGACTGGCCATCTTTCAACATGCTGTTTACTGTTTTTTCCCATGGATTAGAATTAGGTTGCTCATTGGTTTGAGAAGTCAGAGTCCAATGAATTGCCAATAAACTTCCCTTATGTATATATCACTATTTTCTTTCTCATCTTGTTAAAGGGGGTAATTTATGTTATGTGTGTCCATTTATCAACCATTATTTCCTTAATGGAAAAGGAGATCAAACATGTTGTCTATTTAAGGCTTCCAAAATAGGCCTGATTAATACATCCAATTGATTGTTCAGCTGTTCCACTTGCTAATCTGCAGAAAAGCTAATTAGGCAAATGGAAAACCCAAAATACTGGGTCATTTCCATATTGTGCTAATGAACAGGCTGCAGCTTAGAAAATGTTTTGTTTCTGGGTTTGTTTTATGCTGGCAAAGCTGGTAGGAGTTGGATTTGTGATTTCCAGGGCTGGCCTTGGAAAAGTATAGTCTGATGTGAAACGAGCCCAGTGCCTGGCCAAACTCCAAACTTACGTTAGGGTCTGGCTCCATTCAAATAAAGATTCTCCTTCTATCTGTGTGCCAAGGCCCTGGCTACTCTTTCCCCGACACCATGTTGCAAATGACACTGTCTCCCTGCCAAAAGGATCCCTGTCTAGAGTGATTGAGGGAGACTTAGAAAATTTAGCATCGTCCTAGAATGACTTGATATCCCGAGTTACTGGAGTTGTTCCATCCCTGAGGGTATGTCTACACTACCCCGCTAGTTCGAACTAGCAGGGTAATGTAGGCATACCGCACTTGCAAATGAAGCCCAGGATTTGAATTTCCCGGGCTTCATTTGCATAAACCAGGCGCCGCCATTTTTAAATCCCGGCTAGTTCGAGCCCCGTGCAGCGCGGCTACACGCGGCACGGAGTAGCTAGTTCGGATTAGGCTTCCTAATCCCAACTAGCTGTACTCCTCATTCCACGAGGAGTACAGCTAGTTCGGATTAGAAGCCTAATCCCAACTAGCTACTCCGTGCCACGTGTAGCTGCGCGGCACAGGGTTCGAACTAGCCGGGATTTAAAAATGGCGGTGCCCGGGTTATGCAAATGAAGCCCGGGAAATTCAAATCCCGGGCTTCATTTGCAAGTGCGGTATGCCTACATTACCCTCCTACTTTGAAATAGGAGGGTAGTGTAGACATACCCAGAGATCCTCTTGGGATCAGGCCTGTTATGTTTCAATGAAGTAACAAGAAGACTAAAGCGTCTCATTTTCATACAGCTTCAGGGTGAATGGGTTTGGTTCTGGTAGTTTTGGTCTCACACTAATTACCATGAGGCTGCAGGGAAGGAACGTATGAATTCCCCTTTGTGCTATCTGCTTAGATCTTTAGTTTGTTAATTCTTTGGGGCAGGGACCCTTTTCTACTCTGTTTGTACAACGGCTCCTAGCCACTGTCATAATAAACATGACTAATAATGCATAAAATAGTCAACTGAGAGCGGAGGGTGGTGGTGGTGGGGGGAGGATTACAGCCTTGCCGGGACCCTAGGCAAAGTTGGGGGGGGGGGCAGATCCACACTCCTGGAAGGGGCAGGGCCTTGGATGGAAGGGGTGGGGTTAGGGGCAGCCAGTCCTCAGTGCTGCCCGGAATATGCCACGCCACATCCCCACTCCCCAGGCAGCCCTCAGAACTATCCACAGTGTGTCGTCCAGGGTTCCAGTGCACTAGTGGGCTGGAGTCACTGGGCTCTGGGGCAGTTTTCCTCTTGATCCCCCCTGTCAGCGGGCCTGGGCGCTAAATAGATAAACATACAGGACAGATCCCCAGAAAAAGGGTGAGAGGACAGGGACAAAGACCTGGCTGGTAGATTTATCGGTTGGGGGCAAAGTTGCTGCAGAGCTGTGTGGATCTCCCGTTAGTCCAGACAACTTTCTCTCCTTTCCAAATGCAACTTCTGTGGGCACGGGGGAGATATTAACAACTCGGTCAACCTGTTAACTCCATGACACACTCACCATTTATGGCCTTGTGTTTTATATCCTCTAAGAGAACACAGACATCCTGTTAACAGAGCATTCGTTCCATGGTCTGTGCTGGGTTTTTCTGTTAGCACCACCCCTACCACAGTCAGGTCATAGGAGTCCATGCCAGGTTTGCGCTGAGGAGCTCAGGCCCGGTTAGAGAAGCTGCATGGAGCATTCTGTGACCTTCAGCATTAAACCAGGGGCCTGTGGAATCTTGTTTTGAAATGGTAAACTGCATCCGGGTACCCAACCAAACAGGGCGTGTTTTCCTTGCGTGTCTAATGAACCAAAGCAGGCGAAAGCCGGGCACACAGACAAGCATTTGACTGGCCACGCTAGGGGTGAAACTATGGTCTCATTGAAATAAATGTGAGTATTCCCAGTGGTTTTGGTGGAGACAGGAGTGGACCCAATACCTACAGCGACAATGGGGATTGCGAAATGCGCAGAGAATTTTTAACAGTCAAATCTCATAATGTTGGCCGTTTGCTAAAATACAAGGAGCCTGATGGCTTCCCCACAGGGCCAGCTCGGGGGTGGTGGGCAGCTTGGTTGGTGGCTGCTCCTGGAGGCAGCCTGGGATAGCAAGGGCCGCATACCATGGTGGTTTGAGGGAGGCTCAGAGGGGTGGTGGGTGGCAGCTGCTTCCCAGAGCAAGCCGGGGTGGTGGGGGCTGTGTTGCCAGCCAGTGGCTGCTCCCCAGGGCTGGGTGCTTGCTGCCCCCCAGTGGTCATTCATGAATATCACTGTCCCCGCTATCACACCCCTCCCTTTCCATCTGATGCGAAACAATCCCATTCCAGGAACACCCCATTGTCCAGGTTAAACCAAACCCTGACCTTGCTTTAAGTTATAAGAGGAATCTGCCTACCAAGTTTGGTGGTCCCAGGTATATTAATATTTAGGAGGAGTTCTTGAACAAACAGACCCACAGATGGACAGACAGACACACAGACAGATAGATGCATAAACTCTCTAAAATACATAGTAGATTATAGAGCTATATTATATTAAGCTCCTTGCTATTTGCTCAGCCCCTATTTATGCAAAGGAATGCACAATATCATTATTATGCAATAATATCATAATGCATTATTATTGGGATTTCAAATGCAAAAGAAATCCAAATTCAACCTAAAATCCCAACCCCATTTTCCACAATCACTACAGTTGCACTGGGCCCATGTCAGCCACTACGATGCCTCCTTCTGCCTAGGGAGGGAACATTTCTTGGTTCTAAGGTACCACTGCAGATGAATTACCCACAAGCATTCAGGTGATGGACAAGTTGGGACTTAAGATGCTATCAGGACCTCATTCACTGTAACCTGGCACAGAGGATTTCACAGACCCAGCACTCATTTGCTCCACAGTGATTTTTTTAAATTTAAGAACCATAGAATACTAGAACAGGAAGGGTCCTCGAGAGATCATCATATCCACTCCCCTGCCGTCATGGCAGGACCAAGTACCACCTGATAGATGTTTATCTAACCTTCTCTTCAATATCTCCAGTGATAGAGATTAGACAACCTCCCTAGGCAAGTTATTCCAGTGTTTAACCACTCTGACATGTAAGAAATTTTTCCCAATGTCCTACCTAAAGCTCCCTTTCTGCAATTTAAGCCCATTGCTTCTTGTCCGATCCTCAGAGATTAAGGAGAATAATTTTTCTCCCTCCTCCTTGTAACACCCTTTTAGGTACTTGAAAGCTGCTATCATGGTGGTGCTTGGTCCTGCCATGAGGGCAGGGGACAGGACTCAATGACCTCTCAAGGTCCCTTCCAGTTCTAGTGGTTCATGATTCTATGTTCCCTCTCAGTCTTTTCCTTTCCGAACCAAACAAACCCAGTTCTTTTAGGCTTCCCTCATAGGTCATGTTTTCTAGACCTTTGATCATTTATGTTGCTCTTCTCTGGACCCTCTCCAGTTTCTCCACAACTTTCCTGAAATGTGACAATAATAATAATTGTGTTCTTTTTCATTCAAGGGGGACCAAAGTAGCCCCTCTAGTTGGAGTGTTACACTTCTGGGTTGTGCCCCTTACAATGCCTGCACATCAGAGATGGCGAATAGCCACAACCCCTGCAGAAATCTGTGGGAGCTGCACAAACTCAGGACTGTCTCAAGCTGAGCACCCAAAAACTGAGACCTGGCAAACTTGTGGCTGTGTCTGAAATTTGGACCGAATTGTCAAATTGAACTGACTCGATGTACTGCACCAGAGCCAGTCATCCTACCTACATGTGCATGGGCCTGGGAAACATAAAAATACTCACAACTTCCAGCACTAAGGGGGCTCCATCTTCTTTGCTTTATGCACATGGTCCAGGGACCTCCAGAGCTAAGAGCAGGAGCTGCTCCCTCTTGCGTTAAAGACTCTGGAATGAGTAGCTAGGAGCTGGGATAGCACTATTGTCTATGGATCTGCAGGGAGAACGAGACTTGTCACGCACATGCACCAAATATGTTTGGCATTCATGGGAGCTTCAAGCGTACACCGAAGGAAGAAACTACCCCTACAGAAGCGTTTCTCAACCTTTTTTATATAAAGTACCCCCTTTTTCAAAAAAAAAAAAAAAGGATAAGTACCCCCAGTACCTACAGTTTTCGGAAACAACATTTTTTCTACCATTGCAACACATTTGTTTAAACAACTTAATCATAGCCAGGTGGGCAATGACATTTTTGGGTGTAAAAAGTACAAAAATAATAAAGCGCTGTAAAACTTAAAAGAAAAATTCAGTTTTCTCCAAATTTCAGTTGTGTTGACATACCCCCAGACTTCTCTCGAGTCCCCCTAAGGGTTCTTGTACCACTGGTTGAGAAACACTGCCCTAGATAACACCTCTCCAAAATCATCCTAAGGAGACACGTGACACTGGGCAAAGAGCTGGAAGGAATCGACCTACAATACAATAACACGGACGAGGGACCCCTCCCAAAATCTGTTAATCTAAATCCTGGCTCTGTTTCATTAGGCCAGGGAACAGTTGTTTGAGGTACAAATACATGCACATAGTAAACAACCCCTTCAACTCCAGGGTAAAAGCTAATTTCTGAACTCTTAGGCAGTGGAGAGAATTAAAGTGAGTCTCAGTTTGTGCCTTATACTGGATCAGCACATGCATCATAACTTCTCCTCCTGCCTACTCTTTCTTCAGTAGTTTTATCCTCTCTTGTTTGATTTGGAATCTACATAATGAATGTCTAACTCCAAAGTACTCAGTATCTGGAACGCCTTACACTTAAACAACAGATTCCATTAAAACAGCGTTAGCTCAGTACTCTGGTAATTAATCTTCTCAAGAGAACTAATCATTCAAAAGGACATTTTACATCACAAAGCTACTTGGTCCTAATTGATTAATTTACAGTAATCTCTGGAATGGGGCTTTGCAGGGCTCAGGGCAGCACCTGGTTATCCTGCACAAGGGGAAAACAAGCAGCTGGCTGATGGACCGGCTAAGCCCTATCACCATGCCCTGAGAGAATGAAACTGGCAGCATGATGAACCGAGAGATAGAAATTGTTGTATTGACTTTTTAAGCAGTGCTGGAGTACTCTGTATATCCTGATTATCCATAGGGCAATTTCATATTATTAGCCACCCCATTCTGCCCTGCGGCTCCTCTCTTTTCCCTGGCACTTCTGTGGTGTTTCAAAGAAGAGTGTGCTTCTGAAATACAAACGGTATCAACCCTTGTCTCCTGGGGTAATGGTTATTTACTGGTAGACACTGCAGGACGGGAGCTGGGCTTTGTGCTGCCGTGAGCAGAGGTGCTGTGGTAATTGCAGCTTGAGTCATTCTCTCTCTACTACTTTCTCAGGCAATTTGCTCTCTTAAATTGACTTTCATGCCATTCTAAGCAGGGATAAATGTGTCGTCCCCCCCGCAATAGCAGAGAGGTATAAGTAGCCTGTTTACTCTCTATAGGGGAACTTCTTTGGGAGACAGTTTTCCCTCAGGTAGTTCCTGCTGTTGGCAGCTGTGACTATACATGTCCAGTGTGATTACGGCAGCCTTGCATACAGCAGGGCTGCCCACGCTGGCTACAAGCCTCAGCCACAATTCCACCATCTTAATTGGAATGCGTGCTTGTGGTACCAGAGGGTATGTCTACACTACCCTCCTAATTCGAAGTAGGAGGGTAATGTAGGCATTCCGCACTTGCAAATGAAGCCCGGGATTTGAATTTCCCGGGCTTCATTTGCATAAGCCGGGTGCCGCCATTTTTAAATCCCGGCTAGTTCGAACCCCGTGCCGCGCGGCTCCTCGTGGAATGAGGAGTACAGCTAGTTCGGATTAGGAAGCCTAATCCGAACTAGCTACTCCGTGCCGCGTGTAGCCGTGCGGCACGGGGTTCGAACTAGCCGGGATTTAAAAATGGCGGCGCCCGGCTTATGCAAATGAAGCCCGGGAAATTCAAATCCCGGGCTTCATTTGCAAGTGCGGTATGCCTACATTACCCCGCTTGTTCGAACTAGCGGGGTAGTGTAGACATACCCAGAGAGAGTCAGAATCAGAGGTGAAAGTCGGGCGGTGCCTCCTGATCTGCTGCTCCGGCAAAAGCTGGTTGGGGAACACTACTATGCAAAGGGGCTGGCTAGGGGCATGCTGTAGGGGATGTGTGCGTGTTCCCAGCTGGGTTAGTGAGAGGGGCTGGCAGAGGTAGCCTCTGTCTGACCACTAAGGTCTGTCCCCAGCTGCCATGCTCATGGGCAGACCCCAGGGCTTGGCTCTGGTGGCCCAACGACTGCTGTGGCAGCTTGGGCCCGAGGGCCCAGCTCAGGCTCCTGCCCCAGCAGCCTCGCCCTGACTTTGGTGGCCCACCTTGGGTTTTGGCTGTGGTAGCCCAGCTCCAGCTGCAACAGCCTGGCCAACAAGGCCCCAGTCAGGGCCCAGCTGGCTGCAGCAGCCTTTCCCTGGCCCTGATCCTGGGGCAGGCCTCGTGGTCCAGCCCCTATCTGGCTGCAGGAAGGGCTGGCAGCAACCCCCATCTCTCATCCTTCTGCGACGGAGGTAGGACAGGAGGCCATGATCCGGCCGCTGTGATCCTGGCCCGGTCCCTCATCCAATCACTGCTGCCTGGGTGCAGCAGCCTGGCCCTGGTCAGGTATGGTAACTCAGCCTCAGGGCCCCACACATACTCTGCTTCCCTGTCCCAGCCCTCTTCCTTGCTTCCTGAGGCCCTCCTACACCCCAGCCCTGACTCCTGAACCTCCCACATCCTGAGCCCCCTGCCCTAACACTCCTCCCTGAGCCCCTCATACACTCCAACCTTGACTCCTGCATCCCCCAATGTCCCCAGCCTCCTGCCCTAACTCCTGCACCCTTCCTACCAGGTAAGCACAGGCCTCTCGGTGTGCTTGGTACAGATCTTTCCTATAATTCTGCCTACCTACTGCATCAGGTGATGCTAATGGAAAATGCTGTCTTGTATGCCTCTATTTGGCAGGCTATATCTGCCATATCTGCCTGTTGAATGGAGGATGACTGCAGTTAGCTCTATTGCACCAGTAGGAACATATCTGCAAAATGCCAGGAGCACCAAGGGTTTGTCTGTTTGTCTGCCTGATCAAGAACTCTTCCTCCTAAATGCTAAGAGCTAGGACCACCACATTTGGCACACTGCTTCCTCTTGTCATAACTTAACACCACTTAAAAGTTTGGTTGTGGCAGGAAAACGGGACATGCCTGGAATGGGATTGCTTCTTATAAAACCAAACAGAAACGAGACAAAATCACCAAATCAAGTACAGTCCTCAAAATTGACATCTACTGAGTGAATGTTGAAAGACTGAATCAAGATGAGCCAGGAAAATAGAATGAACCATGAATAGGGTTGCTTCTCAAACTTTACAGAAAATAGAGATAAAACAGAAACATTTGGAAAAGAGCTCTGTTTTTGCCCAGCTAAATCAATGCTTCAGGTCTGACAAGTAGACAACAATATTATTGTAAACCAAATTGACTGTTGCCCTTTTTTGTTAAAACATAGTAAATAAGAATTTATAGGGATGAATGAAAAAATACATTTGATGGAATTCCCATTTTAAAATGACTGAAATGAACGTCATAAAAATAACTCTGGTTTTGAAAAATACAATCATTTCCATAAAGCATGTATATTAGTAAGAAGATTAATTGAGTTAAGGACCCAAGCAATGCCACGTACCTCTGCTAGTAAATGCATAATTATCTTGATTGTTAATTATACAAGTAGGTGTGGCCTTCAGCCTTCTGGAAGCTGGCTAATATGGGCCCTTCACTGGGCAAAGCCTGCTGCTGATGGAAGAAGAGTGAGAAGAAAGGCAAAGAGTGTGAAAAGGAAAGAGAAACTGGAGGAGTCAGCCGGTCTAGGAGCCTGGGTCCTGCTTTGGATCCTACAGAGGCGAGGTTCCAAGTACAAATCCTTCTGGGAGGCTAGAATGACAACCTACAAGATCCTTTTATTGCTCAGGACTCAGCTGGAGTGAAAGCAGAAAGCGGGGTGGGCAGGAAGGGGGGCTACTGATCTCACCCTAGTACCGCAGATGGAAGGGTCCAGTCTGGGTGCATTGCAGTGAATGATGAAATTAAGCCTGGTATGTAGGACACTTTGGCTCAGCATAAGTCACCGCACTGAATCCAGCAGCAGTTGCGGGGGGCTGCATGGGTAGCAGAATAATCGGGTTACCAGGCAATAGTTTAGTTTTCATCTTGCTCCTGCTCCTTGATGGCTGCTTTGGAAACCAAGGCCCCAAAGAACATTCATTGTAACTTCTGTCTCTTTTCCTGTGCCTTCTTAGCACACATCAAATGTCAGAGAGGAAAGAAAAGGGAAGAACTGTGGCCAGTGTGAAAATGCCTTTTTCACATTGGGTCAAGAAGGCTCCTTCCACAGTAGTGTGAAGAGCACAACTAGCCTGTGGAACTCATTGCCATGAGATCATTGAGACCACATGGGATTCTGAAAGGGATAATGGATAACAAAAGCATCCAGAGTAATAATAGTGAATATTATGTGAAAAACCTCTCTGCTTTTTGATACATCATTTGTTAACACTATCCAGTGAGAATTAGAATTTTTCATACAAAAGAAATTAGGGCTGTCAAGTGACTGAAAATCAATCACGATTAATCACATCATTAAACAATAATAAGACTCCAGCTGCCCCCTGGCTGTGCTTTGTGCTGCCCCTTTGAAATGCTGCGGCAGCATTTAAAAGGTACAGTGCTGCACGGAGCCCAGGGTCAGCTGGGGACTCCGGCTGATCCCAGGCTCCCACAGCGCTGCCCCTTTGAAACACCATGGAGGCGTTTCAAAGGGGCAGCACTGTGGAAACACCTGCAATTAACGTGTGTTAATAAAATTAATGCATTAATTTTGCCCTGCATTAATTACAGGCATTAACGTGCATTAATTGACAGCCTTAAAAGACATACAGGTTGAACCTCTCTAGTCCGGCATTCTCTGGTCTAGCAACATCCGTGGTCCCGCATGATTTTAGTTAGCTGAATGTCCACTTATCATGGGTGTGGCCAAGTTTCCTGTGGTCCCATAAAGGTTTACAACTACCAGTCCTGGCTCTCAGTGTTCTGTGTTGTTATTTAGCTCTAATTAACCCCTAAATGTCTTCTAAGAGCCCAGTAAGCCATGGAAGTGTTGATAATGCTGCTAGACAATATTGACCTCCCGTGGTCCAGCAAATTCTCTGGTTTGGCACCAATCAGGTCCCAAAGGTGCCAACCTAGAGAGGTTCAACCTATGCCCCCACTGCCTCATCAACTGCCACACTTCAGGAAGCCTTTGAAGTCTTCATCAGAGGCCATATAATCCGTTATGACACGTTTAAAAAGAAATGGACAGAACATAGAACTGATCTTTGCAAAGGAAACTAAGGCCTTGGATGACAGACTATGCTTCTGCCTCTTTTCCAGAGTAATTCAGAACCCCCATCAATGTAAGATGTGAAATCAAGAAACTTCCTGTCCCAAAAGGCTGAGTTTGCTTCATTCTGTTTGAAGCAAAACTATTGGGAAACTGGTGAGAGATCTGGCAAGCTATGGGGTTACGTCTACACTGGCACCCTTTTCCAGAAATGCTTAAAACGGAACAGTTTTCCATTATAAGTATTTCTGGAAAAAGCGCGTCTACATTGTCAGGATGTTTTTCTGGAAAAGTACTTTTTCCGGAAAAGCGTCCATGCCAATGTAGACACGCTTTTCCGCAAAAAAGCCCCGATCGTCATTTTCGCGATTGGGGTTTTTTTGCGGAAAACACTACTGTGCTGTCTACACTGGCCCTTTTCCGGAACAGTTTTCTGGAAAAGGACTTTTGCCCGAACGGGAGCAGCATAGTTTTTCCGGAGAAACACCGACAATTTTACATTAGATCGTCAGTGCTTTTCCGGAAATTCAAGGGGCCAGTATAGACAGCTGGCAAGTTATTCCGGAAAAGCGGCTGATTTTCCGGAATAAGTGGCCAGTGTAGACACAGCCTGGGTGTACAGGCTTAAGGAAAAAGCTATCAGAAAAAGGATTGTGGCTATTTATGATAGTAGAAATAAATGATATAGAACACTGATATTAATGAACAATTGCAACAATTTTATTCAAAACTTGATTTAGTTGAAGAAGGAATCAGTAAAGATTCCCTAGCTAACTTTTCTAATGGACTATCTTGACCACAAATCTCTGGCTCTCAGAAGGAATTGTTAGATTCCCCACTAGAAATCATGGAACTGACTCAGGTTATAAAAGAACCCTGGAAGATTGATTACCAGAGCCTCAATCCTCTGGTAAGTAGAAACGTGGCCTAAGATTTTAGCTAAAGCTTTTGCTCTATGATTGGACAACGTTCTTTCACACATGAAACACATCTCTCAGATAAGCTTCCTTCATAATAGACATGGCTCAGATTATTAGTGTCAGCTGACTGATATCATTGCCACTTCAGGCCATTATAAAGAAGACTTAGCCGTCATTTTTCAGATGCCGAAAAGGCCTTTGACCATGTAGCCTGTGTTAGCAAAATTTGGATGGGGTAATCCATTTATTGCTTGGATTAAGCTTTTATACACTCACCCGGCTTCCAGGTACCTACGAATGGCATTCATTCTGACCCATTCCACTGGAGACAGGTTCTGCTGTTCAATTTAGCTCTCAAACGGGCTCTGTGGTTTTCTAATAATGGTTAATTTACAAGCTACATCGGCTGCCATTGAAACCCCCAGCTGTAACATTGATAAGCTGCTAAAACAAAGTCCTCGTTTTTTTCAGAGACAGACTAACACAGCTAACCCTTCCAATACTTGATAAGCTGCTATGGGCCTCGTGGTCGTGGCCTTCCTGTGACTGGGTAAAGTTCCATTTAATTCCTAATGTCATCCCGATACACATTTCCAAGGCTTGCTGTAGGAACCGTTTATCAGGCCCACAGAGCTCTGTGTAGCTGATTACGTCAATTACTTTTTGGAACATGGTTTTGATCCCTATAATGCTTCACTGGATCAGTAAATAGAAAGTGCTCTCAGATAAGATTTTTTTTTTAAATATAACTCTGGCAAAATGCTGTTGTTGCTGATGAGAGAAACCACCCAGCGAGTAAGGTATGGCGCATATGACACATAACTAACCATTGGCATCATCTGCTAAATTGAAAGCCATAACGTTTGCTGTTTAAAACTAAATATTAACAGGGTATTCAGTTGCAATAACACTCTTGGGGATGCTTACTTAGCTGGATGCTGCTATCATATTAAAATAACTTGATTAAATTTTTACAATGGGAATTAAGACATGAACAGTTTTTTCCCCCCCAAAAAAAGTAATGCCACAGGGAAAAGCAAAGCTTCAAAGTCAGTGTCCCCAACAAGTGCTGCTCACTCCCTGGTTACTTATTTCAGGTGAATCAGTTGCAATCCCAAAAAAGATTCGGGAAGGGCTCCCAAGGTAGCCAAGTTTTTAAAAAAGACCACACAAATGGGAGAACGATCAGCTTACACAAAGACCTGTCAATAGGGATGGTTTAGATCAGGAGTGGGCAATAAACAGCCCACAGGCTGGATATGATTCACCAGGGTTAGCCCCTGGTAGGCCACCCGATGCTTTATTTACCTGAGCGTCTGATCGCAGCTCCCAATGGCCACATTTTGCCATTGCTGGGCAGTGGGAACTGTGGGGAGTGGTAGGCCAGTCAGTGCCTCTTCCTGCAGCTCCCATTGGCTGGGAACAGCGAATCCCAGCCAATGGGAGATAGGAGCGGCTGTGCCTGCTCTCCCTTTCGGGGTGTGTCTAGACTACAGGGTTTTGTCGACAAAAGTGGACTTTTGTCGACAAACCTATACCTGCGTCCACACTACCACTGAGTTCTGTCGACATAACGTCGACAGAACTCAGCAGTTTTGTCGACGCTGGTAAACCTCATTTTACGAGGCATAACACCTTCTGTCGACAGAGTTTCTGTCGACAGAAGGTGTTATTGCATGTAAACTGTCCTTTGCGTCTACACTACCATGTCGACAAAGCAGCTTGCTTTGTCGACAGAACTCAATGTAGTCTAGACGCTCTTTGTCAACAGAAGTTTTGTCGACAGTATCTGTCGACAAAACTTCTGTCAACAGAAGCCTGTAGTCTAGACGTACCCTCAGATGTTCAGTTTTTCATGCTGGTGGCTGTTCTACCAAATGTGGAAAGGTGGCTTTCCCCTCCTCCCCCATGGTTTGCCAGAGAGCCTGCCTCTGGCTTTTGATGTCTGGACGTGGCAGTTTCCCTGTTGTCATATTTCTCTCCTTTCTCACACCTCTTACTGCAAGCTGGATGCTGACAACTTTAGTAAGACAGGGCAAGGGTGATTGGATCCAAACTGAGCCAACATTTCCAGGCATCACAGATCTGTGGGGAAGAGAGCTGGATGGGGGGGGGGGGGGAGCACCATTCTCTGACCCTAGACACAGGGGAGCCAAGTTCTAAAATTCTCCCCCACATTACCTCAGACATTGTGTGGGCTACACTGTCCCACTTGTGACTCTACCCCTGCATGTAGCTGGTTCTCCTGAGCTGAGCTGGTTCTCCTGAGACTTTCTAATACTGCTGAAACACAACGCCCTCACACTTTCAAAGCACTTCACAAGGCTTTAGCAGATGAACTACCATTTACGTGAATGCTTAGTCACTCTCCATCAGAGCCTAATGGCTTGTCTCACAATTACCTTCCTTGTGTTTGCCCGTCTGGATCAGATTGTCCATCTCCACACCATCACAGCCCTGTAGGCTGAACTATGGGCTGGCTCCTTTCCGCAGAGGTGTGCGCACCATTCTTCTGGCCTGACTTGGGCCCCAGATTGAGAGTCAGATCTTTGTGCATTTCAATGCTCCAATTTGTTGGTCTATAAGGTGCAACAGGACTCCTCGTCGCTGTGATAGTCAAAGTGTGATGCATGAAGCCAAACAATTCCTGCTGAAAATAAAAATGACCATTTTGGACATTGGCTGCATGGTGCTAAAAAGTAGAGCTGAGCAGAAATTTTGGTCAAATAGTAAATTTTCCAAAACTGCAGTTTGCTCCAGTAAATCTGTTAGGGTATATCTACACAACCCTCCTAGTTCGAACTAGCGGGGTAATGTAGGCATACCGCACTTGCAAATGAAGCCCGGGATTTGAATTTCCCGGGCTTCATTTGCATAAGCGGGGAGCTGCCATTTTTAAAACCCCGCTCATTCGAACCCCGTGCAGCATGGCTACACGGGGCACGAACTAGGTAGTTCGAACTAGGCTTCCTAGTTCGAACTACCATTACTCCTCGAACCAGCGGGGTTTTAAAAATGGCGGCTCCCCGCTTATGCAAATGAAGCCCGGGAAATTCAAATCCCGGGCTTCATTTGCAAGTGCGGTATGCCTACATTATCCCGCTAGTTCGAACTAGGAGGGTAGTGTAGACATACCCTTAGTCTATAAGGTGTCACAGGACTCCTCGTCGCTTTTGCAGATTCAGACTAACACGGCTACCCCTCTGATACTTTGACTGTACACTCAATTGAACCAACAGAGGCTACGTCTAAACTATACCCCTCTGTCGGCAGAGGGATGTAAATTAGATGTATTGAAAGTGCAAATGAAGCCGGGATTTAAATATCCCGTGCTTCATTTGCATAAAGGCGGCTGCTGCTTTTTTTCAAAACGGGGCTTTTTGAAAAAAACTGGCAGTTTAGATGGGGCATTTTCGACAGAAATGCCCCGTTTGAAATATCCTGTATGAGGAGTACAGGATTCTCATGAGGAGTACAGGATCTTTTGAAGTGGGGCATTTCTGTCAAAAATGCCCCGTCTAAACTGCTGGGGTTTTTTGAAAAGCCCTGTTTTGAAAAGAAGCGACGGCCGCCATTATGCAAATAAAACGTGGGATATTTAAATCCCAGCTTCATTTGCACTTTCGATACATCTAATTTACATCCCTCTGCCGACAAAGGGGTGTAGTTTAGATGTAGCCAGAGAGAGAGATGGGCTCCGAACACAGATATTCTTGACAGCGTTGTTGTATCAGTGGTTATTACTGTTTACTCATATGTTTGTGTGCCAAGCCCATGAATAAAATTTTCTTGGCATCAAAAGCCTTCAAACCTCCATCAGAGCTATAAATGAAGTGCAGTCCTATCTTTCATGGGAGGAATTATTAATCTGGATCTGTAGTTAATACAACTAGACACACATCATAGGCCCAGAACTTTACATGTGAGGCACATACACATATGTTTGATAAAGATTATACAGGGACTTCCTGGTGGAGATAGTAACTCTAGCTAAGCAGGGATGGTGACCCTAGCCTCTGTTTACAAGAAGCTGGAAATGGGCGACAGGAGAGGATCACTTGTGTACACTAGGAAACTATTTCAAAATTACTAAATTTGACTTAACTCCTGATTTAACACATTTGAAATAGCGTGTCCTCACTATGGGGAAGCCTCAACATTAGTCCAAGACAGGCTCCGTTAATATAGATGCGCTACTTTGGACTTAGAGCCCCATAAAGCACTGGGGAGTAATTAGTTTGAATGACTCTGGGGAGTAGTTTTCAAAATAATAGTACCGAAGCATCCAAACTACCTCTATTTCGAAATAACTATTTTGGAATTAGTGTTATTCTTGAAGAAAAGCAGGAGTACAGATTTCAGATTAAGCAGCGTGTTATTTGTTATCTGAAGAAGTGGGCTGTGCCCACGAAAGCTCATGATACTATTTACATATTTTTGTTAGTCTCTAGGGGTATGTCTAGACTACAGGCTTTTGTCGACAGAGGCATTGCTGTCAGATACTGTCGACAAAGCCTCTGTCAACAAAGAGCGTCTAAACTACAGCCAGTTCGGTCGACAAAGCAAGCTGCTTTTTCGACAGAGTCTAGACGCTCTCTTTTGAAAAAGCACAGTGTGGATGCAATAGCGCCTTTTGTTGACAGAACTCTGTTGACAAAAGGTGTTATTCCTCGTAGAATGAGGTTTACCGCCGTCGACAAAACTGACGCATGCTGTCGACTTACTGTCGACGGAACTCGGCGGTGGTGTAGACGCAGGTATATTTTTGTCAACAAAAGTCCACTTTTGTTGATAAAACCCTGTAGTCTAGACACACCCTAAGGTGCTATAGGACCATTTTTGGTTTTTTAGTCAAAGACTAACACGGCTATCCCTCTGGAGCTTGATACTGTGGACGCTCCGCTTATAAATCCGACCTGGAGAGGTGGGGTTATTTTGAAATGAAGTCCTAGTGTAAACCAGGGCTTGATGATTCCCTGTTCTGTTCATTCCCTCTGGAGCACGTGGCATTGACCACTGTCAGAAGACAGGAAACTGGGCTAGAAAGACCTTTGGTCTGACCCAGTTCCTATGGTGCAGCGAGTTTAAGGAACGATTTCTTTCTATTAGGGCAGGGGTTAAATCTTGCTTGGGTGTGTAAAAATGAGCTCAGTGAACCCAACTCCCCCTCAAGTTTTGACCTTGCTACAAACAAAATTTCACCTCACAAGAGGGCTTAGCACAATTCAGTGAGCGTGGAAGCCTCTCTGTAGGCGAAGCCCAGGGGGTAGTGCGGACCGTGGCTGAGGAGAATTGGCAGAGATGTTTGGAAGAATGGACTAGAGTAGCAGGATGTGTTACCATAGGGTTGCCGACCTTCTGACCAAACAAAACTGAACAACTTTGCCCTGAGTTTTCTCTAAGGCCCCATCCTGCTCACTCCAGCCCCCTCCCTGGTTGCTCACTCTTCCCCACCCTCATTCACGTGCACATTTTCACCAGGCTGGAGAGGATCCCTTTTTGACTAGGCCAGGACACCTCGCAACCCTAAGAAGACTGTATTAGTCAAGTTGTTGGGGGAGGGTGTAACAATATGGCTTTTCTGTAGCCATGTTGGAAGGCCTGTGCTAGGCCTGAACCAAAGCCACCTTCTGTAGGCAGACTGAAGAGCAGCAGCCATTACTGTAAGGCCTGGAGTCACATACTCTCAGTTCTATCTAAATTGTATTAAAAAGTGTCATACCAGGCTGTGGGGGGGGGGGGGGACGGGACTTTGCCCTGATAGCTCCCCCACTGTTACCAGATAAAGAAAAAGATCCCAAGATGGGTAAAGAAAACTTAAGAAACACCATTCTGTCTGGCGAGAAACTGCTTATCAATAGAGAATGTCGTGGAATCCTCATCCTATGATCATTGTCACTACACTTTCCTATCGTTTGACTGTGTGATCTCTGTCTGGTTTGTAACTGTTTCTGTCTGCTGTGTAATTAATTTTGCTAGGTGTAAATCAATTAAGGTGGTGAGTATCATTGGTTAGATAATTTTGTTATGATTGGTTAGTAAAATGATACTAAAATAATTGGTTAAGATATAGCTAAGCAAGACTCAAGTTTCATTATATAAACTGGGGTACAAGAAGGAGAAGAAGATCAGAAGCAACAGAAAGAAGAAAAGGCTGGAAGAGGACCAGGAGGAGGGGGGAAGACCTGGAAAAGAAGAACTCATCTCTGAGACACAGCCTAAGACCAGAGAGACTGATATTGCCTGGCCAACAGGAGAAGTCTGCCTGCCTTTATCAGGATTGGTGAGCATGACACTGTGTGCTTAGCATGTGCATTCGGCTTGTTTGGGAATTGTCAATACATAGAGGATAAGGACGTTACTGTATGAGGCTCTTTCAGTGGCTAAAGATTCTGCCAACCTGTGGGTTGTTACACCTGAGCCCTAGGAATTGGGTATGGGTGGGCGTGTAAATTCACAGGGTTGCACTTTGAGCCCTAGGAACTGGGTAAAGGTGTGTGTTCCTACAGTGTGGAAGGGATACAGAAATTTGTACATGTATCAAGGGAAGAGCGGCGAGGAGTCCTGTGGCACCTTATAGACTAACTGAAGTGTAGGAGCATAAGCTTTCGTGGGCAAAGACCCACTTCGTCAGATGCATGTACATGTCTTTACCCATGAAAGCTTATGCTTCTACACTTCAGTTAGTCTATAAGGTGCCACAGGACTCCTCGCCGCTTTTGCAGATTCAGACTAACACGGCTACCCCTCTGATACTTATCAAGGGAAGGGGAGACTTGCACAGCTTTGTACCACTCTCTGACTCTAACAGGGAGTCACTCAGAGGAAGAACTGCAAGACACACGCAAATTTGCAAGGAGAGTAAATGAACCTGCGACTCTCCCTCCCTCTTTCTCCCAATGAAAAGGAATGCTCAATAAAATAGGATTGTTCATTCTCCTCTGTATCAGAAATCGGATTAAAATGCTACAGACTCTATTACAAACACACTTCCTTTAAAATAGTGCCTGAAAGGAAGGACAGTTTTTAATAGCTTCCCTCAAATGCTACATAATGATTTTCAGTTATTTAATTCTCCAAGAGGGTTGATAGCTTTCCATAAGTCAGGGTTTATTTGCTTTCTCGCGAATGTCACATATAATTCTTGTGGAAATGTTTATTTGCCTAATGCAACTTTTAGTGTCCGAGTTATTTATTCCTTCTATTTGTCAGCTAAAAAGAAAACTACCTTTAGCCTCCAGCCTGATTACTTAAAGTAATACACTAGCTCAGGCTCTTTCATCTTCTCAGTGTGACTGAAAGGCATTTACTGCTCAATAGCTTACCATAAAAATAAAGGAGGGGGGGATCTAATTTTAAAAAGTACAGTATGTTTTAATACACTTTCTATTGCACGAAAATAATCTGCAAGTTAAAACCTGACCAGAAACATCTATTTTGTTAACTGTGTGAGGATTAACTTGTGAGGAAAGAGGGATATGGGGAGTCAGAGAAATAACATATTTCTTTTTCTTGTCATGTGTAGGACAGTTGCACCCAGTAGCTCTGGCCAAGGGCAGGGTGACCCCTTTGTGTTAGACAGTGAACAACCACATAGGAAAGGACAGCCCTGGCCCTATGGAGCTCACCTTGTAACCCAGTGGTAGGCAACCTGTGGCCGCAGGCGGCCCATCGGGGTTGTGTGTGTGGCCCATGAGACATTTTGTTTACCACTGCCCATGCACAGGGTTGCCAGGTGCTTCTGGATTCCATTGAGTTAGGTTTTTTCCCCTACTGGTATTGCTAAAGTGGAATGCACACAAGGGAAAGGCACATGAAATGAGGTGCATGCGGATTGCGTGCAACAGTGACTGAGAGAACTATATGCCCCCTCTCCATTCAGCCAAAGCGCTGCTACAATTCAATTGGCACATCCTAAGTATGCAAGTGCAGAGAGCAAAACTGCCCGATCCTGAGAGACCATCTGGATTATGACAATCTCGTGGCCCCCTGAGATGAAGGAGGGACCCACATGCAGCCCCCTCACTAACCTCGGCTGCTCTAACCAGGCCAGTCAGAAAAATCAGAGGGAAAATTGAGGTCTAGAGTGGGGGAGGGACTTGCTCAGAGTCTCACTTCAGGTCAGTGGGGGAGCTGGCCCCAGATTTCTTGAGACACAGTCACTGCCCTACAGTGCAGACCATTCTTCCCCTCTGCAGCAACTACACACGTCTCTTCAAAACCTGAATTCATAAATCACAGGCTGCTTTTCAGAGGTGCTGCACCCTTTCCCCTGCTGTCGACTTCCCAGGAGCAGGAAGTTTTCAGGACCTCTGGGAAAAACATACACTTTTGTTTAGGCACCTCCAAAGAAATGAAGGGCCACATCTGCTAGTGCTGGAGATCAGCGGAGCTTTTTAACGCCCACAGATGGGATGGGAAGCAAATGTCAAGTGTGTTCACACCTGTTTGTGTGAGACCCAGTTTGTGAAAGGCCTTTGTCACGGGGGCAGTACTTACCTCACGGGAGTACCCCACATTGGGCCAAGTGCGGGTGCCTGCACTGCCTCAGTCGTTTGAAAGCCTTGTGGCTCCTCAGCCCTTTTGGCCACATCACACAGCCTCCTGTGCAGTCACAACCTCTTCTGGGGTGCACCGCTAGCAGGGGCCCATTCTGGTACCCTCTGTAGAGTCTCTCTCTGAATCCAGTCGCTCAATCTGTTTCCTCATTCAGGAAGAAACTGATGTCTCCAGAGCTTCTCCTCATAGAGACGTGTCCTGAATAGCTCCCCACTCTGAGCGCTTGTTGGTTCTGACAGCCAACCATCCCGACCTTCTCCCTTCTAGATCTGGGCTGCCACTGAGCTGCCGCTAACACTGCAGCTCCTTTCGTAGTCGCTCCTGGCTCCTTATTGGCTGGTTCCTCCACAGCCACTCTAGCCTGCTGGGAAGACTTCTCTATGGCCCTTTTATCCCTAGACCTGTCACAGTCGCAATATCCCAGCACCAATTTTCCATGTCACCCACTAGCCTGCATATTGATGAAAGTGGAAAAATGTACATCATTTCCATAATGACACACGTCTTGATAGGGCAGGAGAGGAATGAAACGTGGCAGTGGAGAGTCAAACTGGGAATTGTCCTAAATTTGCACCAGGGGGAAATGCTGTAAAGCAATGACTATTTGCTTGCAGCTGCCCCCTTTGATGTGTGTAAAATATGTGAAGCAGAATTAAAAAATCGTAGGCTACCTTGCAGATCCATGCAAGAGAAGGCTGGCTTCCCAGGAGCCGGACTAGGGAAGTTTCTGCTGGCGTGGCTGGTAGACAGAATATTTTGCACAGTTCTAGCCTAGGATATGATCCAGAACTCTATGCCAGAACTACACGTTTTCTTAGGACACCGTGAGGATGGGGAGGTGAAACTTTCCAGCAAACCCAGCTTGGGTCGGAGTCTGTCACCTTTACTCAGTGGCATGGTACTTGCTGTGTGAGGAACCCCAGGAAGGCCAGTGGCATTCAAACACATGAATCAAGCCCCAGAATAAGACCAGGAAGGAATACATGGCTACATCTGGTGTATGAGCACTGACCAGCGATGAGCAGGAATCAGAGAAAGGGGGTTTATTCAAATGCCGGGTTGCAATTTTCGCCTGTAATGACAGGAGCAGAATGTAGCGCCAAGAGCGAAGCTCCATTGCCAGCCCCTTTCCCAACTCAGGCACAAGTGGATTGCTTCCGCACAGCAGCTGAACCGTGGAATCAGCTTGTGTGTATGTGAAAGTCATCCCGGTGTAACTAGGTCAGTTCAGGGGGTGACTTTTTACCTGTCCAAGGCCTGGTGTGGATGTAGGTATGGTGATTTAGCTTCGTCCCTTCCTGTCCGGGGATAGCCAGACCTCTATGGAGTCCGTACTGCTGAACTGCACTGGCATAGCTATGGCTGTCTCGCTCAGGCCTGGGCTCACAGCAGCTCATCAAAGGATGATGAGGTGTAGGCAGGAGAAAGAAGAGGAGACTCTACTCTGGTTTATGCTGCAAGCGTCTCCACCTAGAGAAGACATAGGGTATGTCTACACTAGCTCGTTAGTTCGAGCTAGGTAGGGTAATTAGGACAACCGGAGTTGCAAATGAAGCCCAGGATTTAAATAACCCGGGCACTGCCATTTTAAAATCCCCCTTAGTCCGAACTCCGTGCCCGCGGCTACATGCGGCACGGAGTAGGTAGTTCAAATTAAAGATCCTAATTCGAGATACCATTACTCCTCATGGAACGAGGAGTAACAGTAGTTCGAATTAGGATCTCTAATTCAAACTACCTAGTCCGTGCCGCGTATATCCGCTGGCACGGAGTTTGGACTAAGGGGGATTTAAAAATGGTGGCACCCGGGAACATGCAAATGAAGCCTGGGATATTTAAATCCCGGGCTTCATTTGCAACTCTGGTTGCCCTAATGACCCTACCTAGCTCGAACTAACGAGCTAGTGTAGACATACCCATATGGCCTATGTCGGTGAGTGGCCTCCACCCAGTGAGTTCCTCCACCGCACACAAGTTCCACCAAGATGAGTCATCCCTCAGAATGGATTTTGTTTTTAAACCTGCTCCAGCTTTGGACCAGCGGATTCTACAGTTCATCAGCTGTGTGGAAGCAATCTGCTTGTGCCTGAGCCGGGAAAGGGGCTGGTAAGGGGGCTTCGCTTTTGGCGTTACATTCTGCTCCTGTCATTACAGGCGAAAATTGAAACCCGGCATTCGAATAAACCCCCCAGGCTAATCAGTCCCCGATACACAGATTTCAGTACGAAGTCTCGAGAGAAGGAATGACTGAATGTCAGAAATGATCCTTTGCCCCCGGACTTTCTGCTCCCACTGCCAGTGAATCATCCAATGCCATTAAACAACAGTGGCTTTATTATTATCAATCAATACTGTTAAAATGCACCTAAAACTTGACTGAACGCAATTAGAGCGCATCAAAGAATATTATTGCTCAAGGCGTTTCCATGACTTCTTGGTGACTGTCTTAAATCCCAGGCTCTTGCTCCTTGCTTCCAAGAGGAACTGAAGTGGTGACTAATGCTCCCTCTAATCGTGTCCCACCCATGTGCGGAATAATTTTTACATGCACTGAGGCATGTGTGAATATGCACCACCAGTAGAAACAAAACCTAACTGTGGGTGCTCTGTTAATCAGCTGGGCAGCACTGGAATCCCTCCTGCACAGCTGCACAAACACACAACTTCCAGTGAACACTGGCGGTGACTTAGAGCAGTGCCCCAGGAGACCTGGGCTCAGTTCTTGGCTGCAGCTGAGGGTCATGCAGGAAGGTGAGCTAGAAGTGATTATTCTGCAGTGGCAGGTGACAGCCCTGAATGAGATCCTGGGGACAGCAGGGATTAGGGGTAGTCATTGCTTTGCTTCACTCTTCCTCCCAGGCTTGATATGCAGAGCAGCTGAAGCCTACTCAGCCAGCTGCTCCCTCACCATAAAGTAGTCCTGAGAAAAGTTTCTCATTGTCCTCTGAGCCATTTGGGGAAGGGCCTGTCTCTTACCGTGTGATGTGGCACAATGGGGGTGTCTACACTGCAGAGGTTTTTTTTGGAAAAACAGCTGTTTTTCCACAAAACCTTGAGTTATGTCCACACTGCAATCGCGTTCTTTAAAAAAAAAAAAAAAAAAAATGAAAGAACAGAGGGGTTTTTCTGACATTGGCAAACCTCTTTCTATGAGGAAGCAGCCTTTTCCCGAAAGAGCTCTTTCAGAAAAAGGTGTGTGCGCACAGGGAAGAGGGAATTCTTTCAAAAGAAGAGGAAAGAGGAAAAAGCACAGGTGCCTTGGTGGCCACTCCGTCCATAGTAATCACAGTTGACATGCGAGATAGCGTCCATTCAGTGTGGATGCGATCTTTGAAAAAAGTAGGTCGCTTTTTCGATGCACTTTTGCTGTGTGGACACTCTCTTTCCAAAGAAGTTTTTTCGGAAGATCTCTTCCAGAAAAGCTCCTTCCGAAAGAAGCCTGCAGTCTAGACATAGCCTGGGTCTCCCTTTCCGGTGGGGTCTCTAGGCCCACAATGGACCGAAAGAACACTGTGCTTAGCTGCCAGAGTGATGGCATCATGTAAAAACCTGAACACAAGAAACACTGCGGTGGAGAGCTCCCAGGCCCTGACCTAGACTAGGGCTTTATTTCGAAATAAGCCCTCTTTGGTTGGATTAATAAGCAGAGCGTCCACAGTACCAAGCCTGTTATTTCAAATTGTGTACTCCTGCTTTCCTCGGGGAATAACACTAATTTCAAAATCGTTTTTTCGAAGTAGCAGCAGAGTGGATGCTCCAGTGTTGCTATTTTGAAATAACTCCCCAGAGTCATTTGAACTAATTACTCCTCACTGCTTCCTAGGGCTCTAAGTCCGAAGTAGCGCATCCACATTAACGGAGCCTGCCTCAGACTAATTTCGAGGCTTCCCCGTGGTGTGGACACGCTAGTTTGATTTTGTTAAATTTGGAGTTAAGTCGAAGTTAGTTATTTCAAAATGGTTTCCTAGTGTAGACATTCGCCAAGAGGCCCCAAGATTGACAGAGTGGCCACATTTAAAACCCAATTTAATCTCTTTGCTGGAATTTGCAGTCTAGCGGCTGCACAAAATAGGGGATCCCACTGTCCATGGCAGCAAAGGAGCAGGACAAAGCTCCCTCCAGCTTCCTACAGAAATGCACCCTTTTATCCCTGTTTCCCATTTGGGTGCCTCAGAAGGGATCAGCCTCTCGGAAACGGAAAGCTAAATTTAGACGTTCAGCGCTGCTGAATAAACTCAGTGCATAATGACAATTAGCATAACAATCCTTCCTGCAATTAAGTAAAAAGTGGCTCTGTCCAAGAGGAAATTATAGCGTGAGGCCCTCTCATTGTTATCTTTCAATATTGAGCCAGTGCGAGGCATCTACTTTTATACTGCTTTCCTTTTTGGATGATTGCTCCCAGAAAATGCATATTCCAGGCATAGGGAGGGATTCTTCTGTCTGTAACCTTATTCTGATGTGTTATTTGTGCATACATTAAAAACGCAGATTTGCTCACCAAGCGAGAATGAATTAGACTTTGCAAGCAAGCTGTCACCTGCGCTGAGAGGTGTGAAAAAATTATGAGCTGCATTGTAGTGGAAACCACAAATAGCATTTACTCCCTGAAGTAAACACATAAGTTTGAGCTGGGAAGTTGAAATTAAGTTTGATACAAAAATTAGATTTATTTGGTGGGCTGGGAAGGGGGAGACTGGCAAAGTATCGAGTGTCTCCCTTGAAAATCAAGCTACCCTCTTATTATTCATAAAAACAAACTCATCTTTAACCCTCTTCCCCATTACCCCAGGTATTTGTAAAACTAATTCTCCTCACCCTCCCTGCAGCTCTCTGTCCAAATCTGACTGTCCCGTCAGCTCTACTAAGCCCTGCTGAGTTCAAGGTGCTGATGTTGTCTAGTATGGAAATGGTTAGATGGGATAGTTGATGCAGGTTGGTGTATCCCACACTGTCCTTCAAACAAGAACTTGGGATCGCCAAATGAAATTAATAGGTACCAGGTTTAAAATAAACAAAAGGAAGTACTTCTTCATGCAACACACAGTCAACCTGTGGAACTCCTTGCCACAGGCTTTTGTGAAGACCAGGACTTTAACAAGCTTCAAAAAAGAGCTAGATAAATTCATGGAGGATAGGTCCATCAGGATGCATCTACACAGAGTCACTAGCTCGAAATAAGCTACGCAATTTGAGTTACATAAATTGTGTAGCTTATTTGAAGCTTATTTCAAGCTAGACTATTTTGAAATTTGGCTCTGTCTACAGGTTTAAAACTAATAAGCGAAAGTTCTTCTTCACACAGCACATAGTCAACCTGTGGAACTTCTTGCCACAGAAGGCTGTGAAGGCTAGAACTTAAAGAGAAGTTAGATAAATTCACAGAGGTTGGATCCATGGAGTGGTATTAGCCAGGGGGTAGAAATGGTGTCCCTGGCCTGTGTTTGTGAAAGGCTGGAGATGGATGGCATGAGACAAATCGCTTGGTCATTGTCTTCGGTCCATCCCCTCCAGGGTACCTGGTGTTGGCCACTGTCGGCAGACAGTCTACTGGGCTAGATGGACCTTTGGTCTGACCCAGTACAGCCATTCTTACATTCTAAGCTCAGGGCTCAGGATCGGGGGGGGTCTCACTGGACAAACTTGATTTTCATGCAAACCTACTCCTGGGTTCTCATGTGGCCTTTGGTGGCCAGGCTGGCAGCTATCCTGCCCTAGATGGCCGCATTCCTGTGCCTAGTGTGGAGGTTGTGGACATTGGAGGCCTCCCCCCAAACCTCGATGAGGTCCATGATTTCCGTACTAGTCCAGGCGGGCGCCCGCCTCTTGCGGCCCTGGGCAGGCTCCTGGGAGCCGCCAGCCTGGGCCTGGGAAGAGGCGGAGAGCTGGGTGGCAGCAGGTGGCTGGCTCATGCCGTGCCAGGTGCAGGGTCTGCTGGCTGGGTGCTGGCAGGCTTGCAACTGGCACGAGCACTGTAGCCAGACCGTGACCCTTTAAGGGCTCCAGGGCCGGGAGGGAGGCAGAAAAGTTTCCCTGGTTGTGCCCAGAGTGGCCACCAGGGCAACCTGGGGAGGGCTAGCCTCCAACTAGTTCAAATTAAGTAGCCACACAGCCCTTAATTCGAGCTACTTAATTCGAACTGGCATTAGGCCTCGTAGAATGAGGTTTACCTAGTTCGAATTAAGCGCTCCGCTAGTTCGAATTAAGTTCGAACTAGCGGTTTGCATGTATAGACGCTATGAAAGTTAATTCGAACTAACGGCTGTTAGTTCAAATTAACTTTGTAATGTAGACATACCCTCGCAGTTTCTTTGGGCTTTCCTCAATGCCACCTCCCCAGGCGACTGGCTTAATGACTCTCTCCTGCACCCAGCTGCTGCAATCACTGCCCTCCTCTGAGAAACCCAGCCAGGAATTCTCACAGTGTGAACTCCTCCTTTGGTGGCATGGCACATGGGCCCTGTGCTCCCAAGGCCTCATATTGCCATTCCTCCCCGTGGTGTATTATGACAACCGGCCAGATTTCTACAAGCACTTTACACCCTCTCTGTTCTCAATGCCGGGAGTGATAGTTTCCATGGCGGCGCCACTGGCTACTTAGCCTTTTGGTACATCTGGCCTGCTGCCTATTGGCCTAGTGGCATTTCTGCACTGAGCCTATACCCCTGGGCTATGTCTACACTGGCAGCTTCTTGCAGAAGAACTGTTTTGCACAAAAGTCTTCCACAAGAGCACGTCTACACTGCCATGTGCTTTTGCGCAAGAGATATGCTTTTGCTCTAGAGCATCCATGGCAGTGTGGACGCTCTCTTGCGCAAGAAAGCTCCGATGGCCATTTTAACCATAGGGGCTTCTTGCGCAAGAAATTCATGTGGCCTGTCTACACTGCCGTCTTGTGGAAGAGCTCTTGCGCAAGAGGGCATATTCCTCGTGGGGAGAGGAATAACTCTTCTGGAAGAAGCCCTGTTTTACAACGCTAGACTGTAAATGTACTTGCTCAAGAATGCGCGTGCAGTGTAGACAGCAGGCAAGGGTTGGTGCAAGAATGGCTGTTCTTGCGCAAGAAGCTGCCAGTGTGGACATAGCCTGGATTGCAAGGGAAAAGGTGATACAGTCGGGGAACCCTTGTGCTCTTCACCCTGGATTGGAACAGGGTGGCTTGTCATGCCAGAGGGAAGATGGGGGCAATGATGATTAGCCAGTTTCCAGTAGCTCTCAGAATGTGAGGGCACCGCACCCACGAGGGAGGCATGAATCCTGCTCAGAGGAGGTTAACTCCCCGGGGTGCATTTCTTGACCTTCCCCATCCTCTGCTTTTCCCTGCATCTCTACCCTTCCTCCTTTCTTCCAGTCTCCTCGCCCGCAGCAGCAGACAGGACTGGTTTTATGCCTAGTTTGTTTTCTGTACTATAACGCAAGCAGAACAGATGGAGAAAAGTTACCTATTTTTAGCACATTGTGCTGTGTATAGTGGTTTCCTTTGAATAAATGTGTTACGACACCCACGCATGACCCTACCGTCTGGGACTGTACAGGCCAGGGACTGCACAGGGGACCCTCACGTTCCCCTAGGAACATTTCCGGCCTGCCACCACTGGGGCTGGAGTGAAGACAGATTGAAGTGGATCTGCCAGCAAAAAGGCACATTTCCCCTCCTTCGCACCCCGCATTTTATAATTTTCAGGAGTGCTCGTTCCTGTCTGTTTTCTGCAAATACTATTTCCACTGCGGGGGGGGGGGGGGGGGGGGGAGGCACAATAGGAGCACTTCCACTTTGAGCAAATGTGGTAAAACTGCCATCTTGTTCCAGAGAGAGGGAAAAAAAACCCTCTTTTTTGCTAGAGGAAATAGCAACATTTTGGTCCTGGATTAGATTAAAGAAAATCTATTTTCACTAGCAGAGCCTGAGTTTTGCAAAGCTCCACACTGCTGCTCTCTGCACGCTTTCTGCAGGGCGAAGCCTTTGTCCCTGTGCGAAACAAAGGAGTGCTGTTTTGTCCACACTGCACAGTTTTGTTACCAAAATCTTCCTTTTGGTGACAAAACAGTGAGAGCAGTTCACACTGCAACATGACTTTTGTTGGGAAAAAAGCCCAGTTTCGGTGACAAAAAACTTCCACCCCTGTGGACTTTTCCTTCCTCTCCTTGTCTTTTTAGGCTATGTCTACACTACACTTCTTTTTCAGAAAAAGGTACACAAATTCTGCTCTGCAATTTGCAGACCTTTTTCCAGTTCTTTTTTTGGAAGAGGCTTTTCCAAAATTTGGCCCATCTACATACACTGGGCCAAATTTCAGAAAAAATCTCCTCTTTCAGAAGAGCCCTTCTTCCTCATGAAATGAGGTTTACAGGGCTTCGAAAAAAGTGTGTCTGGTCTTCCAAAAAAATTTTCGGAACAGCAGACACATTCCCTGGATGTGGCGGAGTGTTTCCAGGATACCCCGGTATTCCAGAAAAATTCCATAGTGTAGACATAGCTGCAAAGAGCCAGTGTAGACTGTACTGTTTGTTTTCTCGAGAGAACTGGCTTCCACCAGTATCCTACAATGCCTGCCCTGATCCCATTGCTCAGTGTTTTGATCTCTGCTGCCCTGCAAGCACGTGCCCCTCCCCTTTCAAAGCTCCAGGGAGTGTCTGTCAGCTGAGTGAGCTGTTTGGGGAACAAATGAAGAGCAAATCATTGGAATGCTGCTATTCTACCCTGTACTAGGAACACAATAGGCTGCTGCTACAGGGGGTGGGGGATAAACACCGCGCAGCTTTGACTATCCTTAGGAAGAGGAGCTCTCAGAGCTACTCACCTCCTCCTTCCTACAATATTGCATTGTGGGATACATACCCACTGTGCACTGTTCACATTGTCAATGGTAGTGCCTCCAGTGTGGACATGATCTGTCAATAGAAGGGAGCAAGTGCGAACCCCCTCTGGAGATTTGTGGTTTGTTGACTTTTGAGTGTTGACATAAGTTTTGTCAACAAAACTTGATAGTGTAGTTTTACCCTACTTCCCTTAACTTTCTTGCTGTGTGTCTATGTCTTTGCAGTTACATATCAAGTTTCTTGCTACATTATTATCTATGCCAATATATACAGCAATGCAGATACCATCAAGAGTAATTTGGGAATCTGTGGATCCAGAATCTTCTTATCTCCCTTGATGTCCCAAGTGTGCTGCAGTGACAAATATGCATGGGCACAAGTGTGTGGGGAGAGTCACCATTTCCACAGCACCCCAAATCCCTTGGTCTTTGTTTGCTGCAGTTGTGGTACGTATGGTCTTGTCTTGCCTGTGCAAATGGAGGCAAACCGTGTTGTAATCATGGTAAAGGAAGCTTGATCTCTTCAGGGGAGTGTCTGTGAGTAATGTGGTTCCTCCCCCACACTATTCACTGTCGCACAGATAATAACTGAGTGCGCCTCAAGGGCTGTGTTTGCTACGGAGCACTAGTAAGCCCCCATGTGCATGATAAATGGCAAACACACCTGGGTTGGGAAGCAGTATTGTAAGCAACTCTCTGGCTTAGGGGAAGTTGTGGTGCAGATGAACCATTCGTGGCTTCTGAAGCTGGATCCAAAGCCCATGTAAGCCAATGGGAATATTTCCATCCACTTCAGTAGACCGTAAAGGAGGCCCACTGCAAACAGCTTATGTAACATGCCCGGTGAGCGTGAGGTGTCTCCCCCTGGTGGCTCATGTCCTCTCCACCTTGCCTGGTTGAGGCTACGTTTACACTGCAGCACTATTTCGGGATGCTAGAGCTATCCTGAAATAGCTGTTCTGCATCTTTTGAGCATGCCCTTTATAATGGGCTCACTATTCCAATGTCCCTGTAAAGCTCATTCCACAAGGAGTAAAGGACATTTTGGAATAGCGAGTTATTGCACCAAATGAGCTACTTCGAAAGAAGATTGAAATAAGTGATGCAATTTGCGTCACTCAAATTGCATCTCTTATTTCAACCTACAGTGCAGTGTAGATGACTGGTGCTGTCTACAGAGCACTTATTGCAAAATAAATTGCTATTCTGAAACGGCCCTTACTCCTCATGGAATGAGGTTTACGGGGACATCGGAATAGTGAGCCCATTATAATTTCATAATAACAGGAGCACTCAGAAGACATGGAATAGCTATTTTGGGATACCTCTGGATTCCAAAATAGCGCTGCAGTGTAGACATAGCCTAAGTGTCCTCAGAGAGGAGAAACACCTGCTACTTCTCACAGCTAGCACAGTTGTTTATTCGTCACAAAGGGGAAGAGGTGCGTATACTCTCCTCATGGACCTGAAGGTCCAGAATCTGTTCCTACAATTGTCTCTTCCAAATGCACCTGCGGCCAAACATTGCCATGGCAACCCTTTGAGAGTTCAGGGCATGGCTGCCCTTCCTGAATGCTGGAGCCCTAGAAGGGCCCTGGGATCCAGGTTCAAGGTGATGTGATGTGACGTAAAAAGTAGGATGCAACGCCACAATTGAAATGGGAAAGACCCATCTATTCATGTAGAAGCCATGGAGAGGGGGTTGAGAGGCTCCCCATCTGGGCTCCCCATACTGGCCCTGAAAGTGCTGAATTGGGCCAAGTGGGCCCAAGCAGTTAGGCTGCACTCAGGGAGAATAAAGCCTGGGAGGAAAGTCCTGGTTAGGAGAATTTAATTGGTGTGGGAATGGTGGGAGGGGACTTAGATGAAGATAGGAAATGGGAAGCAGAGAGCAGGCATGGAGGAATCTGCGCTCACGCCCAGGGAGGAGGACAGTGTGTCTGGGTATATAGAGTCAAGTAGCCCAGGCTTACTCCCCGGGAGGAGGGAGTTGAGAGGCTGGAGATCCAGGTGGGGAGGAAGAGGCTCACGGCAAGTCATCAGGCTGAAGGAGGGAACTACACTTTGGCTGCTGTTTAGAGGTGGAGTAGAGGGTGGGGTAGAGGTTTCCCTACCAGCCATGGAGAGGATGGCACCTGGGACAGTGAATGGAAGGACTGTCTGAGGCTGCTGATGAGCAGAGTTTTTCCCAGAAGGGGAAACCACAGTGACCTGGCTGGAGGGCCACGTCATGAAGAGGATGCTGTACACAAGAACATAAGAACAATTATACTGGGTTAGATCAAAGGTCCATCTAGTCCAGCATCCTGTCTTCTCACAGTGGCCAATGCCAGATGCCCCAGAGGGAGTGAACCAAAACAGGGAATCATCAAGTGATCTCTCCCCTGTCATCCATTTCCAGCCCCTAAAATACAGAGGCAAGGGATACCATCCCTACCCATTCTGGCTAGCAAGTATTAATGGACCTATCCTCCATGAATTTATCTAGTTCTTTTTTGAAGTCCTGGTCTTCACAATATCCTCTGGCAAGGAGTTCCACAGGTTGACTGTGTGCTGTGGGAAGAAAAACTTCATTTTGTTTGTTTTAAACCTGCTACCTATTAATTTCATTTGATGACCCCCTAGTTCTTATATTATGGTTCATGGAGTGAAAGAAGACTGAAAAAGGAGAAAGAGACAGAGTAAAAACCCAGGAGAGGTTGTCAGCCATGCAGAGTTAATCCCCAGAATGGCCAGGGGTGGATGCTACCTATGGTGAGTAAAGCACCCAAGCTGGAAGGGCAGAGATCTGAGTTAGCCGGTGAAAGAAGGCTGGACAAAAGGAGAAGGAAAATTCTGCTTTTCCTAACTGACTTCCCAATGCAGTGGAGCATTGCGAGGAACTTTCTTTATATTTTGTATTTATGCAGACACTGTGCAATGAATGAGGTAACTCTACAGTATATAGGGAAAGGGAAATCAGGTAAGGAAAGTGTCTTATTGTTTCTTACCCATGGTGTAAGAAAACAAAACCACTCTTATCTCCCTCATTATTTTGATTTCAAATATCTCTCTGCAGCTGGTCACAAAAAGACACTTAAAATTATTTAAAAAATACGAAGATGCCTTTTTTCATTCTTTAACCATGCAAAGAGCAAATGATTGCAAATGTCATAGCGTTGCTATAATAGCAAAATTGCTAGAATCAATCAAACCAGGAGCAAATGTGTGTATCGAGGAGTGATTTGACGGCAAGTTAAATGGAAAGCAGAATTATTTTAAAAAAACTGTAAAAAAAAGAAGCCTTTTTCTACTAACACACAACGAGTGTGTATGTGTGTGTGTTCTGAAGTCCATAGAAGCCTAGATCCTAAACTGCTGAGGATTGTGTCATTTAGGCCTTGTCTTCACTGGCACGTTTTGTGGCCAAAAACTGTCTTTTGGTGACAAAACAGTGAGAATATTTATACTGCTATGCGACTTTTGTCAGGAAAAACACCCAGTTTTGGTGACAAAAAACTTCCACCCCTGGGAGAGACTTTTGTCTTTTCCCTTCCCTTTATTGTTGACAAAGTGCCAATGTGGACTCTTCTGTTTATTTTGTCCAGATAACTGGCTTCTGCCAGTATCCCACAATACCTGCCCTGATGGCTCTGTTCAGCATTCTGTGATCTCTGCTGCCCTGCCGGTATGTGCCCCTCTTCTTTCAAAGCTCCGGGAAGTATCTGACAGCTGAGTGAGCTGTTCCATTTGGCGACCAAACAGAGAGCAAATCATTAGAATGCTCCTCTTCTGTCCTGCTAGGAACACAGCTGCAGGCAGACTGCTGCTGCAGGGGAAGGGCTGGAGAGACTGCTGTTCTGCTTTGACATTCCTCAGCACGGAGAGCTCACAGAGCTACGAGGGAATCCCAAGAAGCACAGGGATCACGTCAGCCTTCCGACCATACTGCACTGTGGGATGCTTACCCACAATGCTTTGCTTTGTTGTCAAGGTGCTAGCCATGTGGCCATGAAATGTTGACAATGGGAGACAGAAAAACTCGTTTGACCGGTTTTCACTTTTGGTGACTTTTTGCATGTGGACAGCACCTTCCCAGTGTAGACACAGCCTTAGAAAAGTACAGCTAGAATCACAGCAGAGACAGAAACGAAGGGGAGGAGAATTGCATGCTCAGAGGCCTTGAAAATCACATGATAAAAAATAAGCCCCAGAGAGCTTTCAGCCTGTGGAGATTGGCGAGAGAATACACACTGCCATCCTCATAACCCACTGCATGAAGGTCTGGTTGGAAATAAACTGACTTACACACATTTTCCATGTTACGTAGGCTACACTGGATTCTGTTAATACAGCGAGAACAAGGGGAAGTTTCGAAGAAGAAAAATGCCAACAAATCCACTCCACCCTGAGATCTGGCCAACAAAAATGCCACCTTCTTGTCTGTGTGATGTATGGAAAAGGCCTAGTGGCTTTGAGAGAGATTAAACTAATAAGGCTCTCTAGAAATGTAATAGCAATTACTCCAAAAGCCTATTGAATTTGATAGGGTGAAAACCCTTCTGTAGTTTTTTTATCCTTTAGATTTCTAATGGAGGAATAGAATTCTCTAGCCGGGCCATTAGGATGGATATAAATACATCAAAACCAGTAGAAAAGTTATAATTATCTTTCAATTCCATGGGGCTGATCCATAAGGTGGGGAGATGAGGGATGTGTGTGTCTCAGCCAGAGCTTCTTAAATGAGATGTGCATTTAGCACTCCCACCTGCACTATAATTCCTCCACCAACTGACATGAAGTTGTCTGTTTATCAATCACATCCAAGCATGTTCTAACCTCATCTGGAGGACAGGTGCCTGGTTTGTACCTGGTGCATCTTGTCTGCTTTTCCTCTAATGACAGCCAGGCAGGCATGTTCCAGAATTCCCTCCCCTGGAGGGTGTGATGCAGTGAGGAAAATGCAGGATTATTTTATGAATACTGTGTGTGACTCAGTTTCCCTGTTCAGTAGCATACTGCTGCTTGACTGAGTGTTTGGCTCTAACTCACAGGAGGATGCAAAACGGGTTATTATGGAGCCAAATAGGAAAAGGAAACCAATGAAACAGATAAGACAGCCTTATAAACCCAGCTCCTGGGACCAAGCCTATTCAACATATTCTTAAATGATCTGCAGAAAAGGGTGAACAGTGAGGTGGCAACATTTGCAGATGATACTAAACTGATCAAGTTAAGTCCAAAGCAGACGGTGCAGAGTTTCAAAAGGATCTCACAAAACTGGGGCTATGTTTACACTATGTCTGCAATTTGCATAGCTTTTTCCAATTGCTTTTCTGGAAGAGGCTCTTCCGAAATTTGGCCCCTTGTAGATGGGGCCAAATGATGGAAAAGCCTCCTCTTTTGGAGGAGCCCTTATTTCTCGTCGAACGCATTTGCTTTTCCACAAAAAAAAGCAGTGTAGACTGCCTATGAGGCTGGGCAAGAAATTGGCAGATCAATTTTAATGTTGATAAATGCAAAGTAATGCATAGTGGAAAATATAACCTCAACTATATGTGTACAATGATGTGGCTTAATTTAACTCATTCCACTCAAGAGGGGGATCTTGGCATCATTGTGGATAATTCTCTGAAAACATCTACTCAGTGTGCTGCAGCAGTCAAAAAAGCAAACAGGATGTTAGGAATCATTAAGAAAGGGATAGAGAATAAGACAGAGAATATCTTCTTGCCTCCATGTAAATCCATAGTATGCCCATATCTCAAATACTGTGTGTAGATATGGTTACCTTATCTCAAAAAAGATATTTGGCATTGGAAAAAGTTCAGAAAAGGGCAATAAAAAATTATTATGGGTATGGAACTGCTGCCCTATGAAGAGAGATTAATAAGACTGGGACTTTTCTGCTTGGAAAAGAAACAACTAAGGGGGGATAGAATAGAGGTCTATAAATCATGACTGGTGTGGAGAAAGTAAATAAGGAAAAGTTATTTACTTGTTCCCATAACACAAGAATGAGAGGTCACCAAATGAAATTAATAGGTAGAAGTTTTAAAGCAAACAAAAAGGCACATTGTGAAGGCCACTTTAAGGGTGCGTCTACACAGCAGGGCGTAACTTGAAACAAGCTATGCAAACTGAGCTACTTCAATTGCATAGCTTATTTCAAAATTGGGAGCATCTACACAGCCCTTATTTCGAAACAGAGCACTCTTCCCCCGACTTCCCTTACTCCTCATACAATGAGGGTTATAGGAGTCAGAGTAAGCAGTCCTCCAGCTTGACAGGATTTCGACATTATTTCAAAATTACGCTAGTTATTTCAACATGTTGCTTTATAGATATACCCTAAGGCTGTGTCTACATTGGCCCCTATTCCGTAATAGGGATGCTAATGTAGCACTTTGGAATAGGCAAATCCACGGGGGATTTAAATATCCCCCGCGGCATTTGCATTAACATGGCTGCCGCTTTTTTCCGGCTTGTAGATAAGCCGGAGAAAAGCGCCAGTCTGGACGCGATCCTCCGGAAAATAAGCTCTTTTCCGGAGGATCTCTTATTCCTACTTGAATGGACTTTTGGTTTGATCCATAATGGCAGTATTTATGGTCTTTATGTCCCCGGCTCCCACCCACAGATGGGAAATAACCAAAACCCAACTGAGGTATAGAGATAGAAGTTGAAGCTAAGTAAGAGACCATGTGTGTAGGTCTCTTTGTCTATGTCTACACCCGTGGCTTCTTGCAAGAGAAATAAGCAAAAATGAGGCTAAGCGTGGAATATTGCCGAACCTCATTTGCATACCTAATGAACTGCCATTTTTGCCGAAGAGGCTCTTGCGCCAGAAGGTGCTGTCTACACTGCCCCTTCTGGCGCAAGAAAAACCCTCTTACGCAATGCCGTTATTCCTGAAAATAATCGGCGTAGCGGCATTGCACAAGAGAGTTTTTCTTGCGCAAGAAGGGGCAGTGTAGACAGCTCCTTCTGGTGCAAGAGCCTCTTCTGCATAGATGGCAGTTCATTAGGTATGCAAATGAGGCTTGGCAATATTCTATGCTTAGCCTCATTTGCATATTTCTGGCACAAGAAGCCGCGAGTGTAGACATAGCCTTTGGCTCTTTTGAGTCCAGCTGTGTGAGCATTGTGAACTTTTTGAGCAAAATAGATTGTGCTGTACTTGGAAGAAGCTGTTTCTGCTTCTTTGCACTTCTGGGTGCCACGCTCACTGGCCTGTTGAATAACGTGGCTGGCAACCAAGATGGAAGCCAGAAACCCAGTTGAAGAGTAGCTGGAGGACTGAAGAGAGGCCCAGTGAAGCAGTCTGCCCAGGGACCATGAGAGAGGGCAGGGCAAGAGTGTTCTCAGTCACTGGACATTTCACGGGAACCCTCCAAAAACATGCTGATGTCTATGAGAGATCGTTTTGTTGTGTTGGAGGTTTGTGCAGACACCGGCAGGACAAATCTTCTCAAAAAGAGAGCAGCAAGGAGAATGGGAGAGTGGGAATTCATGCAGCAATAATTGCTTGGACAGAGTGGGATCCATCTCTGTGTAGAGGGGTCATCAGCCACTTGTAGGCATAAATAAGACTTAACTGGGGATGCTGGCTTTCCATGCAGAGGTTAGTTTCACCCTTAGGAAGTTTAACAGGGATGTCAGAAATATCCCACATGGCAAGTAAGATATACAGTTGGATTATTCACTCGGCCACACACCTGGCTCTTCAAAGACCAACAGAACCAACCTATTACAGTGTAAGTGGCCTGCATTCTTTGGGGTGGGAGAGTTCTAGATGCCATAACTATTTTAAAACATTGCCTTGCAAATGGGGGGAGGGGAGGAGAAGGAAGCTGCAGATTGGCAGAGGGGGCTGCTGTGTAATTAAACATTAAAAACCACAATTATACTTTCCCTATTGAAAACAGGCACTTAGAAGATCACAGCCCTGAAAATGCTTCAGGAGTAATGGCAACTACTTATTAAAGCAGACAAAGAAAACACTGATTCTATTTTGTCCGGTAGTCAACTGTCCTAGTGTTAAAGTTAGTTAGAAATGCTGGTAGAGTAATCAGGAAATTAGAGGGACTTTAAATTTAGCTCGAATGATTTTACATCTGTTGCAAAAGGGCTGAGCTAAATATAAACAGAAAAGAAAGGAAAATCTCCTACATTAATTATCTAAGGAATAAGAAGTCTTAAAAATTGTCTTTGGACTTTATTGTGTAATATTGTTATTAAATAATTCTCTTCTCTTCTAACAACGAGGAGTTCAGAACAGGTCTCTTTTCACTCTAACTTTTTGTTTTGCTAAAGATAATGTATTTAAGCTGGCGACCTGAGTTTTTATACAGCACAATTATTATGGTTCCTAATCAGTGAGATGTAAATAACTGCACCATTTCTTCGCTTCCTGCAAACAGCCAGTTCATCTTGTAAAAATGTCTCCAAACCCACAAGTGGTTGCTGATGGTGTTCATAGAAATCAAACCCACACACTGTCCAGCCCTCTGCTACTTGGCTGATTTTATCCAGGGGGTGAGGCTTCTGCTCAGACTTGCTGCTTGCATTTGTCAGCAGGCTATCTGAGAAACAGAGAAAGACCTGAAGGTTAATATTCTGCAGGTGTGTCATCAAGGCAAAGGGAGATTTTTCAGTTGTAGGATTGCCTTGATTAAGTTAAATACTACATCATGTGCCTGGAATTCTAAACAAGGAAAGGCCCTGATGAACTTTTTCAGATAAATGAACACAAGTCACAAAACAGAACAGGAGAGAAAGTGAAATCACCTTGAAAGAATTCGTGCAACCTGGGTAGAAGTTCATGTCTCAGGGCACAGGCAAGTTTGCAGGCTAGGTACCAGTGCTTCGGTTCAGAGAAGTGTTTAAACATGGGCTTAACTTTAAGGCCAGCTGACTCCAATGGGACTGCCCAGGGGGAGAAAGATAGCACCATCTGAAATGCTGTGCCATGTTGGAGCCCTAGTGCATGGCCCGAGTTCAGGTTCCTGATGAAGCCAATGGAACTTTGCCATTGATCAACACTATTGCCTTAAACCAAGAGCCTCTAAAAAAGCAATTCTAGTAATCTCTTCTCCCAGAGGTGAAGCAGGTTGCAGATCATAAAATCATAGAACAGTAGAACTTGAAGGGACCTGGAGAGGTCATCAGGTCCAGTTCCCTGCCCTCATGGCAGGACCAAGCACCATCTAGATTATCCCTGACAGATGTTTATTTAACCTGCTTTCAAAAATCTCCAATGATGGAGATTTCACAACCTCCCCAGGCAATGTATTTCAGTGTCTAACCACCCTGAAAGTTAGGAAGTTTTTCCTAATGTCCAACCTAAACCTCCCTTGTTGCAATTTAAGCCCATTGCTTCTTGGGGATAACAGTTTTCAAGCATCTAAAAGGGAGGGAGGAGAAAAATTATTCTTGTTAATCTCTCATGACAGGACAAGAAGCAATGGGTTTAACTTGCAGTAAAGGAAGTTTAGGTTGGACATTGGGGAAAACTTCCTCACTGTCAGGGTGGTTAAACACTGGAGGTTAATAATCTGCTAGGGAGGTTGTGGAATCTTCATCACTGGAGATTTTTGAGAGCAGGTTAAACAAACATCCGACGGGGATGATCTAGATGGTGCTTGGTCCTGCCGTGAGGGCAGGGGACTGGACTAGATGAACTCTCAGGGTGCATCTACACAGCACCCTTACATTGAAATAAGCTACACAATTTGCGCTGCGTGAATTGCGTAGCTTATTTCAATGTTATTTTGAAATAGCTTATTTCAAAACATCCCTTATCCCTCACGCAATGAGTTCTACAAACGTCGGAATAGCAAGCCTGTTATATTTCGGGAGATATCCCAAAATAGCTCCACTGTGTAGATGTAGCCCCACAGTCCCTTCTAGATCTAGTATTCTCTGATACCCCAGGTGAAAGGGGGAAGCAGTGCATCTGGCTTTCAACAGGTGTCCTATCATTTTGCTCAGCACCCCCCTGTGAATAAAGTAATATATTTGCTTTTGAAATCTATAGGTTTAAAAAAGGCCTGTATGGATTTTCTATTTCCTTTGCAAGTCAGAAGGGAGATTACACACTCATTTCTCAAGCGCCGAAGAGCCATGCACAAAAGCCTTAACAACGGCTATTGTCAGGGGGGAAAAAATCCCCCATCCATCTTCGATCAGCGTCAGTGGAGCCCTTTGAAATCTGTGATTGCGCTCTTGTGCACTGAGGAGTGCATGATAATGGGGGCCAGAATTAGGGACTAACGCAAGAGCTGAACATTTCATTTGGAAGAAAATACAAGATGTTACCTGTAAATAGCACAGAGCTATTCTCACCGCATTGACAACCTCTTGGTCACAGACATTTATCCATGCTCTGTCCAGGGCTGGATAATTCATAAGAGCCACCCTTACCCTGGGCTAAGCAAAAGCAGCTTACAGCTATGTGCTTTTTAAAGAAAAAGAGGATTTTTGTGGTGAAGCCATTGAATAGGGTTCAGAGGGGCCTAGATTCTCTTCCTTGCTCTGCATGATCTTGGGCAAATCACTCAGGGTATGTCTACACTACCCCGCTAGTTCAAACTAGCGGGGTAATGTAGGCATACCACAATTGCAAATGAAGCCCGGGATTTGAATTTCCCGGGCTTCATTTGCATAAGCGGGGCGCTGCCATTTTTAAATCCCCGCTGGTTCGAACCCCGTGCCGCGTGTAGCCGCGCGGCACGGGGTTCGAACCAGCGGGGATTTAAAAATGGCGGCGCCCCGCTTATGCAAATGAAGCCCGGGAAATTCAAATCCCGGGCTTCATTTGCAATTGCGGTATGCCTACATTACCCTCCTATTTCAAAATAGGATGGTAGTGTAGACATACCCACGGGGTATGTCTACACTTGCAGGCTATTTCGGAATAGGGCTGCAAATGTAGGCATTCGGAATTACAAACCAAGCCCAGGATTTAAATATCCCACGCTTGATTTGCATCTTCCCGGCCAGGCACCATTTTTTAAAATTTACAAGCCCGGAATAACTTCCCGCGTTTACATGCGGCAGTGAAACGGGCGTTCGAAATAAAGCCCTATTTCGAAGTACCTGTTATTCCTCCTGCAATGAGGCTTAACAGGTAGTTCGAAATAGGGCTTTATTCCGAATGCCCGTTTCACTGCCACATGTAGATGCGGGCAGTTATTCCGGGCTTGTAAATTTCAAAAAAAAAAAAAATGGCACCTCACCGGGAAGATGCAAATCAAGCGCGGGATATTTAAATCCCGGGCTTGATTTGCAATTCCGAATGCCTACATTTGCAGCCCTATTCCAAAATAGGCTGCAAGTGTAGACATACCCTTAGTCAGTGCCACAGTGCCCCTTGTCGTGAAGTGACCCAAGGGGTCGTGAAGTGAAATTCCTTAATGTTTGTGCATTGATCAGATCCAAGAGTGATGGGTACTTGGATAGTGAGAGAGCCCCTAGCTAGACCAAATAAATCAGTCCTGAATCATGCCATTCTTTGTGCTTTTATACAGCATCTCTGCATCCTCCATGAGTTGAAGGGTTAGGTCTGGCTGAAGGTGGGCAGATCAGATCAGATCAGAGTGATTTGGAACGTCACTCACAATTCATCCGCAATCATTTTTGAGGACTGGAAATGTTCCGCAAAACTTTAAAAAACTGATCCCTAGAGCAACTCATGGCTCACGTCCGGGTGTGAGCTGTTGTCTCTAACCTGCCCGGGGCGCTGTGTGGGTGGAGATCTGGAATAAACCCGCACTTGACTTGTCCATCTTGTAGCTGTGTTAATACTTCAGCAAACCCATTTTGCTAAATTGCTTGCGACACCTACTAAAGGCTGTGGCTGTGAGCCATCTCCTACTGAAATCTCCCCATTGAGTTCAGTGGGAATTGGAACATGCCCTTTTTGCAGCAATGACAATATTTTCTCTGGAAAAGAGGCAAGAAGGAGCCCACCACTTTGGCTATGTCTAGACTGCAAGCCTCTTTCGAAAGAGGCTTTTTCGAAAGATACTTTCGAAAAAGCCTCTTTCGAAAAAGAGCGTCTAGACTGCAAGTGGTACTTTTGAAAAAGCAAGCCGCTTTTTCGAAAGAGAGCACCCAGGCAGTCTGGATGCTCTCTTTCGAAAAACCCCTGTTTGCATTCAAGAATGCCTTTTTTCGAAAGAGCACTTTCGAAAAAAGGCGTTCTTCCTCGTAAAATGAGGTTTTCCGCTGTCGAAAGAAAAGCCGCGTTCTTTCGATTTAATTTCGAAAGAACGCGGCTGCAGTCTAGACGCAGGTGAAGTTTTTTTCGAAAAAAGGCTACTTTTTTCTGGAAAAAACCCCTGAGTCTGGACACAGCCATAGAGAAGGATGTGTCAGAAATCCAAAAATGTTGAGGCTTTGTGCGTACTGTGTGAAAACCTACAATGATCAAAGCACAGGCTACAATGCCAAATTAGAAACAGACGGCCTGCTTTTCTCTTCTACTCTGCCATAGCAAATGATTCCAGTGGAGTTATTCCTGCTTTACATGGGAGTAAGTGAGAACAGATTCATGGCTGCCGTTGATTTCTATGGAGCTACATTGGTTTACACCAGCTGAGGATCTGACCTAGAATTGCAGATATGGCCCATTGAATATAAATCTAACATTGACTGAGTCTAGGAGCTCTGAAAAATTCTTTCTTCTACCCTTTTTGGGCTGGAGATTCTTAGATGTGCCTGTTTTCTGTTTCCAGATAGCTGCACTAATGCAAAGGTCATGAGTAGTCCTTAGAGACTAACAAATATGTGGTATCATGAGCTTTCGTGGGCAAAACCCACTTCCTCAGATGAGCAGAGTGGGAAATATAAAGGTGATTGCTTTATCTAGATCTTCTCTGTTAATGGCCCATTCATTAGTTAGTAAGTTGCAGCATGCCTCTCATCCTGCAGAAACGGCACATCGCATTTGCATTAAAGCTGAATTCATTCTTTGCTGTTAGTACTGAAAGATTTCATGATTGGCTACTTATTTTAAAATATTTATTTTTATTGTCAGTCTTATAAAACTAGCTAAATAAGGAAGCATTCACTAACGGGACACTTGGTATTAATCATATCACGCCGTACATTGGCAATAGCAATATAAACAAAGTGTGGGATATGATGTAATATATAACAATTTATTTCTGCACAATGACCTTCATGACTCACTCCTGAGTTATAACAAAAGACAGGACTATGCAGCACTTTAAAGACTAACAAGATGGTTTATTCGGTGATGAGTTTTCGTGTGCCACGAAAGCTCATCACCGAATAAACCATCTTGTTAGTCTTTAAAGTGCTGCATAGTCCTGTCTTTTGTTTCAGCTAGACCAGAATAATACGGCTTCAGCTCTATTACTGTCCTGAGTTATAGAATGGGCTCATTCCTTTCAATGGAGAAAATACATTTTTGGTGGCGTCAGAGCATGACCACCTATGCTTGCTGGTGGCCCTGCTGACAATTTCCCCCAAAATATTTAGGAAAAACAAATAAAGCTGCATAAACACGTGTCTAAATCGTTGTCTTTTTGCAGACTTAATAATGAAAATAATGTTCTTTACTGGACCTAAACATAATAGAAACACAAATATGGTGCTTTGTATGTTCTTTGTTGTTTCTTTTGCTTTTTGGGGTTGCTTTTCTCTTTAAGACTTGTTAGCTAGTAAGGCTGCAGCAGTGAGAAGTGACATTAACCAACACAGGCTACGTCCATACTAGTTTATGTGTAGGGACTGATGCTGCGGCAGTCAATCTTCTGGTGATCGATTTAGCAGGTCTAGTAAAGACCCACTGTAAGAGGTCTCACTCAGTCCTGAGCCTCTGCCCAGTGCTTGGGCCTGTACTTCCTAGCCCGGTGGCCCCTTTAAGACCAGGGGCCTGAAGGCTGGCAGCCAAACAAACAATTCTTAGGATTGCCAAGTGTCCGGTATTGACTCCGACAGTCCGGTTTTGTCGCCGGTAAAAATTTTTTTTTACCTGTCCAGTAAAAAAAAATTAGAAAATACCAGGCACTTAAAATGTCTGGTATTTTCTGTTTTTTTTCCCTCTGCCAGGAGGAGAAAATACCGTACACCTGGCAACCCTATGCACACTCAGCAACTGGGCCCAGCCCCCAGCTGCCCCTGCAGGGCACCCTGGACGCCCTGCCAGGCCCCCCCTGGACTTTCTCCATCCCTGCTTACCTGTGTCTGGAACAGAAAAACAAAATGGCCACCAGCAAAAAAGCCTCTTCTTAAAGGGGCCATCCTGATTTTTTATTTATTTATTTATTTTTAATAACTACTGTACTGCTGTTGAGATCCTTTTTTTTTTTGTTCAACAACTTTGGTCTCCCCCCTTTTTTTCTCAACAGAATTTTTTCCCAGTGTTTTTTTTTGGGGGGTGGGTGTGTGTGTTCGGTATTTTTGGTTAAACCATCTGGCAACCCTAACAGTTCTCAAAGTCAAAATGGTGGCCCAGGCCCTGGTTCAGGGCGGGGCAGGGAAACAAACAGCTTTCACAGCACAGGTGGGAAGGGGGAGACTGCCACCCAATATGTGGGTGGCAGGGGGGATGCGGGCCCTCCTTCCTCCACTGCATCCCAGCCCAGGGCCCTAGCAGTGGCACCCTTGGCAGCCACTGGGGTCAGCAGGGAATCCATCCCGAAGCATGCTGATGTACCTTAAAGGGAGATCAGGTCCACTTGACCATCCCCCGCTTCCCCTGGGCCACTTCCAGACTCCTCCTCAGATTGTACGTGGCTCCCAGGCAGTGGCCAGTTCACAGGATCTGTCTGGTCCAAGTTTATGTGTAGGGAGAAAAGAGTCTCCTCCTCAAGGCCTGGTGGCCTGGGCCGGTTGTCCGCCTCGGCCAACTCCTCAGCATCCTCAGGGTAAATCTCTCCTCCCTCTGACAGCTGGCCCCCTACTGAGCTTCTGGGCTCCGTTTTTATACTTCCTACCCCTCCCCTAGGCTCAGAGAGCGGTTCTTCCTCTTTGGGGTCAGTGAGCAGCCAACCCTGCTCTCTACACCCGTTAAATCAAATGCAGAGGGCACCCCTCGATCCGCGAGGCGTAAAGGAAGTGGATGGGAGCATTTTCTCCTTTCGAACTCCCGTTGCGAAGCCAGCGTGAAAGATCGAATTAAGGTACGTCTATGCCAGCTACACAATTAATGTCGCTGAACTTGCATTTCTTAATTTCAACTTGCAGATAAGCATAGACGTGGTCATACAAATATCACCTTTCACAGCAGCAGACTTACTCAGCCCTGGAAGCCCAGGGAAAAATTGAGTCTTGGAGGAGTGGTCTATAGGGGGAAAATAGCAGATGGGAAGATTGAATAACAGGCTGGTGGAGGGAGTGGAGGTCATGGGCGATGGGGAGTGAGCGCTGCAGCTGGAGGAGCCACCACCTCAGGCCTGGAGCCTGACAGTACTGTCCACAGTAAAGGGAAGTAGAGGAGAGCAGGATAATGCTGCTGCCAGAGGGTCTTTGGGTTGGGACCCAGAGTAATGGGCAGGCCCTGCCCCATGGGTAGCAAACCCTGCCCCATGGGTAGCACCTCTGCTTTGCACCCCTCCCCCCTTCCTGCCCAGGAGGCATGCAGCCATGGTGGCTGCATTTGAGAAACACTGTGCTAGAGCATAGGTGTCATGGGGTGGGACTCACCACCGCAGCACCTCCTGCTGGTAGCTCTGGGGAATTAGTCCTTTCTCAGCAAGGTGTCCTCACTGGGTGGCGTCTTCCCCATCTGCACTCCATGCTCTTGCTCTGGACCCGCGTCGCTCCCAGACCACGGTGTCCTCTTCAGGACGCTGTTCTCTGCAGTGTCCACTCCACTGGTCTTTTGTCCCTCTTTTTTTTGGGGGGGGGGGGTTATCACCAGTCCTTCATCTATCACCTGCCGCCATGGCCAGCTGCCGCCTTAATCTAGCCCCTCACTTCAGGGGCAAGCCACAGTCCTTCCAGGCCACACAACAATGGTGGCTGGACATGGTGCAATGGGAAAGGGGGGAACCCAGGCCTGCCCACGATTCTGGGTCCCAAACTAGGGACCTCTGGCAGCAGCCTTGTGCTGTCCTCCTCTACTCCCCTTTACTGCCTCTTGTTCCCTGGGCCACTTTCCTGTGACCTTTTGCACCCTCCTGGCCCTTGAAGCAAGGCCGCAGCCTGGTAAGCCCCCCCCCGAGCCTGCCCAGCACCGCTCTTCCAAAACGCTTCTCTAGAAACTGATCCTGCCCTCTCCCTGATCAGGGCCTAACTGTGGGGGCAGCTGCTTATATACAGGGCTGCCCCAGAAAGCCACCCTCTGATTGGCTCTTTAAAAGCTTCTCCCTCATTGGCCAGGGCTCTGTGCAGGTTCCCTCCTGCCTGCTTTAACCCCTTCTGGCCAATGAGGGGCAGCTGCCCCACCACAGCTAGATTTAAGCTGGTGCAGATGATGCATAGACATGAGGTTCTCCTTGATATCTCCTGGTCAGTAAAGACCCTAGTTCCCTTTCCTGCTACGGTCATGGACAAATTCTAACTTGGGTGATTATATTCTGCCTTCCTAGCTATTCTCCACTGTTGATTCAGAGAAGATATGCTTCCCTTTCTAAAGAAAACCTTTTTGTGTGGAGTTGCTCTACCCAGTTCTCTGTGTGTGATATGTTGGAAATACTTAGTGGCTGAGACCAGTGAGTTATTTAATCCACTATTGTGTAACTGATGCTGGTGTCTTCCAGATATCACATCGGAAGGTGTGAGAAACCCTGGAGTGGACAATTAAAGGAGTAGCATGCTTCTCCACCATCATTAGATTGCATCAAACTTCTCCGAGTCGATGACAGGACCAAATTGTTGAAAAATGAAAGTTCTGGCTTGGAGTAATCAGAAGTTTTGCTCTAAAAGCCTCTTTAATTGAGTTCATTTCCATAAGTTATACAGCTCAGCAGAACAGGTACCCTAAAAGGTGACAGCAGCTGTTTGTTATTTAACTTTGTCAGAGGAGGAGGAAGAGTGGGTGAGTGTAATTAGCCGACAGTTTGAGACTGATGAAGTGGATAATGAGAGGTGCAATGACATATTTTTGTGCCTTTAAAAAAATGCATGTGAAATGAACCCGTCTCCAACCCTGCTGGTGGAATCGTCTGCTGTGCAGCCTTCAGTTGGCTAGCTAATGGTGACTGGTGTCAGAACCATGCAGCTTTGGAAGAGAAATATGCTGTGTCATGTTGCCTCGCTCCTAATACAGGGAACTGGTACAGGCACACTGAGGCCTAATTCTCCTTATGCTAAGTAGGAGAAATTCAGCTCAAGTGTATAGGTCTGATCCCTCACTGACAGAATGGTATTACAGGTTGAACCTCTCTCATCTGGGACTCTCTGGTCCAGCAACCTCTGTGGTCTGGCACGACCACAGATGTTGGTAGACAAGAGAGCCCCAGCCTCAGAAGTTGAGAGCAGCTGAGAGTGGAGTTGGTCTAATGGGGGGGCAGTGACCCCTGGGAGAAACTGCCACCCCATGAGGGATGGAGGCAGGGAGCCCCATGAGCTGCTGCTGCCTCATGCAGAGCCGGGTGGCTGGGGAACCCTGGGAGCTTCTGCTGCCTTGTGCAGGGACGGACTCAGGGAGCAAGGAACCCTGCAAGCAGGCTGTGGGCAGCAGAGACAGGCAAGTGGACAGAGGAGGTCAGGCCTCCAGGTTCTCAGAGTAGTGGCCAATAGGGGAGCCCCAAGAGAGCCTGGAGGCCTGACCTCCCATGGTCTGAAAATATCCCTTATTCGGAATCGCTCAGCTCCAAGGGTGCTGGACCAGGGACGTCCAGCCTGCACAACGGAATAACAGGAGAAGAGTGTCTAAGTGCACAAACTTAGTTCCTTTTAAGAAAGGACATCTGACTTGCAGACATCCGCACTGACAAACAAAAACTCACCCTCAGCCTCGGGCAGGGATATCCTTAGGATTTTGGGGTCCCTATGCCCAACGGCAGGCTGGGGGATTAAGGGGGAGGAGGACCATTTTTTAGAGTTGTGATTTTATCATCTTCAGCACACGCATGAAATATTTTTAAAGCAAATTTTAAACTCTGGTCCTGTAGACCTGTACATTCAGAAACTAACAGGATCGACCTGGGGTTGGCCAATGCTTGTTAAATGGCTTCACTACCGCTTCAATGGCTCTTTCACAGGTTCAGTGTATTCTACGTATGGGGAAGGATGGTCCTGGCCTCAGGGGAGCAGGCAAGAGGCGTAGGTGGAGGTGAGCGGCATAGGTTCTGGCCGGAGGACTCCGAGGGCTTGTCTGCACTAGGAAACTATTTCAAAATAACTAAAATTGATTTCATAACTCCCAAAATAACCAACTTGAAATAGTGTGTCGTCACTATGGGGAAGCCTAGAAATTAGTCTGAGGCAGGCTCCATTAATGTGGACATGCTACCTTGACATAGAGCCCCAGGAAACACCGGGGAGTAATTAGTTCAAATTACTCTGGGGAGTCATTTTTTCAAAATAGCGGCACCAGAGCGTCCACACTGCTGCTCTTTCAAAATAGCTGTTTCAAAATAAGCGTTATTCCCCGAGGAAAGCCGGAGTGCAGTTTTTGAAATAACCAGCCCATTATTTCGAAATCACAGGCGTGGTAGTGTGGACGCACCGCTTATTAATTCAGCCTGGGGGGGTTAGTTTGAAATCACTCCCTGGTGTAGACATGCTCCAAAGGAGCAGGGAAACCGCCACTTCTCAACAGCTGCTGGTTGCATAACAGCCCCCTGCTCCTCCCGAGTTCTCTGGCCTGCGCTCACACCGCTCGCTGCCTCCTGGTGAGTGGGGGCTGGGAGCAGCCTATGGGGGGGGGGGCGGATGGATGCCAGGGAATGGGGCTAGCCTTAGGAGCTGGTGCAAAGCCCATGGAAGGGGGAGAGTAGCAGCTAGAGGATGGCCAGAAATCCCCTTCAGAATCTCCACTGACTCTTCATCCTCCTCTAATTAAACCTGTCTTTTCTCAAGCACCAGCATTCAAGTATTTGTGTTCTCTTTCATTGCAAATATACAGGATTTCAGCCAGATTATGGGCTAACTAGGCTTTTGGGGGCTAGCCTGGGAACCTAACTACTATTTATTACACTGTTTCTATGGGAAAATTGCATTCTGAGTTCCAAACGACTGACTTACAAATGAACACAAGAGGTTTGCAATGTAGGGACTTCCTGTATATGTATGAAGGCATTCCTAGAACTCCCCTCATTGTGGTCTCCAGGTATCAGTCACATTACATTTCTCTAACCAGTTCACATTGAACCTCTCTTGTCCTTGGGACCAAATCAGAGAATTTGCTGGACCACAGGAGGTCATTATTGTTTAGCAGCATCACCAACACTGCCACTGCTTGCTGGGCTCTTAGAAGACATGTGGGGTAACTTAGGGTATGTCTAGACTACATGCCTCTGCCGACAGAGGCATGGTAATTAGACCACCCGACATAGTTAATGAAGCAGGGATTTAAATATCCCCCGCTTCATTAAAATAAAAATGGCCGCTGCACTGTGCCGGCTCAGCTGATTGTCGGCACAGCACGGCAGTCAAGATGCGGATCGGTCGACAGGGAACGCCTTTGTCGACAGCTCCCTTATGCCTTGTGAAATTAGGTTTACGGGATCAGTCAGCAAAGGCTTTCCTTGTCGACCGATCCGCGTCTTAACTGCCGCGCTGTGCCGACGATCAGCTGACCCAGCACAGCACGGCAGTATCAATGACAGAAAGCCTCTGTTGATGAAAGTTGGTAGTCTAGAGATACCCTTGGGGCATGTCTAGACTACATTTTTCTTCCGAAAGAAGAGATGCAAATGCAGCGCAAATTTGCTTTCTTCCAATTGCTTTTTCAAAAGGTTTTTTCGAAAAAGCAAGGAGCCTAGACACGGTTCTTTCAAAAAAAACTCAAAAAAACCCAACCCTTTTTCAAAAGAATGCTGTATACCTCATTTTTTGAGGAAGAAGGGTTCTTTTGAAAAAGGGTGGGGTTTTTTCTAAAGAACCGCATCTAGACTGCTTGCTTTTTCCAAAAAACTTTTTCGAAAAAGCGATTGGAAGAAGATATGTAAATTCGCGCCAAATTTGCGTATCTTCTTTAGAAAGAAAAACACAGTCTAGACGTGCCCTAACTTTACATTCAGGCATCAGCAAGACAAATCCAGCTTTTTGTATATTGCTGCAGCTTTAATGCTAACAGGCAGGACTGAACCAGGGATCTCAGTGCATGAGCCTCTACACCATGAGCTAAAAGCCAGCTGCCTATTAATGGAGGCAGTAGAGAAGACTCATCATTCTCTTTCGGTAAGTGGTCTTGGTGCCTTTAGATGAGACGGTTCCTCATACCCAGGAGGCGTGTGGGTTACACAGTGTCACATCCAGATAGGAATGAAGAGACCAGCAGGAGGCAACATTTTCAGACAGAACATAGTTTGTAGCTTGCTGCATTATTGCTCTAGCATGGCTCCACCTGCCTTGCTCTGTTTAAAATTTCCTGACCTGCTCTCATGTTGGTATCTTTAAAATACCCGTCTCTCATTTGATGAGATAATTCCCTGCTGGAGCCTGACACTCCAATAATTTCAGTCAGGAGGGATGAGAAATCACTGACCCTTAGGGGGAAAAAAGATTTGTGAACATGCTGGTGGTGCCACATTAGAAGTGACGTTTTGTGATTGAATGCAGACTAGCACCCAGCCGTGCAAAATCACGTTTTGTGCCCCACGTTCTCAGAAAGCGGGCCCAAAGCCAAGCTTTAATGTAATTGCAAAATGAAGTTCATTTCCACTGGACAAAGTAGCAGTCATTTATAAAGGTCAAGACAGCCAATCAGGGGGAAAAAACAATACCATTTGACTTGGATGACCAATCCTAGAATCCAAATATGAAATTGCAAATATCCAGTAGTGGGAAAGATCTGTGAGCAGAGCTGTCTGAAACGTAGTCCCATAAAAATATTCATCTGTTTAATGTGACTGGACAAACGAATCAAAAACCATGGAGAATCTGCATAGAGGAAAACTCTAAATTTGCCTAATGAACTGTATATTGTAAATTTTCTGCTCAGCTCTATTTCTCTCATATGCTGTAGTGGTTCCAGTCTGAGTGGGCTACAATTTATGGGATGGCTTGAAAGCATCATATTGTTAGAATTAATCACAGATTTTCTGTATTGAAATGTCACTTCAAAAGTCTGGGAGCAGGAGGGAAGGCTGATGGGGTGGGAGGGAAAACAAAATGGACAATTTTTACTGGCCCTTTTTGCTCTCCACTCTATCCTCAACAGCAGGATTCTCAGTGAAGTTTCTTCCTGGAGGGGATCATTAATTCAGATGGGTACCCACATCACACTTCTATGTAGGTCAAGATTTTCAAAAGTGACAGGTGCAATTGAGTGCTTCAACATTTGCATGCTAGACTTGAGAAAGTTTAAAGGGGCCTGCATTTCATAGGGTGAAATTAGCACTGGAACTTTTTGAGTGAAGTTCTATGACCTTTCTTATGCAGCAAGTGAGACTAGGGGTACAGCTACACTGTGGGTTTTTTTCAGAAGAAGGTATGCAAATTGCACTCACATTTGCATATCTTCTTCCAATTCTTTTTTCGGAAGAGGCTATTGTGATATTTGGCCCATCTACATGGGGCTAATGTCGGGAAAAAAACCCTCTTTCGAAAGCCCCCTTTATTCCTCATAAAATGAGGTGTACAGAAGCTTCCAAAAGAAGGGGGTTTCCCGGCATTTGGTTCCATGTAGATGGGCCAAATATCGGAAAAGCCTCTTCTGGAAAAAGAATCGGAAGAAGATATGCAAATACAAGTGCAATTTGCATACCTTCTTCCAAAAAACAAAACAAAACCATAGTGCCGAACTTCAGATGACCACATTTGTTCCTTCTGGCCTTAGCATCTATGAAAAACAGGCCCTTTAAAGGCTTCTTAAGTTAGGAACCCCAAATGACTGGTCACTTTCACAAATCTTGGCCATGGTAACTAACATTTGCTTGCCCAATTTACAAACAGTTCTCGTCCTTTCTATATTATTCACCCATTTAAAGAGAGGTCATTTTCTCGTTGGAGAAATCCAAGCTCGCCAAGTTTATAAGTCCCACCGTGCACATGAATAATAGGCTCAAGGCCCTCCAGAAAGTGAGAACTCCACCCACCTGAAAATATGTCTCTGTTTGGGACGCTAGAGAATTAGGAGATTATTGTAATCTAAGATGTGGCTGTAGAGACACCCTCACATGGAGAGGTTTCCATAACTCCCCACATTGCCTACTTGTACTCGAGTGTTTGCTAATTCACAGTTGGCCTGGGCAATTCAGGGTCATGGGATTATGTCACATGGATGATTCTGTTCTTTTTTCAGCCCCCACGGATTTTCTTTCTAGGCCAATAGAGAAGCGGTGTACAGAGATTCTCTTTTACAAACAAACTGTGCTTGTTTCCATTGCTCAGAACATCCATCCAACGCACACTTGTCATCTGCCTTCCAACTCATCTGTGACCATGTATCAATTCTCCCCAGGCTCCACTAATAAACCAAGGATTTTTTCTTGCTGGGTATTTACCCACAGCTGCTAAATGCATATGTAGGAAGTGAGAATCATAAACAAAACCCTTCAGTGTGTAGAGGAAGGCTGATGAAATCGTTCTCATTGGAAACCGCCTGTCCAAACTGTTCAGTCTCAGATCCCCATAAAACACAATACCTGTCGCGGAAGAAATGCTAAACTGATTTGGTGACTCTTCAAGCCTACAGATACATTTGGGGCAAAAGGAGAGATTCTAAATGGGCTGGTAAGATATGGCACCGAAATTCTCCACCGGCGGGGAGACGCTCTAGGCCACTGAAATATGTGCAGTTTCGGAGAGCAGGAATGTATGTTGCCATTCCTTGAGGAGATTCAGGAACTGTTGCCAACACTGAGAGCATTTGCCTGGTTGTCCCGTCCTTCCCTCTGCAATGGGGGACTGAGAAAACGTTGTCTTCTTTCAACTCTATCCAGGGGCAGCAGGTAATATAGGCAGGGAAAGGCATTGACTTCCCAAACTGCCGGCCTGGCTCCACCCAGTGTTGCTTCCCCCAAGTGCCCACCCTCTCCATGCTCCGAACTGGGGATCATGGGGTTGTGCACTGCCCACCTGTCCCATGCTCTGGACCTGGGGAGGCTGGGGCCGGGCACTCGCCCTCCCTCCCCATACTCCGGGGCCAGGCGAAAGTGGGGGTTGGCACCCATGGGGGTGGAGCTGGGTAGAAGGGGCGGGGCTATACTTGCCTCCCACAGACCTACCTTCACCCACTGCCCATGACTATCACGTACAAGGACATCCAGCTCAGAATGTAATTTTTTCTGCTTTTTGTCCCTGACACAAAATTATCTTAAAAACAATTCACCTATCCAGCCTCAAATCTGAAAACCTTTGATGAAAATGCACATTGAACTATATCAGTTCTTTTATATGCCAGGTGAGCAAAATGCTTTAGATTGCCATGCACTCTGATCAGGTACAATACCATGTGTCTGCTTATGCAGGAGAGTAACCACTGTAAGGTTATGTCTACACTACCACCCTAGTTCGAACTAGAGTGGTTAATGTAGGCAACCGAAGTTGCAAATGAAGCCCAGGATTTAAATATCCCGGGCTTCATTTGCATCTTGCCAGGCGACGCCATTTTTAAAGCCCCGGTAGTTCCGACTCCGTGCCCGCAGCTATACGCGGCACGGAGTAGGTAGTTCGAATTAGAGGTGTAACGAGGTGTAACGGTAGTTCGAATTAGAAAGCCTAATTCGAACTACCTACTCCGTGCCTTGTGTAGCCGCGGGCACGGAGTCCGAACTACCGGGGCTTTAAAAATGGCGGCGCCCAGCAAGATGCAAATGAAGCCCGGGATATTTAAATCCCGGGCTTCATTTGCAACTTCGGTTGCCTACATTAACCACCCTAGTTCGAACTAGGGTGGTAGCGTAGACATACCCTAAATAACTGCCCCATTGCACCTCGTGTGCTCTTTGTTCTCTTCCACTACAACAGATGTCATAAGAAAATATTGTGACACCCTCCCCTCCATTATGACCAGAAATGTAGGGGTCTCACCTAATTAACACGAGTGTTCTGAGCAAGACACGAGAAGTAATTAGGCTTCAAATGAGTGAGTGATTAGGCCTCAACTGGAGTATTGTATCCAGTTCTTGGTACCAGATTTCAGGAAAGATGTGGACAAATGGGAGAAGGTCCAGAGAAGAGCAACAAAAATGATTCAAGTTTAAAAAACATGACCTAGGAAGAAAGACTGACAGAATTGGGTGTGTTTAGTTTTGAAAAGAGAAGACTGAGAGGGGACATGATGGCAGCTTTCAAGTACCTAAAAGGGTGCTACAAGGAGGAGGGAGAAAAATTATTCTTCTTGGCCTCTGAGGATAGGACAAGTAGCAATGGGCTTAAATTGCAGCCAGGGAGATTTAAGTTGGACATTTGGAAAAAGTGGTTAAGCACTGGAATAAATTGCCAGGGGGGTTGTGGAATCTCCATCACTGGAGATATTTAAGAGCAGGTTAGGGAGGCATCTATCAGGGATGATTTAGGAGATGCTTAGTCCTGCCATGATGGCAGGGGGACTGGACTTGATGACCTCTCAAGGACCCTTCCAATTCTAGTATTTTATGAAGCTGTGATTCTATTTATAGTGTGATGGAAATATTTAAAATGAGTTAGTTTACAAATTCATTGCAGCATGCCCGCTTCATTTCAAAGACAGTCATTCTTCTGTGTGCAGAGCTCCAGCCAAAGAGCTACCGTGACTCCTGACACTGTCACTTGGCTTCTAAAAATGGCCCCTGCTGATGGAGAATCAAGATTGGATCCCTCTTTGCTGAATGTCAGTGATACGCCCAATTCATTTCTAAAGTTCATTTTCAGGCCTTTTGCCTTGCAGCAGCCTCTTAGCTTGCAGTGACATTTACAACCCTCCGAGGTTTCATGTGTTCATTATACATGAGTTTGTTTTGTTGCTTTCTGCTAATCGTCTCCGGCACTTGTGTTTTTCCAGCAGAGCAAGAAGTTCAGGAAGGGTGCAAAGAGGGATAATTTCTCTCCAGTAAAGGTTTTCTTCAAAGATTTACAGGCAAAATGCCTGAGAAAATGCCCAGCTCATAAACCAATAAATAAAATAATGGTAAATAATAATTAGCTGTGCCCCTTTGCTAGTAACTGCTCCTGAGACATGCTGAGCACTGCCATCAAGAGGACATGCAAGTGTTCAGCACCTCATAGCACAAGGCAGAATGTGAAAAGGCAGCTGCTTCAGTAAAGCCACAGCCTCTCTCCTGCTGCGGCAAGTGTTACACTGATGTGATCAGGACATGACCAATGTTCCCTGTAAGCTGTGCATTTGTGCAGCTGCTCTGGAGAGATTCAAATGCTGCACCGCTGATTAGCAGAGTGCCCACAGTTAGTTTTTTGGTTCTACTGGTGGTGCACCTTTGCACACATATTGGTGCAGTTAAAAAAAAATATTCCATGCACGGATGGGGAAAAAACCCCCACGCATCAATGGTAAAAATGACAGGAAACATGGCATGTGGCCTGTGAAATGTACCAGCGTACCTTGCCTTGATTTATTGCCTGCTTCTCAGAGGATCCCAAAGTGTTTTCAAATTTAATAAACGGATATGAACTACACATAGGATCTGAAAACATGAACTGGAAGACGGGGGAGAGGGAGAGAAGAGTGGTGAAATGGAGCAACTTCCCATCTCCATGGAGCAGCACTAGGCCGTGCTTAGAGGGGAAAAGAAAATGGAAAACAGCCAGATGAGCCAACAGATACAAAACAATTTGGAGGATCAAACCTGAGATCCTGGATTTGACTCTTGTGTCCTAGAAAGTCGTGGTCTGGAAGAGACAGGAAAGGAGCACTGTTCTGTGAACTGTGAATGACCCAACCTTTGACATGATTCTGAGGGATGGGGGAAAGCCATGTCTAACGATCCTCGGCTAAAGGGAAGGTCACTACAATGGGAGTAAGAGGAAAAGGAGGAAAAGTGGTGAAATAGGACACTCTGCAATCCTGAGTGAGGAATTGATTATATAGCGTCCTGGCTTCTGATGGTTAGGGCATTACATTACTTAAAATCTCCCTTACACATGGTAAGCTTTATTGTGGAAATTGACTAGAAGTCCATTTGTTGTAATGCTTGTTCTTTGTATACACAAACACTGTCAAAAGCAACATGAGTGTAATTGAGATTTACCCAATATGAATAGCATGCTAGGAACCTATAGTGCAGATGTTTCTGTGGTCTACTAACATCTGGACTGTTATGTACAAAACCTAGATATTAAAAGGTATGGAATCTATGGGATTTTCTATCCATTATAAACAATGGGAAAATAAATATAAGCAAAATTAAGCTCATAATTTGGAATGGAGTATAGATCTAATGGCTGCATTGATAATGTATCATGCTGATTTTACTTTACATCAATGAAAATGACTGAGCCTGGTTATCTGTCTTCACTCACTTATCATTTAACACTGAGAGATAGTACAGTAAAAGTAATAGAATATAATACCTTGCTTTTATACAATGTTTTTCTTCCATAGCTCTCAAAGCACTTAACAAAGGAGGTGAATATTATTAACTCTATTTTACAGATTGAAAAACTCAGGCACTGAGAGATCAAAATTACCAAGGGACAGAATTAGGAATAGAACACAGTTCTTTGGTAGAATAGCATAATAAGCTAGCCACTAGGCAACACTGTGTCCCAATATAACTGAGGGCTGCCTCTCAGGCTACGTCTAGACTATAGGCTTCTTTCACAAGAAGCTTTTTTTGGAAGAGGTCTTCTGAAAAAACTTCTTGCACAAGAGAGCATCCACACTGCAAAACACATCGAGAAAGCCATGTGCTTTTTCGAAAGATAGCGTCCAGACTGCCTGGATGCTATCTCGCATGTAAGCAGTGATTGCTGTGGACAGAATGGCCACCAGGGCACCTGTGCTTTTTCCCCTTCCCTCTTCTTCAGAAAAAACTCCCTCTTCCCCGTCCACACATGCCTTTTTGCAAAAGAGCTCTTTCGCAAAAAAGCTTGTTCCTCATAGAATGAGGATTACCAATTGTGCAAAAAGTCTTCTGTTCTTTCGATTTACGGTCGAAAGAATGTGCTTGCAGTGTGGACATAACTCAAGTTTTTTTTCGGAAAAACAGCCATTTTTCCGACAAAACTCTGTAGGCTAGACATAGCCTCAGTGTAATCTATGGATGTGGGTCTTTGGTCCCTCATCCTGGCTGGATTAAAGATGAGGTTCATGAGGCAGTTACAAGAATTAATCTTTTAACCTGAGTAATAGAATCTTATGTACTTAGCAGGGGAGGTTCCCTGTTGACATCACTAGAGGTGAGTCCTCTAGTTTGTGGAGAATCAAAATACTAGAGCAGGTCAACATCTGAACTGGTCCTTTCCTTTTTTAACCCCAAACTGGCCTTTCCATCAAAACTGAAATGTCCATGGGACTTGTCTGTTTTTGACTAAACCATTTTGGTTGTTTTATCAAAAACCAAAACATTGGTTTGATTCACTGACATTTTTCAGTTTTCACTTGCAAAAAAACCTCCCCGATATTAGGATTTTTTTGTTTAATTTCTGTTGTTTAAAACTGACATTTTTTTCCAGTTTACATTTTTTTATGTAAATGTGGCAAGCCACGCAGGAAAAAGATGAAAACGAAAAGGTTTCCTTTTCATCAAAATTTTTCACGGGAAAAAAACCCATTTCCCGAACAGCGCTAAAAGCTCAGTTTAAATTGCCTCTTTTCTCAGTCTTACAAAGCACTTCAGCGGCTTCCATTCATCACCAGTGTCATAATATCCCTCAGTGAGCATACAGCTAGCATTTATCACTGTACACTATAGTTGGACCAAGTAACTCCCTCTAACGAAAAGTCTTGTGAACATCCCAGGCATTAATGCAGTGGTTTTGTTTTATAGAAATACACCCCCTCCCTGATTACTTATTAGAGGGGGAAACCAGCACAACATTGGAGAAAATAAATATGTGAAGAAAAGACAGATTTAATAAACTTGATTGGAATTTATGATATGCGCAGGCATCATTTTGCCAGAGATAATGTCATAGTAATGTTGATTTGCTGGAATGAGAACCATATAATTTATCCTGTCAATGTACATAAAAAATGTTATCTACGTGAGTAATGACTGATGGCCTCATGAAAACTGGCAGAGAAACAAATAAAATAATTTTGTCCTTTAAAATATATCTAATTATCACGTCCTTCCTTGGTTGTGACAATAAAGCGTGGGGGAGAAGCGCATCTACAGTAAAGACTTCTGTTTTCTGCTGAAATTTGCAGTTTGGTTTGGCCATGCTAAAATTTCATACATTTTAAAGCTAATAATTGTAGCTCTTATACAGGCTTCTCTTCAGCAAGATAGATTCATAGAGTCATTGATTTTAAGGCCGTACCTCTGGATGAAATTCTAAGGCCTGTGTAATTCAAGTCAGACTAAACGATCTAGTTATCCCTATGACGAACTTGTGATACTTAATCAAAAGCCTCAGTTTGAAGTTAAGCTCAGTATCTCCTGGAAGCTGGGCTGCTGTACTGCTCACCGGCTAATCTGAAAATGCTTCACCACTACTCATCCCTAGCCCCATTTTACAGATCAGGAATCGAGACCCCGGAAGGGGAAGGGACTCCTTCAGAGTCACACAGGTGCAAAACCAGGATCATCCCTGGCCTGACTGTCTGGTGCTCTAACAACTTGACTATGATAGAATTAAACAGCTGTTTATTGGCTTAAGATTCATGGACCAATGAGGCTTTGCTCTAGCAGAAAAGATTTCCACTGACCTCCTTGGTAAGTTTGCCTACGTAAGTCCAAGCTCAGGTCACCTGAAAAATGTGGTGGCCCTTGATATGTACCCTGAGAAGCCACCTTCCTATTACCCAGGCTCATTGATGACTAGGTTTTTGTCCTATTATTATCTTCTAAACTTAACTTACAGAAATCTTAGGTCACAAAAGTAGCGCTGCTCAGAAAAACATCAGTGAAAGAGTTTTCTGTCAGAAAACTCAGTGCCATTGAAATCAGAATGCTTCATGAAACCACAGTCTGCTTTGGTATGGCAGACATTTCATTTCAGAGGGGAAAAACCCCCCTGGAAAACATGTTAAGACAAATGTTGAAATGTTGGATTTTGACATTTTTGGAATGGAATCTTTTAATTTTTTTTCCCTTTCAAAATGATTTTTTGTTTGTTTTGAAATGGTTTGAGATGTTCATAAATGCCAAACATTTTAAAATAAATGCCACATTTGGATTTTGTATACATGAAATGTTTTGATTGATTTGATTTTTAAAAAAATGTTCCTTCATGGAAGATTTCACAGTTTTCACGTTTTGTTCTGACTTGGGAGGAAAACACATTTTGAAATCTAATATTTCCATTTCCATTCTCTGGCCAGCTGCAGCCAACAGTTCATAGATGGTTGCAGTAACAAGTCCCATGTAAGGGGAAGAGTTATTCAAGAGAATTTATGGTACATGTAAATAATGTACAAGATTGCAGTTGCTCTCAGAGACATTTCTGTGGCTTTCATCACTGCTGTGGTATTTATTTTTATAATGGAGATTGCTCCTAGAGCTGGAAGGGACCTTGAAAGGTCATGGAGTCCAGTCCGGTCCTCTGCCTTCACAGCAGGACCAAGTACCATCCCTGACAAATTTTTGTCCCAAATCCCTAAATGGCCTTCACAAGGATTGAACTGAGCTATCCCTCCCCCATTTATCCCTTAATACATCTAAATGTGGAGCAGGGATTAGCCCCATGTCTTCTGCTCCCCCTCTTGTGCACTACATCCAGACTGCTCCTTCTACTAGCCTCCTCCCACATGATAAATTCTATTATTTTGCTGCACATACTGAGTGTACAAAGGGTTTGCATTAGAGGCTGGTGCTGCCTGAGGGGAAAAAAAGGCAAATCTGACATCATAATGTTGTCAGAGGAAATCTGCAGTAGTAGGTAAAGATTGTGCTGTGTCTAAACACAGACCCAGCAGCACACGCATCCATTGTCTCCCCAGGAGCCTTTGAAGACAGCCTATGTTCTGTTTGCATTGTATCACTTTAGTGATCACAGGACAAAAGTCTATAAAGTAATAGCCTTGCATGTGTGGAGAATGATATTAGATTTTCTGACAGATAAGGTTTGCTCCTGTGCATTTAGCTTTTTGGCTGAACAATGACCAGGTAAGGACCATAGGACTGTAGCAGATGCTGCATTCATCCAACAAGATAAGCTGGCTGGTTGCATACTTCTGTTCCTCTCCTATGAAGGTGCATTTGGGCACAATGGAGCATTGTGGTTGTGTTTTCTCTGTTTGTCCTCCTGTAGAGTGAGTCAACATTTTCCCACTGACAAGACGGACTCAGTTAAAAACCATTTTTCATGGTGACATTTGGGTTGGATGCAAGTTTTCATTTTCCCATCATAAATATAATTTTCACCCAGTTTTGATTTTTGAAAAACGGAACATTTTTCAAAATTCTGACATTTTGGATCTTCCCTCCCTGTTGTTCCTTTTTGTTTACCAAAGTGCTCCCGAATGAATGGTGTTGACATTGGGTTTTTTCCCCCCTCAAGCAGCATCCAATTTGTAACGTCTCATGAGGCACTTTATGACGTTACATATTGTGACAAAGCTCCTCCTTGACGTTGGTGGGTCCCGCACTTTCAGGCAGATTTGCTTGCCTCAGAACATCACAGTAGCCCTCAGTTTAGACATGTTCTTGTGGGCAACAGTTTGCCATTTGTTTGAGCCACTCTCATCCTTGGCCAGCATGGGAAAGAGAGGGAAGACCAAACTCCATAATCTCTGTTTGCGCCTTCCAAGTAGTACAGGGCAGGACAGACCTTTTTACCACAGTTAGTTCTTTTCTGGTGTTGAAATGGGAAGTTGGTGGTGGGAATCCAGGTGTGCCCCCTACACTGGGTTCCAGACCAGGGACACTTTGATAGCAGCTGCCTGTAATGTCTCTAGTATCAACTGCATGATAGCTATAAATTCCTGGGTTGCCTGCCCACAGCCTTCCTCAGGTACCTTTCTACAGGTACCAGCTCACACCTTTCTCCTCCCAGACTCTCCACAGCCCCTTTTCTCCTCAGCGCCTTGCTCTCACACTGAGCTAACAGAAGAGAAGCCTTTTTAAACCAGTCTCAACTGATTCTTAATTAGCCCCCTGGTGTTCTGATTAGTCTGACACATTTGATTGTGGAACCCTTCTAATTAGTGCCACATGTTTTAATTGGCTTGATTGCCCTGAATGATTCTAGCAAGTTCCTGCTGGTTCTAGATTAGCCCTTGTTAGTTCACCATGGGACCAGGGACCCATTTAATCTAGAGCTAGTATATTTCTCTTCTATCACGCTCATGTAGCCCTCCGGCCTGACCTCATCACAATATTCATTAGAGCCACTCTTAAAGTTAAATTTGCACCCATCCTATGTGTTCCTAAATGAGCTTGAGCAACCCCCCCGTATTCAAGCACTGCCTTTGGATTTCTGTGGAAATCCAAACCGTGGAAATCCATCTCTTCCTGAAATTCTGGGCTTGCAAACCTATCAGAACAGTTTACATACTCCTGGCTGATGTATAACATGCCACTGAAGTTTCCTGACTTGCACAAAATAGTTGATATTCTCATGTCATGGACAATGACCAACATTGTAAGTCTAAAGAGTAGTTCTCACCAAGGATGAATACCTTTATTTTAAAAAATGGTCTGAGAAGGCTAAGGAGTGGGGGAGGGGATGAAAGGGAGCAATTGCCCAGGGGCCTAGGCCATTGAAAAGGGCCCAGAGGACTCCAGACACCACCACCAGCAGTACAGTGGGCTAGGGCAGGTGCTGTGTCTGCCAACGCTCTGCACTGCTCCTGGAAGTGGCTGGCACCAGCGCTGGAACACCGCCCCCTACCTCAAGCAATAATGCCATAACTCACATTGGCCAGGAATTGCAACCAATGGGAGCTGTGGGGTTGGAGCCTATGGGCAGTGGTGCACGGACACTCCCTGCCTCCCCCCAATTACTAGGAGCTGCTGCCATGGGGTGAGCTGGTTGCTTTCAGGAGCCACCCAAGGTAAGTGCCAAACCCGATGACCTAGCCTAGAGCCTACACCCAAACTCCCTTCCAGAAACTGCACCCCATCCTGCATCCAAACTCCCTCCCAGAGCCTGAATCCTGCACCTCCACTCCCTGCCCCATCCTGGTGAAAGTGAGGGTGGGAAGAGTGAGCAACAGAGGGAGAGGGTAGAGTGAGCAAAGGGGGTGGCCTAAGGGAAGGAGCAGAGTGGTGAACAGGGCAAGGGTCTTTGGGTTTGCGTGGTTACACTGTTGATAACTCCATAGAGCATATGGAAGCCCTGCCTATGACAGCAACTCTCTGATGCAGGCACAGCACCTCCCAAATGTCAGGTGCACCGTGGGCATGGCTCATTCGTGCATGAGAGCCCATGGACCGTTCTGCCCTGGGTCCTGGAGTTTCTGTCAGTGGACCGATTCTGAGACAGCTTCATGCAGATGAGGGAGTAAAACCAAGGGAAGCAGAAATGGAAAAGATTAAAAATTACATGTTGAAGAGAAAGCGTCATAAAAATCACCGCCTAGTGAATGGAACAAGCAATAGAAAATGCATTTATATCTTAAATGTCTGTCTGCAGCGGAGAGATCGAAAGGTCACAAGCTTTGCATTTTT